>NW_028276067.1:0-300000 GCF_052056855.1 Sturnus vulgaris
GGAGCTCTGAGAACAAAGGTGCACGTCCTAGGCGAGCTTGGGCAGAAGCAGCGTTCTCTAGCTCTTGGCTGCCGGCACACTGCTGGCTATGTGGCGCCCCTGCAGCGTCTTCTGGCCGCCGGCAAGTGAAAGCGGAGCCAGGCGTAGGCGTGGGCGAGGGCGGTGAACGAAGCGGCACAAGAGCCGTGTTTGTGTGCACCACGTTACAGGCTACTAGGAGAGGAAGGTGGTTGACCCTCGCTTGCCTTCCCAAGTGCCCTTAGCAGTAAGAAGGAACAAGCTGAAGCACTGCTGCTTGTGCTGCTCCTTGGTTCCCTTGCAGCCTGCTGGGAAAGCATTGGCGGTCGCTTCTAGGCGCCGAGTTGCACAGAGCACCACGGTAAGTGCCGCGGAGAAGGGAAATCCAGAGTGCAGCGAAGACCTGGACGTGGCTTACGTGCTGTAAGGAGAAGGTGAACCAAGACACTGCCTCTTCAATCTGGCCGCCTCTGCTCTGGTAGCAACTTTTGCAAGTCGGCAGAGAGAGCCGCGAGTATGTAGAACGGAGGGCAGCGAGACGCCGTGTGTTATGCGTCCTTTCAGAGCTGCTGCCAGGGGGCTACTTTAAGAACGGCTTCTTCTTCCTCGCGTCCTTCTCGCTTCGCTCTAGCTGCATGGAGTACAGCACCGCGAAGGAGTGAGGACGGGGTCTGCCCCAGCTCTTGCCCTGGCGTGCAAAGGCTGTGAGCTGCTTTTCCAAGCAGCAAGAGCACTGAGAAGTGAAAGCGATTGTGAAGGATCTCTTTGGCTGCTCGTGTGCTCTTCGCTGCACTGCGCCGCTCGCAAGCGGCTTCGTTCTTCGGCGTCTGCCGTCCGGAGAGAGCTGAACTCCAGCGGTCAGTTTCAGCTCTGCCCAAAAGCGTGTTCTCAGTTCTGCGAGCAAGCACGCCCTCTTGCCTTGGCTCCGAGTGCAAAGTCCCGAGCCAGCACTCACTCAGTGCAATGCACCCAGAAAGACGCTCTCGCTCGTCTTTCAAGGAGCAATTCCTAACAGCAGAAGCAGCAGAAGCACAAAGTGGATGACGAGAAGGGACAATGTAGAACACGTCTCTGTCCTGTCACATTTTCGTGTGAGATATGTCCCTCCGGGTCTTCGGTCCTTGCGAAGCTCTATGTACTGCGAGCGCTGCTACTTGCAGCTGAGAAGGGCCGTGGGGCTAGCAGCGAATTCGGAGAGCGCTAAGCACGTAGTCAAGAAGCGAGACGTGTCCCTGCAATGCGGTGCTAAGAGCAGCTTCCTCGCGGCGGGGGCGAGCTCCGGCTACAAGTCATTCTCGTCCTGGCAACGGATCTCTGTGAAGGGCGTAGGCGAAAAGCTTTCGTTTTCCATTCGAACTGCGAGAGAGGCAGACTGTTGCACGGAGCTCTGAGAACAAGGGTGCACGTCCTAGGCGGGCTTGGGCAGAAGCAGCGTTCTCTAGCTCTTGGCTGCGAGCACACTGCTGGCGGTGGGGCGCCCCTGCAGCGGCTTCTGGCCGCCGGGAAGTGAAAGCGGCGCCAGGCGAGGGGGAGGGAGAGGGCGGTGAACGAAGCGGCACAAGAGCCGTGCTTGTGTGCACCACGATACAGGCTACTAGGAGAGGAAGGTGGTTGACTCTCGCTTTCCTTCGCAAGTGCCCTTAGCATTCGGAAGGAGCTGAACTCCAGCGGTCAGTTTCAGCTCTGCCCAACAGCGTGTTCTCAGTTCAGCTGGCAAGCACGCCCTGTTGCCTTGGCTCCGAATGCATAGTCACTAGCGAGCACTCACTCGTGTGCTCTTCGCTGCACTGCGCCGCTCGCAAGCGGCTTCGTTCTTCGCCTTCTGCCGTCCGGAGAGAGCTGAACTGCAGCGGTCAGTTTCAGCTCTGCCCAAAAGCGTGTTCTCAGTTCTGCGAGCAAGCACGCCCTCTTGCCTTGGCTCCGAGTGCAAAGAGAGCACTCACTCAGTGCAGTGCACCCAGAAAGACGCTCTCGGCTCGTCTTTCAAGGAGCGATTCCTAACAGCAAAGGAAGCAGATGTACAAACTGGATGACGAGAAAGGACAATGTAGAACACGTCTCTGTCCTCGTACATTTTCGTGTGCGATATGTCCCTCCGGGTCTTCGGTCCTTGCGAAGATCCTTGCGCTCTAGCTGCGCGGAGTACAGCACAGCGAAGGAGTGAGTACGGGCACTTGCCCAGCTTTTGCCCTGGCCTCCCTGTGCTGCGCCTTTAGCTGCACACCTGAACAATGGCATTTCTTACCCACAAGGGAAAATACTTTAGTGCAGCTTTAGGAATGGCATGTGCCTAGGCATTAAGTTGAGGGTCCAGGTATGAGGGAGTCTTTAGCGGTTTCCTCCCCCATGGCGCAGGTGCATTCTCATTCTCGTGCTGAACTGAAAAGTCTGGGCATGGCAAGTCTGGCCTGCCTTGTGCAGAGACGAACACAAATGTGGGGCTATGATCCTCTGTGTTGGGAGCTCTGCTTCCGGGTGTGTGGGCCTCCATGAGCCCGCAGCAGCCGCCGAGGACACTGTGGATTGTGGATGAGGCTGGGCTGGCCCCCCGCCCTCCCGTTGGTCTGACAGCGGCAGGAGCGGCGTCGGAGCAGCATCGCCTGAGGGCCCCATGGGGGGCGGGGAGAGAGCCGGGAGTGACCCCGAGCGACACCGGAAGCGATATCCGTAGGGCCCGGAAGGCCAGCGTTGCCATCGAGTTTGGCCGGTAGGAGGCGTCTAAGGTGCTTTGAAAGGTGGAGCTTCTTTGCTCTAGGACCGTCTGGGAGAGCTGAGGGTGTCCAATCTGGAGAACAGAAGGCTCCAGGGAGACCTTCGAGCCCCTTGCAGTGCCTGCTGGGGCTCCTAGATAGCTGTGGAGGGACTTTGGAAAAGGGTCTGGACTCGCAGGACGAGGGGGAATAGCTTCAAACTGCCAGAGGGCTGCGGTAGCTGGGATATTGGAAAGGAATTCTTCCTTGGGTGGGTGCTGAGGCCTGGCACATGTTGCTCAAAGAGGCTGTGTGGGAGCCCCATGGCAGGAAGTGTCCAGGGCCAGGCTGGAGCGGACATGGAGCAACCTGGACTAGTGGAAAAGTGTCCCTGCCCATGTCAGGATGTGGGAAGAAGATAATCTGTCTCTAAGGTCTCTTCTAGTCCAAACCATTCTGGGATTCTAGGATTCATGGAAGGCCCTTTTCCAAGTGAAGTGTTGTATCTCTTGGCTCCCAGCTTGTAGTTGCCAGTTCTTCTGGAAGCAGGTGTGGCGAAGCAGTTGTGATGAGCCATGGGTTCTCAATAGGACGAGTGTGATATATTTGCAGAGAGGAAGGCTGCAGACAGATCTTCAAGGCCCAGGTAAAACAAGCAAAGGATTGAATAAAAGCAAAAAGTTGGTTGTGTTAGTCAGTTTGCTGGCTGTTGAAATGGCCCCAGGTCATTTTCAACATTTCTAATTTGGATTTGTTTGAGTAAAAAATGAATGTGTTACCTCCAGCGTAGGCTCTCCAATGCATCTCCATGTGCTCCCATCTCTTTGTTGTATATCAGGTTCTATTAACTGAAGACAGAATCATAACACAGTAGTAAAACATTTAGAGGTGTAGTTAGCCAGCTTCAGGAGTTTTCAACACTGCTGTTAACTCTTCTGGTAACTGTAAGCAAGGCAACACAATCCAGTTACTCCACTTTTCCTCTCTGAGGAAAAGATGATCTTTTTTTTTTTTTCTCATTTGGAAAATAGCCTTGAATGAAGAGAGTTATGTATGTGGCATGTAGGATTCATTATTTTACCTTTCTCTTCTGCTGTCTTTCGCGTACTAGTCTTTTTAAAATTTTTTTGTCGCTGTTCTCCATTCAGTAGGTTTGAAAGAATTCTAATTGTTGAGATGATGGTTCTTTGAAGGCTCACTTAGCCCACCTTTTGGGTGAAGGAAAGAAGAAGACAAGGTCCTCTAGGAAGAGTAAAAAGCATACTTTCAAGAGACATTCAGAGATGTCTGCTGATGCCATGCAATTAGCGTGTAATCAGCAGAAATATGTTGGAAAAACACCCATCAGTGACTTCACAAGAAAGCCACACTCAAGACAGGTAAAGAACAGAAGCATAAAACCCCAAAGGTATGAAATGGACAGATTTTCATTGGGAATGAGCAACTCCTGAATTCTTGGTTCTAGAACTAGGGGCTTGTAATAAATAGACTGTCTCCTTGCCAAACGTAAATTTGGTGTCATGAACTGCTCACTGCCCGTTGAAGTGCAGTGTAGACTAATATTTGCCATGGCAGGCATATTGTATGGCTTTCCTGTTAAAAAGAAATTGGTTTTGCTCATAGCAATCTAGATATGTACCCAGTCTGACACCTATTTTTTAGGCTATATTTCCAAGTAAATGGCTTCCATGATGATGCAGTAAGTTTATGTCATGAACAGGAATGAAGTGATTGCATGCATCCTTTTTTACCCTAAGCCAGCTGCTGAGTAATGAGACAGAGGCTCTCACTGACGCCAAGGAGTGCCCGTGCTTTTGGGAAAAGCACTGGGCAGATAAAGCCTATTTCCACATTTCTTGCTAGCGTCTCCTTCAAAGTTCATGGGTTTGTTCATCTTTTAGAGCTGTTCTAGATGTCTTTGTAGTTTACATGTACTAAATGTAGCAGGTATTGCTTTCATGGCGTCCTACTAGATTTGAAGTTGGGATCTACTCAGGCTTCAATGTCTCAGAAGAAGCAACGTTGATTCTTTTAATTCTATTCTTGAACGTGAGAATGCTACTTATGTAGTTAATGAATTAATTAAATCGAATTCACTTGAATGGAAAAATTGTCTTGTTCATGTAGATTTTAACTTGGGAAATTGATATTTGAGTTCTACTTTTCATTGTTGTTGCTTTTCTGTATTGTTTGATTGCACAGATAGCAGATGTACTGACCAAGTATTGTGTGAAACTGGAGGAAAATATCCTTCCTCTTGGCAGCTGATGTTCACAAGCTGATTAACGCTAAGGCCATGGTAAATGTTTTACCTGGGGCAAGATAGCAGTCTGAATTTTCCTAGAATGTCTTTCTTTCCCCAGATGAAATTAATTTTTTCTGCTTATCAATCACTGAAATACAGAAGAAATTTCTACTTGGCAGGGTATTGGTTCTCATTTGTGTTCTTTTCTCCCCTCATTTTCTGTAGAAGAGACAATTTTTGGTTTGTTTTTGCATGTTGAAGCAGAGGAAGAAGAAGATGAGGAGAGGATTCCTTGTAAAAGTGAAGAAAATGAGCATGTAGAACAGGGACTAAGCATTATGCAGGTAAGTGAGCAAGAGAATAAGTTTGAAAGTGAAGGCAGTTTTGTCCAAAAGAAGGAGGAATAAGAAGTCTTTTTGCTGAGAATGAATAGAAAGGTTTTTTCCATTTAGTTTGTATACGAAGTACACAGGGTTTTAGATCCTTTTGTGGGAAAATGGAGTGTGTAAAGTTGCCAGTCATTTTGGAGCGAATTTGGAGGGTTTTGGGGTCCCAGGTGAATTTTGGGTCGAATTCTGGGGATTTGGGGGTCCCCAGGTGAAGGGGGGGGAGGGGGCGGGGATTTGGGGAGATCCAGGTGAGTTTTGAGGGGTCCCAGGTTGATTTTGGGGGAGAATTTGTGGAATTTTGGGTATCCCGGGTAGCGAGGTTTGGGGTGAATTTGTGGAATGTGGGGAGTCCCAGTTGAATTTTAGGGGGAATTTGTGGAATTCTAGGGATCTCAGGGGAATTTTGGGGTGAATTTGGTGAATTTTAGGGTATACATGTGAATTTTAAGGTTCTCAGGTGAGTTTTGGGGATGCCAGGCGGATTTTGGGGCGAATTCTGTCGATTTTGGGGTATCCAGGTGAGCATTTGGAAGTCGTGGGAGAATTTTGGGATGAATTTGGGGGAATGCAGGTGGATTTTCCGGGGAATTTTGGTGATTTTTGGGAGTCCCAGATGGGTCTTGGAGTGAATTTGGTGGATTTGGGGGTATCTGGGCAGGTTTCGAGGGGGATTGGAGACATTTTGGGGTGAATTTGGGAGGTGTTGGGGGTCTGGGTCTTGGGGGTGATTTGAGGGATTTTGGGGGTTGCAGGTGGGATTGTGGGGTGAAGCCCTGGGATTTGGGGGTCCCCCGTGAATTTTGGGGAGAATTTGTGGAATTTTGGGGGATGCTAGGTGAGTGCTGAGCATCCCAGGGGGGACTTCGGGGTGAATTTTGGGGATTTGGGGTTTCCCAGGTGAATTTCTGAGGTGAAAAGGTTCAAAAAAGTTTTTTTTGAAAACAAGTTAAAGCCAGAAGGTTATTGAAAATTAATAGATGTGATGCAAGTAGGTAATATGCAGACGATACACAGCGAGGCAAATCATGGGAAAAATACAGTGGTAACACATGAGTGTGTGAGGATGGGATCAGTATAGCTAAGGCTCAGTTGAAGCTGAATTTGGAAAAGCATGCCAAAACTAAGAATAATAAAGGCACCTACGGGTATTTCAGTGGGAAATGAAAAGAAAGATGAAAAGAAACCTATCACACCTCCCCTATTCCCCCCCCCACCCCCATAAGCCAGACAGGACTAGTGACAACAGACAAGGAGAAGGCTGAGGTACTCAACAAGTGTTGGTCTCAATTTTTACTGCCAGTCACTATTTCCACATCTCTCAGGTTATTGGACTGGTGGACTTGACTCTAACCCATAGTAGCAGGTCAGCTTTCAGACCACTTGAGGAACCTGAGCATGCAAGACCATGGGACCCACCCAGAGGCATGTCAGGGCCCTGAGAGAACTGGCAGCTGTAGTTGCTAAGGTGCTTCCTCCATCATATTTGAGAAATCAAGGCAACCAGCTGAAGTCTCCAGACACTGTGTTGTATTGACTCCAATCCTCTTGGTCTTTTTTGTAAATCTTAGAGCTCTGAGTCAATTTCTGCAGAGGATTCCCAATGCAGTTTCAAAAATGGTATCGTTGTTATTGGTCTTCATGTTGATCTTGGATATTTCCATTTTCTGCACTCCTTTATTTTCGAAACATTTGTAATGACTGAAAAGAAAGCTGAGACGAGGCATTATGCTCTTTCCAGTGATAGAAATGGACCTGTATTCTTTTCAGACAAATATATTTTTGCTGTGTCTAAGCACATGTGCATACCTGTGTTTGATTTATGTGTCCAGGTTTTGGCAATGGGGCAGCCACAGGGCCGTCCTGTGACAATGGCCCAGGTGCTGCCCTGTCCCGCTTTCTTCCAACTGGCTCCACTTCAGGATGTCCACCCTGCTGAGAGAAGAGGCTGGGACAGCACCTTTAGAAATGTGACTTTCTGGGGTTTTTTTGTTTTGTTTTGTTTTGTTATTTCTAAAGTTGCTAAAAACCTTCACCCTGATTCTTTGTATTGGGTTTGGGGTTTTTTTTCAGTTTTGGGTGGGTTTTTTGGGGGGCTTTTTTTGTCTCTTTGGGGATTATTGGTTGGGGTTTTTTGTGTGTTTGTTTGGTCTGCTTTTTTTGTTTATTTGTTTATTACAGTTTTGTAGAGTTTTTTAAGCAAATTGATTGGAAAACTGAATAGTCCTCCACTATAGTCTCCTGGATTCACCTGAGACTCTTCCTAGGCATCTCCCTGATCCTTTTTGCAATGAGTCTCACATCATTCTCCTGAAGAAACTGTCTGCTTATGGTTTGCATGGGTGGGCTGTTTGCTGGGTGACAAACTGGGTGATGGCCAGGCCCACAGAGTGGTGGGAAATAGAGTTCATCCAGCTGGTCCCCAAGGCTCAGTCTTGGGCCCAGTCCTGTTTAATATCTTGCTCAGTGATCTGGACAAGGGGATAGAGTACACGCCCAGGAAGTTCACAGATGATGCAAAGTTGGCTGGTAGTGTTTTTTTCTTCTGGAGGACAGCAGGCTCTGCTTCTTCTTCCTCCTGTTCTGAGGTCGCTGCTCCCTCTTCATCCCTCATTAAGTGTGCTGATTTTGTCACTTGGATGAGAAAACAAACAATTTTAGCAACAATACTAGTGGCAGGGTACAAGAAAGGAAGAGTTCACATGAATCCCCCCCCCCAACAACAGACAATACCTGATGGCTCCTCTGCCCAGCTTACTGACTACACCGGAACCCATTGTCCCCCAAAGATACTCCCTTCTAACTGCCCCCAACCATGATGTGAGATGGAATAGAATAACTAAGATTAAGATTCTCCCTATGTAACTCCATCATACTTCGATTCTGGGAAAAAAAATTCTTGAAGTTCTATCATTTCAGATCATTTGAATTTGCATACTAAAAAGTCTAGCCAGAAACTCATGACAATATTAAGAGCTATTCTAGAATGTCCGAGATGATAGACACTTCTTTCAAGAGAATGTGATACCTCACGTGACTTCTCCAGAATTTAAATGAACAGCGGGAGTAGTCTACAAGATTCTTGCTGCCATCCGGATTTCCTGGTATTTGACTGGTCTATGTAAGCCAACCAGTTATTCAGCAGAGGGAATATAAGTGTGATACTTGATGGTATGTGAGATGGAACACAGTAATTTATGGCTTTTTGCATAGTGATGAAGCTGTAAAGAAAGCTCCATAATGCTCAGACAAGGAGGCTGCTGGACTTCAAGCAGCAAAGGCCCAAAACGAACCAGTGAAAAGGTGTCATTGAAAAAAAAAAAAAAGCCAGGTGGGGAGCAAAGTGATACTTAAGGGCAGTTTACTGAAAGAGGAAATCTAGTGAAAAAAAAGTCCAAGAGTGAAGGAATAACAGGGAAAATGAAACTAAGGAAGGAAATCAATCTCAGCTAATCATTCTAATCATTTCAGAAGCTAACAAGTTGTCATTGCAATGATGCATAAAGTGAGAAATTATAAATATGTCTGCACCAAAATCTGAAATATGAACTTTATTGCATTCTGTCTTTCACGGAATCATACAACAGTCTGTGATTAAAGATCATCTAGTCCAACTTCCTTGCCAGGTAGATCTTACAGTAGATCAAATTGCTCAAGACTAGCCAAACTGATAAGGAGAACTCTCAATGATGGGGCATCCACAACTTCTCTGGAACAGCCGTTTGAGTGTCTCACCAGCTTCATTGTAGAAAAGTTTTTCCTTTTAGCCAATCTAAACCTAGTCTCAGTTTGAAAGCATGGCCCCTTGTCCTGTCTCTGCAAACCTTCCTAAAAAGTCTTTCTCCATTTGTCTTATACCCTCTTTACATATTCAAAGGCCACAATACTGTCTCTCCAGAAACCTCTCTTCTCCAGGCTAAAAGATCCTACTTTTCACCAGAACCAGGTCATAAACTGAGATGGAAGACCTCTCAGGAGATCAGATCATCCAACAGCTCAGCGTAAGAATAGCTCTGAAGTCAGATCAACTAGCTTAGGGCTGTGTCTGTTTGAATTTTGAAAATTAGCAGGACTTGAAATGCTTCAAGGAAGAGAACTCTGGGTGGCTCCAGAAACAGCCTGAGAAACTTGAGCAAAATCGAAACCTCAGAAACTACCACTGCTTTCTCTCCCTCAGCCCAAGCAGTCCCAAAGAAGAAGTGTTCCCAGCAGGCTGGGATAGCACGCATATACACTACATATACATGACAGGCATCGCCAGCAGCCACATCCTGCTCCTTTCTGTGGCTGGCAAGAGTGAGACTGGATGTTTACATGTGGGCAACCTGGGTCCCTCCAGCACCTCAGACACTCAGCCTGCCCCAGTGACCCCACTGAATTCCAGTATTCGCAGTGTCCCAAGGCCACAGCACTACTCCGCTTGCTGACACAGGCCATCACACGCCTCCTAAATCAGTCAGGACTCCCCTGGTCCCACAGCCAGCACCCCACTTGCTCTCCGCCAGGCCACTGCCATTGTTCACCAACTTCTCCACTTTGATCTTTGCTGGTGCTCTCAACACTGGCACTCCCAGATGTTCTGCAGCTGTTGTCTCCTGGTGGAAAGGACTTGTAAAGCCGTGTTTCCACACAGGACTTCCACAACCTTTCAAAGCAACCTTTTCTGGGGTATGAACAATCTCATTCAAATGTCAACATTTCTTTTCCCATATGTGAAATCAGAATTTCCTTCTTCCGGGCATGCCCAAAACAAGGCACAAACTACATTGTGCCTTCTGTTTCACATGCTGACTCGTTTGTAAACAATGCTAGGAGAATACCTGTTTTGATCCAAGCTAATCTCTGGCCCTTATAGTGCTTTCGGTAGTTAGTTTTGCTTTGTTATTTACTTGATGTCCCATTGAATTGTTGAATCATAAACAGACTACCTGTCTGTATAGCAGCATAGCAGTGATGAATAAATGCAAGAGAAGGAGCAAGGTGATTGTTTGCTAGACTCTTCCTAGAAACTGAGAAATCTGTTACTTAATGCTGACCACAGCAGATGGAGGAAGCATCCTACATGATGTCAAAGCAATGAAGCTGTAATCACTTTTATGATTACAGTCAAGGCACTGCTTTTGCCACCGTAAGTGGAGTGCAGGGAATCTTAAAAGACGACACTCTAACTGTTGTCCATGCTCACTGAGAAAATAATGCTTTTACAGCAGAGCAGGCATAATGGAGTCAGGGACACCACTGATACTGAAATCTGCTGGATAACAACTTTTGAACACAGTTTTGAGGATTTGAGAGCAGGTATTCTTTATTACACCATGGTGGTCGCTTGGGCAATCCTTCATCTACTCGAGTGCACTGGCCACCAGGCAATCGGAGCTTTTATCACTCACACTGATGATGTATTCATTAGTTAACCGCACCTGGAATTTATTTGCCATAATTGCACCCCTTCTCACAAGTCCTTCTATGGTTCTTTGGAGTGTGTCTTCAACATGCACTGTCCTTTTTAGGTGACTGCTCTTTGATCCCCGCTTTTGAGGAAGGGCAATATTATTGTTGTGTATAACTTCTGCTTTTGTCAGCCTTGCAGAGCTGAGCTGACATTCTCCTTGCGTTTTGTGCACGCTCCGTTTGCCTCGGCTACATCCTTTGTGCGTTTCTCCAAGACTGTGCTCTTCTGTTCTCTGCCCTTGGTAAGTGTAAATGTTGTTCTGTTCTCCTGTCCTTGTCACAGTGCTCGCCCCACGAGGCGTGTCTGCAAGCCCCTCCAACCCATGGACTTGGGATGGGCAAGTGTTCCTGAGGGAACAGGGATGGGACAGCTGGGCTGGACTGGCCCAAGGGATGTTCCATTCCATGTCACACCACGATCAGCAATCAACTGGGAGAAGCAGGGGCATGGGGGATGGGGGGGGGGGGGGTGTGTCACCATCTGCCAACACAGGCCGAGGATTGTTCGATCTCAGAGGTGCAAACAGGTAAATAGCGGGGGACAAATCAGTTTATTCAACAACAGCAATGCATTTTTATTGAATGCCAAACAATTCAGTTGCGCTAGAGGGGAGAGATATAGGAAACGGAGTATAGAGAGAGAAAAGGAGGGGAAGGGGGAAGTAGCTACCAACAGACGAGACCAAGGTCATGGTGGGCCAGCCAATGGAAGGGTGGTCATCCGTGGGGAGTACTCAGGGTCTTCTCCAGAGGATCGCTCTTTTGTAGTCCTTTTCCAAAGCGAGTGGCTTGTGGCCAAGAGGCGGGGAGATTTATGGAGCATTGTGTGGTGCTCCAAGAGACAGGTGCGGTCGTGCAGTACATGCAGGCTTCAGCTGGTACCATGACAGCACAGTCCAGTGAGCACAACACACCTGCAAAGAGTCCCTTGGCAAGCACCCACCTCAAGCAGGCCAGAAAACCATTGTCCAGAGTCAACCTGGGCGGGGGTCCTTGAGGTCTTCTTGAGAGGGTCATGAGGCAAAAATGAGGGAAACTTCACACCGACCCTTAGAGTGGTAGATGAGAGGCAGCCCTCAGGAAACGGTGGCCACCCAGAGCTGTTACTCCTAGCAGATTTTGGCTGGGAGCAAGCCTTGTATGTAGTGCTTTTTCAGGGGGAATATCAGTTTCAGCCGTGGGAACCTGCAAAAGGGGCTGGTACTTTTCCATAGGAAGGAAAGCACAGAGCCTTAGTGCTCCAGGAGCTGATGAGAGGCAGTCCTCAACATTCCAGGATCAGCCAGTCTTGCCAGGTGGCCCCTGGGAGGCCCAGCCAGCCAGACCTGTTCCATGTTGCCTTGGTTCCATGGGGCCTCACAGTGTCACAATGTTCTCCTTGATTCCAGGAGTCCCTGTAGTGTCCCGATATTCTCCTTGTCACAATATTCTCCCTGCTTCTGTAGTGTAAACAATGGCCCCTTGCTTCCCTAAGGTCCTGCAGAGTCACCACGGCCCCTGGGCTCCATGTGGCCCTGCTGTGTAACAAAGGCTCCTTGGTTCTCTGGGCTGCACAGCTTCATCACTGACCCTTGGTTCCATTGGGGTCCTGAGTCTCACAAAGGTGCCCCTGATTGCATGAGGCACCAGAGTGTCAAAATGGTCTCTTTGGTTCCATGAGGTTCCGCAGTGTCCCCATGGTCGCTGTCAGAGGCTGGATGACATCAATGTCCCCAGACCCGTCGGGATGCTCGGAATGCCCGAGTGGGGCCGGGGCTGGGACAGACCTTGGAATGAGGTGGGACAGAGCCCCGTCCCCAGCCATGGCCTGGCAGATCTGCCAATCACACAGCAGGGGCAGCGCCCAGCCAGCTCTGATTGGCTGAGCCGTCAATCAATCACACAGCAGGGGCAGCGCCCAGCCAGCTCTGATTGGTTGAGCCGTCAATCAATCACACAGCAGGGTCACCGCCCAGCCAGCTCTGATTGGCTGAGCCGTCAATCAAGCACACAGCAGGGGCAGCGCCCACCCAGCTCTGATTGGCTGAGCCGTCAATCAATCCCACACAAAGGCAATGAAACACAGCAGTGCGTGGTAAGAAAGCAGATGTCCCTGAAAAGAGGAGAGCTTAGAAAACGCTAGGGATTTAAAAAATCGGGCATGACGTCAAGCCCTGGTCTGAATCCTGAAATCTCCTGGGTCTGTGTCTCAGCCACACTGGAAGCCTAGCAGCTGGTAGCTCTCTGCATATCTATCTGGAGATCTTCTGTCTTTCTGTCTCTTTTTTCTCTTTTAACCTTCTTATCCTCTTTTACTGGAATGTTTTTGGGTAGTTTAACATTTTTATGCCTAAAGGTTTCCATCTTACATGGGCCGAGTTAATGATGTTCCTGCTACGCTAAGTGATGCACGTTGAATTGGATGTTGTATGAAATCATTTGCCAAAGGAGCTCGGTTTTCTGTATTTTTCCAGTACACTTTTGTGTCGTTTTGACCTCTTGAGAATATCTGGCTGGGGTTTCTACTCTGCACCAAACTCGAGTAAAGGAGCCTTTGCTCACCCTCAGCATTTCAGTGTTCTGGGGTGTTACAGGCGCGCAGGCTCAGCACGGCCTCTTGTTTCCATGAGGCCCCGCTGTGTCACACTGGCCCTTGGTTCCATGAGCATCTGGAGTGTCACACAGCTTGATGACATTTGTCCTTGCTGCCTCTCCCATCCCAGTGCTCCAGGAATAGCCCCGAGCCACCTGTGAGGGACAGGCCCTGCTGGCCCAGGCCTGGGCTCAGGCCTTGGCCTTTCTGCTTCCTCCAACCAGCCCAGGCCTTGCTCAGCATTGCAGTTCCCTGCTCACAGCCTCGGGCTCCTGCAATCCTGGCCTCAAGGATCTGCTCTCACCACTCCCTGGGGAGCCTTTGGCAGTCCCTGCCCTCAGTGGGGCCAGTGATGCTCCAAGGGACTTGGAGTTTTGCTTCTGACTCCTTGAGCAGCTTCTTCAACCTTCTCTCAGTGCCTGGGGCTCCTGGACTCAGCCCCAAATCCACCGTTGGGGATCATTAAAATACAGAAAACCCTCAGGAGCTCTTTGTCTTCTTTCCAATGTCTTCCAGTCTCCAGGCCTTGTGCAGCTGCTTGGAGTCACTTTGGAGTTCTCTTAAGGAGGAAGATTTCAAGGTACAGCTCATGATTTTCAGTTTTATAAAAGGGAGTAATTTTTCTTTTTCAGTTCAAAGAAGAAGCAACTTAGGCATTCCCCAGGTGATCTTGATGCTGAATGTCTCCTTAGGAGGTGTGGGCCCACTGAAGAATGAGCCCCTTGCCAGGCTGACCCTGTTTGGACAAGCTGCTCCCCAAGCCCAGCCTGGGGACATGTCTGACATGGCCCAGCTGGGACTGACATGCCTGGCCCTGCACCAGAAGCCCTTCCCCCTGAACTCTGCAGCTGGCTGTCCCTGCCCACTGCACCATGTCCCACGTGCTCTCCTCAGGGCTCTGCCTGCATCCAGGCCCAGGACAAGTATTCCTGTTTGTGAGGAAAGAAGGGAAAAGCCTGAGCAGGTTTTCCTAAACGACAAACCCCCACTGTAGAAGCACATGCTGAGTACAGGCTGCCTGGAACCTGGAATGATGACACCTTTCTACTAGGGACAGTGGGACCAGAAATGATGTCTGGATGCAGAATTCTCGGAGTCTTGCAGCTGAATTCTCTGTCCTTGTCCTTTCCCTGCATCTCTGTTGCAGATGGAAGCTGCTGGTGCCTTTCTCAGCTGTGACCTGTCTTTTGAATGCAGACAGATGTTCCCAGGTGTGTTAAGCAGGTGCTGCTCAATGTTTATGCAAAGCTTTGGTGTGCTCATGGAACCAAGGGGACCCTTGTGACACAGCGGGGGCTGATGGAACCAAGGAGACAGTTGTGACAGTTCAGAGCCTCACAGAAACAAGGCTCCATTGTGACACTGAAGGCAATTACGGAATCCACATCACTGTGACACAGCCAGGCCACATGGAACCAATGGTCCCTGATGACAATGCAGGTCCAAGGAGACCATGGTGACACTATGGGACCGCATGGATCCAAGGGGCCACTGTGACACTGAAGAACTTCATGGAAGCCAGGGTGCAGTGTGACACAGCGGTGCCTGATTGGAACAAAGGAACCACTGCTGACAGCCCAGAAACTCCTGGAACCAAGGGGCTGTGGTGACACAGCAGGGCCACATGGAACCAAGGAGACCTGTGACATTTAGGAACCTCATGGAACCAAGAGTCCACTATGACACTGCAGAAACAAGGAGACCATTGGGACGTTGTGGAAGCTCACAGAACCAAGCAGCCCTCGAGACACTCCAGGGCCTCGTTGAAGCAGGGAGACCACTGTGACAGTCCAGAACCTCATGGAGCTAAGGCTCTCTTGTGACACAGCAGGCTCCCATGCAACCAATTGTCCATTGTGACAATGCAGATCCCAGGAGACCATGGTTACACTACGGAAGCTCATGGAACCAAGGGTCCATTGTGACAAAGCAAGGCCTTGTGGAACCAAGGAGAGCATTGTGACGTAATGGAACCTCGTGGAACCAAGGGTCCGTTGTTAGAGTCCAGAACCAAGGACACCATTGTGACAGTCCAGAACCTCATGGGACCAAGATTCCCTTGTTACACAGTGGCACTTGATGGAACCAAGGAGCCACTGTAGCACAGCAAAGCTGCATGAAACCTATGGTCCGTAGCGATACTGCGGATCCAGGGAAACCATGGCGATACCACGGAACCTCATGGAACCAAGGGTCCAGTGTGACCCAGCAGAACCTCTTGGAATCAAGGCACCCATGTTACACTATGGAACCTCATGGAGCCAAGGGTCCGGTGTGTCGTTGCGGGGCCTCACTGGAGCAAAGGACATGGTTGATGGGACAGAAGCTCATGGAAACGATGGGATATTGGGACATTGCAGAGCCTCATGGAACCAAGGAGACCACTGTGACACTGAGGAAGAATTATGGAAGCAAGCAGCCACTGTAGAACCAAGGAGAGCACTGTTGACAGTACAAAACCTCCTGGAACTGAGAGGCCATTGTTCTACAGCGAGGCCTCGGGGAACCAAGGGGCCATGGTGACACTGTGGGGCCTCATGAACCAAGTAGTCGTTGTGACACAGCGGGGCTGCTTGTAACCAATTGTCCATCGTGATACTGCAGATGCAAGAGACCGTGCTGACACTATGGCAGTTCATGGAACCGAGAGGCTGTTGTGACACACCAAGGCCTCGTGGCACCAAGGAGAGAGCATTGTGGCAGTGCAGAACTAAGGAGGCCATTTTGACAGTACAGACCCAAATGGAACCAAGGGTCCACTGTTATCCGGCAGGGCCTCGTGGAACCAAGGGGCCCTCGTGAAAGTGTGCAAGGGGCATAATGGAGTCAGGGACACCACTGATGCTGAAATCTGCTGGATAGCAACTTTTGAACACAGTTTTGAGGATTTGAGAGCAGGTATTCTTTATTACACCATGGTGGTCGCTTGGGCAATCCTTCATCTACTCGAGTGCACTGGCCACCAGGCAATCGGAGCTTTTATCACTCACACTGATGATGTATTCATTAGTTAACTCCACCTGGAATTTATTTGCCATAATTGCACCCCTTCTCACAAGTCCTTCTATGGTTCTTTGGAGTGTGTCTTCAACATGCACTGTCCTTTTTAGGTGACTGCTCTTTGATCCCCGCTTTTGAGGAAGGGCAATATTATTGTTGTGTATAACTTCTGCTTTTGTCAGCCTTGCAGAGCTGAGCTGACATTCTCCTTGCGTTTTGTGCACGCTCCGTTTGCCTCGGCTACATCCTTTGTGCGTTTCTCCAAGACTGTGCTCTTCTGTTCTCTGCCCTTGGTAAGTGTAAATGTTGTTCTGTTCTCCTGTCCTTGTCACAGTGCTCGCCCCACGAGGCGTGTCTGCAAGCCCCTCCAACCCATGGACTTGGGATGGGCAAGTGTTCCTGAGGGAACAGGGATGGGACAGCTGGGCTGGACTGGCCCAAGGGATGTTCCATTCCATGTCACACCACGATCAGCAATCAACTGGGAGAAGCAGGGGCATGGGGGATGGGGGGGGGGGGGGTGGGGGTGTGTCACCATCTGCCAACACAGGCCGAGGATTGTTCGATCTCAGAGGTGCAAACAGGTAAATAGCGGGGGACAAATCAGTTTATTCAACAACAGCAATGCATTTTTATTGAATGCCAAACAATTCAGTTGCGCTAGAGGGGAGAGATATAGGAAACGGAGTATAGAGAGAGAAAAGGAGGGGAAGGGGGAAGTAGCTACCAACAGACGAGACCAAGGTCATGGTGGGCCAGCCAATGGAAGGGTGGTCATCCGTGGGGAGTACTCAGGGTCTTCTCCAGAGGATCGCTCTTTTGTAGTCCTTTTCCAAAGCGAGTGGCTTGTGGCCAAGAGGCGGGGAGATTTATGGAGCATTGTGTGGTGCTCCAAGAGACAGGTGCGGTCGTGCAGTACATGCAGGCTTCAGCTGGTACCATGACAGCACAGTCCAGTGAGCACAACACACCTGCAAAGAGTCCCTTGGCAAGCACCCACCTCAAGCAGGCCAGAAAACCATTGTCCAGAGTCAACCTGGGCGGGGGTCCTTGAGGTCTTCTTGAGAGGGTCATGAGGCAAAAATGAGGGAAACTTCACACCGACCCTTAGAGTGGTAGATGAGAGGCAGCCCTCAGGAAACGGTGGCCACCCAGAGCTGTTACTCCTAGCAGATTTTGGCTGGGAGCAAGCCTTGTATGTAGTGCTTTTTCAGGGGGAATATCAGTTTCAGCCGTGGGAACCTGCAAAAGGGGCTGGTACTTTTCCATAGGAAGGAAAGCACAGAGCCTTAGTGCTCCAGGAGCTGATGAGAGGCAGTCCTCAACATTCCAGGATCAGCCAGTCTTGCCAGGTGGCCCCCGGGGAGGCCCAGCCAGCCAGACCTGTTCCATGTTGCCTTGGTTCCATGGGGCCTCACAGTGTCACAATGTTCTCCTTGATTCCAGGAGTCCCTGTAGTGTCCCGATATTCTCCTTGTCACAATATTCTCCCTGCTTCTGTAGTGTAAACAATGGCCCCTTGCTTCCCTAAGGTCCTGCAGAGTCACCACGGCCCCTGGGCTCCATGTGGCCCTGCTGTGTAACAAAGGCTCCTTGGTTCTCTGGGCCGCACAGCTTCATCACTTACCCTTGGTTCCATTGGGGTCCTGAGTCTCACAAAGGTACCCCCGATTGCATGAGGCACCAGAGTGTCAAAATGGTCTCTTTGGTTCCATGAGGTTCCGCAGTGTCCCCATGGTCGCTGTCAGAGGCTGGATGACATCAATGTCCCCAGACCCGTCGGGATGCTCGGAATGCCCGAGTGGGGCCGGGGCTGGGACAGACCTTGGAATGAGGTGGGACAGAACCCCGTCCCCAGCCATGGCCTGGCAGATCTGCCAATCACACAGCAGGGGCAGAGCAAACCCAGCTGTGACTGCCTGAGCCGTCAATCAATCACACAGCAGGGGCAGCGCCCAGCCAGCTCTGATTGGCTGAGCCGTCAATCAATCACACAGCAGGGGCAGCGCCCAGCCAGCTCTGATTGGTTGAGCCGTCAATCAATCACACAGCAGGGTCACCGCCCAGCCAGCTCTGATTGGCTGAGCCGTCAATCAAGCACACAGCAGGGGCAGCGCCCACCCAGCTCTGATTGGCTGAGCCGTCAATCAATCCCACACAAAGGCAATGAAACACAGCAGTGCGTGGTAAGAAAGCAGATGTCCCTGAAAAGAGGAGAGCTTAGAAAACGCTAGGGATTTAAAAAATCGGGCATGACGTCAAGCCCTGGTCTGAATCCTGAAATCTCCTGGGTCTGTGTCTCAGCCACACTGGAAGCCTAGCAGCTGGTAGCTCTCTGCATATCTATCTGGAGATCTTCTGTCTTTCTGTCTCTTTTTTCTCTTTTAACCTTCTTATCCTCTTTTACTGGAATGTTTTTGGGTAGTTTAACATTTTTATGCCTAAAGGTTTCCATCTTACATGGGCCGAGTTAATGATGTTCCTGCTACGCTAAGTGATGCACGTTGAATTGGATGTTGTATGAAATCATTTGCCAAAGGAGCTCGGTTTTCTGTATTTTTCCAGTACACTTTTGTGTCGTTTTGACCTCTTGAGAATATCTGGCTGGGGTTTCTACTCTGCACCAAACTCGAGTAAAGGAGCCTTTGCTCACCCTCAGCATTTCAGTGTTCTGGGGTGTTACAGGCGCGCAGGCTCAGCACGGCCTCTTGTTTCCATGAGGCCTCGCTGTGTCACACTGGCCCTTGGTTCCATGAGCATCTGGAGTGTCACACAGCTTGATGACATTTGTCCTTGCTGCCTCTCCCATCCCAGTGCTCCAGGAACAGCCCCGAGCCACCTGTGAGGGACAGGCCCTGCTGGCCCAGGCCTGGGCTCAGGCCTTGGCCTTTCTGCTTCCTCCAACCAGCCCAGGCCTTGCTCAGCATTGCAGTTCCCTGCTCACAGCCTCGGGCTCCTGCAATCCTGGCCTCAAGGATCTGCTCTCACCACTCCCTGGGGAGCCTTTGGCAGTCCCTGCCCTCAGTGGGGCCAGTGATGCTCCAAGGGACTTGGAGTTTTGCTTCTGACTCCTTGAGCAGCTTCTTCAACCTTCTCTCAGTGCCTGGGGCTCCTGGACTCAGCCCCAAATCCACCGTTGGGGATCATTAAAATACAGAAAACCCTCAGGAGCTCTTTGTCTTCTTTCCAATGTCTTCCAGTCTCCAGGCCTTGTGCAGCTGCTTGGAGTCACTTTGGAGTTCTCTTAAGGAGGAAGATTTCAAGGTACAGCTCATGATTTTCAGTTTTATAAAAGGGAGTAATTTTTCTTTTTCAGTTCAAAGAAGAAGCAACTTAGGCATTCCCCAGGTGATCTTGATGCTGAATGTCTCCTTAGGAGGTGTGGGCCCACTGAAGAATGAGCCCCTTGCCAGGCTGACCCTGTTTGGACAAGCTGCTCCCCAAGCCCAGCCTGGGGACATGTCTGACATGGCCCAGCTGGGACTGACATGCCTGGCCCTGCACCAGAAGCCCTTCCCCCTGAACTCTGCAGCTGGCTGTCCCTGCCCACTGCACCATGTCCCACGTGCTCTCCTCAGGGCTCTGCCTGCATCCAGGCCCAGGACAAGTATTCCTGTTTGTGAGGAAAGAAGGGAAAAGCCTGAGCAGGTTTTCCTAAACGACAAACCCCCACTGTAGAAGCACATGCTGAGTACAGGCTGCCTGGAACCTGGAATGATGACACCTTTCTACTAGGGACAGTGGGACCAGAAATGATGTCTGGATGCAGAATTCTCGGAGTCTTGCAGCTGAATTCTCTGTCCTTGTCCTTTCCCTGCATCTCTGTTGCAGATGGAAGCTGCTGGTGCCTTTCTCAGCTGTGACCTGTCTTTTGAATGCAGACAGATGTTCCCAGGTGTGTTAAGCAGGTGCTGCTCAATGTTTATGCAAAGCTTTGGTGTGCTCATGGAACCAAGGGGACCCTTGTGACACAGCGGGGGCTGATGGAACCAAGGAGACAGTTGTGACAGTTCAGAGCCTCACAGAAACAAGGCTCCATTGTGACACTGAAGGCAATTACGGAATCCACATCACTGTGACACAGCCAGGCCACATGGAACCAATGGTCCCTGATGACAATGCAGGTCCAAGGAGACCATGGTGACACTATGGGACCGCATGGATCCAAGGGGCCACTGTGACACTGAAGAACTTCATGGAAGCCAGGGTGCAGTGTGACACAGCGGTGCCTGATTGGAACAAAGGAACCACTGCTGACAGCCCAGAAACTCCTGGAACCAAGGGGCTGTGGTGACACAGCAGGGCCACATGGAACCAAGGAGACCTGTGACATTTAGGAACCTCATGGAACCAAGAGTCCACTATGACACTGCAGAAACAAGGAGACCATTGGGACGTTGTGGAAGCTCACAGAACCAAGCAGCCCTCGAGACACTCCAGGGCCTCGTTGAAGCAGGGAGACCACTGTGACAGTCCAGAACCTCATGGAGCTAAGGCTCTCTTGTGACACAGCAGGCTCCCATGCAACCAATTGTCCATTGTGACAATGCAGATCCCAGGAGACCATGGTTACACTACGGAAGCTCATGGAACCAAGGGTCCATTGTGACAAAGCAAGGCCTTGTGGAACCAAGGAGAGCATTGTGACGTAATGGAACCTCGTGGAACCAAGGGTCCGTTGTTAGAGTCCAGAACCAAGGACACCATTGTGACAGTCCAGAACCTCATGGGACCAAGATTCCCTTGTTACACAGTGGCACTTGATGGAACCAAGGAGCCACTGTAGCACAGCAAAGCTGCATGAAACCTATGGTCCGTAGCGATACTGCGGATCCAGGGAAACCATGGCGATACCACGGAACCTCATGGAACCAAGGGTCCAGTGTGACCCAGCAGAACCTCTTGGAATCAAGGCACCCATGTTACACTATGGAACCTCATGGAGCCAAGGGTCCGGTGTGTCGTTGCGGGGCCTCACTGGAGCAAAGGACATGGTTGATGGGACAGAAGCTCATGGAAACGATGGGATATTGGGACATTGCAGAGCCTCATGGAACCAAGGAGACCACTGTGACACTGAGGAAGAATTATGGAAGCAAGCAGCCACTGTAGAACCAAGGAGAGCACTGTTGACAGTACAAAACCTCCTGGAACTGAGAGGCCATTGTTCTACAGCGAGGCCTCGGGGAACCAAGGGGCCATGGTGACACTGTGGGGCCTCATGAACCAAGTAGTCGTTGTGACACAGCGGGGCTGCTTGTAACCAATTGTCCATCGTGATACTGCAGATGCAAGAGACCGTGCTGACACTATGGCAGTTCATGGAACCGAGAGGCTGTTGTGACACACCAAGGCCTCGTGGCACCAAGGAGAGAGCATTGTGGCAGTGCAGAACTAAGGAGGCCATTTTGACAGTACAGACCCAAATGGAACCAAGGGTCCACTGTTATCCAGCAGGGCCTCGTGGAACCAAGGGGCCCTCGTGAAAGTGTGCAAGGGGCATAATGGAGTCAGGGACACCACTGATACTGAAATCTGCTGGATAGCAACTTTTGAACACAGTTTTGAGGATTTGAGAGCAGGTATTCTTTATTACACCATGGTGGTCGCTTGGGCAATCCTTCATCTACTCGAGTGCACTGGCCACCAGGCAATCGGAGCTTTTATCACTCACACTGATGATGTATTCATTAGTTAACCCCACCTGGAATTTATTTGCCATAATTGCACCCCTTCTCACAAGTCCTTCTATGGTTCTTTGGAGTGTGTCTTCAACATGCACTGTCCTTTTTAGGTGACTGCTCTTTGATCCCCGCTTTTGAGGAAGGGCAATATTATTGTTGTGTATAACTTCTGCTTTTGTCAGCCTTGCAGAGCTGAGCTGACATTCTCCTTGCGTTTTGTGCACGCTCCGTTTGCCTCGGCTACATCCTTTGTGCGTTTCTCCAAGACTGTGCTCTTCTGTTCTCTGCCCTTGGTAAGTGTAAATGTTGTTCTGTTCTCCTGTCCTTGTCACAGTGCTCGCCCCACGAGGCGTGTCTGCAAGCCCCTCCAACCCATGGACTTGGGATGGGCAAGTGTTCCTGAGGGAACAGGGATGGGACAGCTGGGCTGGACTGGCCCAAGGGATGTTCCATTCCATGTCACACCACGATCAGCAATCAACTGGGAGAAGCAGGGGCATGGGGGATGGGGGGGTGGGGGTGGGGGTGTGTCACCATCTGCCAACACAGGCCGAGGATTGTTCGATCTCAGAGGTGCAAACAGGTAAATAGCGGGGGACAAATCAGTTTATTCAACAACAGCAATGCATTTTTATTGAATGCCAAACAATTCAGTTGCGCTAGAGGGGAGAGATATAGGAAACGGAGTATAGAGAGAGAAAAGGAGGGGAAGGGGGAAGTAGCTACCAACAGACGAGACCAAGGTCATGGTGGGCCAGCCAATGGAAGGGTGGTCATCCGTGGGGAGTACTCAGGGTCTTCTCCAGAGGATCGCTCTTTTGTAGTCCTTTTCCAAAGCGAGTGGCTTGTGGCCAAGAGGCGGGGAGATTTATGGAGCATTGTGTGGTGCTCCAAGAGACAGGTGCGGTCGTGCAGTACATGCAGGCTTCAGCTGGTACCATGACAGCACAGTCCAGTGAGCACAACACACCTGCAAAGAGTCCCTTGGCAAGCACCCACCTCAAGCAGGCCAGAAAACCATTGTCCAGAGTCAACCTGGGCGGGGGTCCTTGAGGTCTTCTTGAGAGGGTCATGAGGCAAAAATGAGGGAAACTTCACACCGACCCTTAGAGTGGTAGATGAGAGGCAGCCCTCAGGAAACGGTGGCCACCCAGAGCTGTTACTCCTAGCAGATTTTGGCTGGGAGCAAGCCTTGTATGTAGTGCTTTTTCAGGGGGAATATCAGTTTCAGCCGTGGGAACCTGCAAAAGGGGCTGGTACTTTTCCATAGGAAGGAAAGCACAGAGCCTTAGTGCTCCAGGAGCTGATGAGAGGCAGTCCTCAACATTCCAGGATCAGCCAGTCTTGCCAGGTGGCCCCCGGGGAGGCCCAGCCAGCCAGACCTGTTCCATGTTGCCTTGGTTCCATGGGGCCTCACAGTGTCACAATGTTCTCCTTGATTCCAGGAGTCCCTGTAGTGTCCCGATATTCTCCTTGTCACAATATTCTCCCTGCTTCTGTAGTGTAAACAATGGCCCCTTGCTTCCCTAAGGTCCTGCAGAGTCACCACGGCCCCTGGGCTCCATGTGGCCCTGCTGTGTAACAAAGGCTCCTTGGTTCTCTGGGCCGCACAGCTTCATCACTGACCCTTGGTTCCATTGGGGTCCTGAGTCTCACAAAGGTGCCCCTGATTGCATGAGGCACCAGAGTGTCAAAATGGTCTCTTTGGTTCCATGAGGTTCCGCAGTGTCCCCATGGTCGCTGTCAGAGGCTGGATGACATCAATGTCCCCAGACCCGTCGGGATGCTCGGAATGCCCGAGTGGGGCCGGGGCTGGGACAGACCTTGGAATGAGGTGGGACAGAACCCCGTCCCCAGCCATGGCCTGGCAGATCTGCCAATCACACAGCAGGGGCAGAGCAAACCCAGCTGTGACTGCCTGAGCCGTCAATCAATCACACAGCAGGGGCAGCGCCCAGCCAGCTCTGATTGGCTGAGCCGTCAATCAATCACACAGCAGGGGCAGTGCCCAGCCAGCTCTGATTGGTTGAGCCGTCAATCAATCACACAGCAGGGTCACCGCCCAGCCAGCTCTGATTGGCTGAGCCGTCAATCAAGCACACAGCAGGGGCAGCGCCCACCCAGCTCTGATTGGCTGAGCCGTCAATCAATCCCACACAAAGGCAATGAAACACAGCAGTGCGTGGTAAGAAAGCAGATGTCCCTGAAAAGAGGAGAGCTTAGAAAACGCTAGGGATTTAAAAAATCGGGCATGACGTCAAGCCCTGGTCTGAATCCTGAAATCTCCTGGGTCTGTGTCTCAGCCACACTGGAAGCCTAGCAGCTGGTAGCTCTCTGCATATCTATCTGGAGATCTTCTGTCTTTCTGTCTCTTTTTTCTCTTTTAACCTTCTTATCCTCTTTTACTGGAATGTTTTTGGGTAGTTTAACATTTTTATGCCTAAAGGTTTCCATCTTACATGGGCCGAGTTAATGATGTTCCTGCTACGCTAAGTGATGCACGTTGAATTGGATGTTGTATGAAATCATTTGCCAAAGGAGCTCGGTTTTCTGTATTTTTCCAGTACACTTTTGTGTCGTTTTGACCTCTTGAGAATATCTGGCTGGGGTTTCTACTCTGCACCAAACTCGAGTAAAGGAGCCTTTGCTCACCCTCAGCATTTCAGTGTTCTGGGGTGTTACAGGCGCGCAGGCTCAGCACGGCCTCTTGTTTCCATGAGGCCCCGCTGTGTCACACTGGCCCTTGGTTCCATGAGCATCTGGAGTGTCACACAGCTTGATGACATTTGTCCTTGCTGCCTCTCCCATCCCAGTGCTCCAGGAATAGCCCCGAGCCACCTGTGAGGGACAGGCCCTGCTGGCCCAGGCCTGGGCTCAGGCCTTGGCCTTTCTGCTTCCTCCAACCAGCCCAGGCCTTGCTCAGCATTGCAGTTCCCTGCTCACAGCCTCGGGCTCCTGCAATCCTGGCCTCAAGGATCTGCTCTCACCACTCCCTGGGGAGCCTTTGGCAGTCCCTGCCCTCAGTGGGGCCAGTGATGCTCCAAGGGACTTGGAGTTTTGCTTCTGACTCCTTGAGCAGCTTCTTCAACCTTCTCTCAGTGCCTGGGGCTCCTGGACTCAGCCCCAAATCCACCGTTGGGGATCATTAAAATACAGAAAACCCTCAGGAGCTCTTTGTCTTCTTTCCAATGTCTTCCAGTCTCCAGGCCTTGTGCAGCTGCTTGGAGTCACTTTGGAGTTCTCTTAAGGAGGAAGATTTCAAGGTACAGCTCATGATTTTCAGTTTTATAAAAGGGAGTAATTTTTCTTTTTCAGTTCAAAGAAGAAGCAACTTAGGCATTCCCCAGGTGATCTTGATGCTGAATGTCTCCTTAGGAGGTGTGGGCCCACTGAAGAATGAGCCCCTTGCCAGGCTGACCCTGTTTGGACAAGCTGCTCCCCAAGCCCAGCCTGGGGACATGTCTGACATGGCCCAGCTGGGACTGACATGCCTGGCCCTGCACCAGAAGCCCTTCCCCCTGAACTCTGCAGCTGGCTGTCCCTGCCCACTGCACCATGTCCCACGTGCTCTCCTCAGGGCTCTGCCTGCATCCAGGCCCAGGACAAGTATTCCTGTTTGTGAGGAAAGAAGGGAAAAGCCTGAGCAGGTTTTCCTAAACGACAAACCCCCACTGTAGAAGCACATGCTGAGTACAGGCTGCCTGGAACCTGGAATGATGACACCTTTCTACTAGGGACAGTGGGACCAGAAATGATGTCTGGATGCAGAATTCTCGGAGTCTTGCAGCTGAATTCTCTGTCCTTGTCCTTTCCCTGCATCTCTGTTGCAGATGGAAGCTGCTGGTGCCTTTCTCAGCTGTGACCTGTCTTTTGAATGCAGACAGATGTTCCCAGGTGTGTTAAGCAGGTGCTGCTCAATGTTTATGCAAAGCTTTGGTGTGCTCATGGAACCAAGGGGACCCTTGTGACACAGCGGGGGCTGATGGAACCAAGGAGACAGTTGTGACAGTTCAGAGCCTCACAGAAACAAGGCTCCATTGTGACACTGAAGGCAATTACGGAATCCACATCACTGTGACACAGCCAGGCCACATGGAACCAATGGTCCCTGATGACAATGCAGGTCCAAGGAGACCATGGTGACACTATGGGACCGCATGGATCCAAGGGGCCACTGTGACACTGAAGAACTTCATGGAAGCCAGGGTGCAGTGTGACACAGCGGTGCCTGATTGGAACAAAGGAACCACTGCTGACAGCCCAGAAACTCCTGGAACCAAGGGGCTGTGGTGACACAGCAGGGCCACATGGAACCAAGGAGACCTGTGACATTTAGGAACCTCATGGAACCAAGAGTCCACTATGACACTGCAGAAACAAGGAGACCATTGGGACGTTGTGGAAGCTCACAGAACCAAGCAGCCCTCGAGACACTCCAGGGCCTCGTTGAAGCAGGGAGACCACTGTGACAGTCCAGAACCTCATGGAGCTAAGGCTCTCTTGTGACACAGCAGGCTCCCATGCAACCAATTGTCCATTGTGACAATGCAGATCCCAGGAGACCATGGTTACACTACGGAAGCTCATGGAACCAAGGGTCCATTGTGACAAAGCAAGGCCTTGTGGAACCAAGGAGAGCATTGTGACGTAATGGAACCTCGTGGAACCAAGGGTCCGTTGTTAGAGTCCAGAACCAAGGACACCATTGTGACAGTCCAGAACCTCATGGGACCAAGATTCCCTTGTTACACAGTGGCACTTGATGGAACCAAGGAGCCACTGTAGCACAGCAAAGCTGCATGAAACCTATGGTCCGTAGCGATACTGCGGATCCAGGGAAACCATGGCGATACCACGGAACCTCATGGAACCAAGGGTCCAGTGTGACCCAGCAGAACCTCTTGGAATCAAGGCACCCATGTTACACTATGGAACCTCATGGAGCCAAGGGTCCGGTGTGTCGTTGCGGGGCCTCACTGGAGCAAAGGACATGGTTGATGGGACAGAAGCTCATGGAAACGATGGGATATTGGGACATTGCAGAGCCTCATGGAACCAAGGAGACCACTGTGACACTGAGGAAGAATTATGGAAGCAAGCAGCCACTGTAGAACCAAGGAGAGCACTGTTGACAGTACAAAACCTCCTGGAACTGAGAGGCCATTGTTCTACAGCGAGGCCTCGGGGAACCAAGGGGCCATGGTGACACTGTGGGGCCTCATGAACCAAGTAGTCGTTGTGACACAGCGGGGCTGCTTGTAACCAATTGTCCATCGTGATACTGCAGATGCAAGAGACCGTGCTGACACTATGGCAGTTCATGGAACCGAGAGGCTGTTGTGACACACCAAGGCCTCGTGGCACCAAGGAGAGAGCATTGTGGCAGTGCAGAACTAAGGAGGCCATTTTGACAGTACAGACCCAAATGGAACCAAGGGTCCACTGTTATCCGGCAGGGCCTCGTGGAACCAAGGGGCCCTCGTGAAAGTGTGCAAGGGGCATAATGGAGTCAGGGACACCACTGATACTGAAATCTGCTGGATAGCAACTTTTGAACACAGTTTTGAGGATTTGAGAGCAGGTATTCTTTATTACACCATGGTGGTCGCTTGGGCAATCCTTCATCTACTCGAGTGCACTGGCCACCAGGCAATCGGAGCTTTTATCACTCACACTGATGATGTATTCATTAGTTAACTCCACCTGGAATTTATTTGCCATAATTGCACCCCTTCTCACAAGTCCTTCTATGGTTCTTTGGAGTGTGTCTTCAACATGCACTGTCCTTTTTAGGTGACTGCTCTTTGATCCCCGCTTTTGAGGAAGGGCAATATTATTGTTGTGTATAACTTCTGCTTTTGTCAGCCTTGCAGAGCTGAGCTGACATTCTCCTTGCGTTTTGTGCACGCTCCGTTTGCCTCGGCTACATCCTTTGTGCGTTTCTCCAAGACTGTGCTCTTCTGTTCTCTGCCCTTGGTAAGTGTAAATGTTGTTCTGTTCTCCTGTCCTTGTCACAGTGCTCGCCCCACGAGGCGTGTCTGCAAGCCCCTCCAACCCATGGACTTGGGATGGGCAAGTGTTCCTGAGGGAACAGGGATGGGACAGCTGGGCTGGACTGGCCCAAGGGATGTTCCATTCCATGTCACACCACGATCAGCAATCAACTGGGAGAAGCAGGGGCATGGGGGATGGGGGGGGGGGGGGTGGGGGTGTGTCACCATCTGCCAACACAGGCCGAGGATTGTTCGATCTCAGAGGTGCAAACAGGTAAATAGCGGGGGACAAATCAGTTTATTCAACAACAGCAATGCATTTTTATTGAATGCCAAACAATTCAGTTGCGCTAGAGGGGAGAGATATAGGAAACGGAGTATAGAGAGAGAAAAGGAGGGGAAGGGGGAAGTAGCTACCAACAGACGAGACCAAGGTCATGGTGGGCCAGCCAATGGAAGGGTGGTCATCCGTGGGGAGTACTCAGGGTCTTCTCCAGAGGATCGCTCTTTTGTAGTCCTTTTCCAAAGCGAGTGGCTTGTGGCCAAGAGGCGGGGAGATTTATGGAGCATTGTGTGGTGCTCCAAGAGACAGGTGCGGTCGTGCAGTACATGCAGGCTTCAGCTGGTACCATGACAGCACAGTCCAGTGAGCACAACACACCTGCAAAGAGTCCCTTGGCAAGCACCCACCTCAAGCAGGCCAGAAAACCATTGTCCAGAGTCAACCTGGGCGGGGGTCCTTGAGGTCTTCTTGAGAGGGTCATGAGGCAAAAATGAGGGAAACTTCACACCGACCCTTAGAGTGGTAGATGAGAGGCAGCCCTCAGGAAACGGTGGCCACCCAGAGCTGTTACTCCTAGCAGATTTTGGCTGGGAGCAAGCCTTGTATGTAGTGCTTTTTCAGGGGGAATATCAGTTTCAGCCGTGGGAACCTGCAAAAGGGGCTGGTACTTTTCCATAGGAAGGAAAGCACAGAGCCTTAGTGCTCCAGGAGCTGATGAGAGGCAGTCCTCAACATTCCAGGATCAGCCAGTCTTGCCAGGTGGCCCCCGGGGAGGCCCAGCCAGCCAGACCTGTTCCATGTTGCCTTGGTTCCATGGGGCCTCACAGTGTCACAATGTTCTCCTTGATTCCAGGAGTCCCTGTAGTGTCCCGATATTCTCCTTGTCACAATATTCTCCCTGCTTCTGTAGTGTAAACAATGGCCCCTTGCTTCCCTAAGGTCCTGCAGAGTCACCACGGCCCCTGGGCTCCATGTGGCCCTGCTGTGTAACAAAGGCTCCTTGGTTCTCTGGGCCGCACAGCTTCATCACTGACCCTTGGTTCCATTGGGGTCCTGAGTCTCACAAAGGTGCCCCTGATTGCATGAGGCACCAGAGTGTCAAAATGGTCTCTTTGGTTCCATGAGGTTCCGCAGTGTCCCCATGGTCGCTGTCAGAGGCTGGATGACATCAATGTCCCCAGACCCGTCGGGATGCTCGGAATGCCCGAGTGGGGCCGGGGCTGGGACAGACCTTGGAATGAGGTGGGACAGAACCCCGTCCCCAGCCATGGCCTGGCAGATCTGCCAATCACACAGCAGGGGCAGAGCAAACCCAGCTGTGACTGCCTGAGCCGTCAATCAATCACACAGCAGGGGCAGCGCCCAGCCAGCTCTGATTGGCTGAGCCGTCAATCAATCACACAGCAGGGGCAGCGCCCAGCCAGCTCTGATTGGTTGAGCCGTCAATCAATCACACAGCAGGGTCACCGCCCAGCCAGCTCTGATTGGCTGAGCCGTCAATCAAGCACACAGCAGGGGCAGCGCCCACCCAGCTCTGATTGGCTGAGCCGTCAATCAATCCCACACAAAGGCAATGAAACACAGCAGTGCGTGGTAAGAAAGCAGATGTCCCTGAAAAGAGGAGAGCTTAGAAAACGCTAGGGATTTAAAAAATCGGGCATGACGTCAAGCCCTGGTCTGAATCCTGAAATCTCCTGGGTCTGTGTCTCAGCCACACTGGAAGCCTAGCAGCTGGTAGCTCTCTGCATATCTATCTGGAGATCTTCTGTCTTTCTGTCTCTTTTTTCTCTTTTAACCTTCTTATCCTCTTTTACTGGAATGTTTTTGGGTAGTTTAACATTTTTATGCCTAAAGGTTTCCATCTTACATGGGCCGAGTTAATGATGTTCCTGCTACGCTAAGTGATGCACGTTGAATTGGATGTTGTATGAAATCATTTGCCAAAGGAGCTCGGTTTTCTGTATTTTTCCAGTACACTTTTGTGTCGTTTTGACCTCTTGAGAATATCTGGCTGGGGTTTCTACTCTGCACCAAACTCGAGTAAAGGAGCCTTTGCTCACCCTCAGCATTTCAGTGTTCTGGGGTGTTACAGGCGCGCAGGCTCAGCACGGCCTCTTGTTTCCATGAGGCCTCGCTGTGTCACACTGGCCCTTGGTTCCATGAGCATCTGGAGTGTCACACAGCTTGATGACATTTGTCCTTGCTGCCTCTCCCATCCCAGTGCTCCAGGAACAGCCCCGAGCCACCTGTGAGGGACAGGCCCTGCTGGCCCAGGCCTGGGCTCAGGCCTTGGCCTTTCTGCTTCCTCCAACCAGCCCAGGCCTTGCTCAGCATTGCAGTTCCCTGCTCACAGCCTCGGGCTCCTGCAATCCTGGCCTCAAGGATCTGCTCTCACCACTCCCTGGGGAGCCTTTGGCAGTCCCTGCCCTCAGTGGGGCCAGTGATGCTCCAAGGGACTTGGAGTTTTGCTTCTGACTCCTTGAGCAGCTTCTTCAACCTTCTCTCAGTGCCTGGGGCTCCTGGACTCAGCCCCAAATCCACCGTTGGGGATCATTAAAATACAGAAAACCCTCAGGAGCTCTTTGTCTTCTTTCCAATGTCTTCCAGTCTCCAGGCCTTGTGCAGCTGCTTGGAGTCACTTTGGAGTTCTCTTAAGGAGGAAGATTTCAAGGTACAGCTCATGATTTTCAGTTTTATAAAAGGGAGTAATTTTTCTTTTTCAGTTCAAAGAAGAAGCAACTTAGGCATTCCCCAGGTGATCTTGATGCTGAATGTCTCCTTAGGAGGTGTGGGCCCACTGAAGAATGAGCCCCTTGCCAGGCTGACCCTGTTTGGACAAGCTGCTCCCCAAGCCCAGCCTGGGGACATGTCTGACATGGCCCAGCTGGGACTGACATGCCTGGCCCTGCACCAGAAGCCCTTCCCCCTGAACTCTGCAGCTGGCTGTCCCTGCCCACTGCACCATGTCCCACGTGCTCTCCTCAGGGCTCTGCCTGCATCCAGGCCCAGGACAAGTATTCCTGTTTGTGAGGAAAGAAGGGAAAAGCCTGAGCAGGTTTTCCTAAACGACAAACCCCCACTGTAGAAGCACATGCTGAGTACAGGCTGCCTGGAACCTGGAATGATGACACCTTTCTACTAGGGACAGTGGGACCAGAAATGATGTCTGGATGCAGAATTCTCGGAGTCTTGCAGCTGAATTCTCTGTCCTTGTCCTTTCCCTGCATCTCTGTTGCAGATGGAAGCTGCTGGTGCCTTTCTCAGCTGTGACCTGTCTTTTGAATGCAGACAGATGTTCCCAGGTGTGTTAAGCAGGTGCTGCTCAATGTTTATGCAAAGCTTTGGTGTGCTCATGGAACCAAGGGGACCCTTGTGACACAGCGGGGGCTGATGGAACCAAGGAGACAGTTGTGACAGTTCAGAGCCTCACAGAAACAAGGCTCCATTGTGACACTGAAGGCAATTACGGAATCCACATCACTGTGACACAGCCAGGCCACATGGAACCAATGGTCCCTGATGACAATGCAGGTCCAAGGAGACCATGGTGACACTATGGGACCGCATGGATCCAAGGGGCCACTGTGACACTGAAGAACTTCATGGAAGCCAGGGTGCAGTGTGACACAGCGGTGCCTGATTGGAACAAAGGAACCACTGCTGACAGCCCAGAAACTCCTGGAACCAAGGGGCTGTGGTGACACAGCAGGGCCACATGGAACCAAGGAGACCTGTGACATTTAGGAACCTCATGGAACCAAGAGTCCACTATGACACTGCAGAAACAAGGAGACCATTGGGACGTTGTGGAAGCTCACAGAACCAAGCAGCCCTCGAGACACTCCAGGGCCTCGTTGAAGCAGGGAGACCACTGTGACAGTCCAGAACCTCATGGAGCTAAGGCTCTCTTGTGACACAGCAGGCTCCCATGCAACCAATTGTCCATTGTGACAATGCAGATCCCAGGAGACCATGGTTACACTACGGAAGCTCATGGAACCAAGGGTCCATTGTGACAAAGCAAGGCCTTGTGGAACCAAGGAGAGCATTGTGACGTAATGGAACCTCGTGGAACCAAGGGTCCGTTGTTAGAGTCCAGAACCAAGGACACCATTGTGACAGTCCAGAACCTCATGGGACCAAGATTCCCTTGTTACACAGTGGCACTTGATGGAACCAAGGAGCCACTGTAGCACAGCAAAGCTGCATGAAACCTATGGTCCGTAGCGATACTGCGGATCCAGGGAAACCATGGCGATACCACGGAACCTCATGGAACCAAGGGTCCAGTGTGACCCAGCAGAACCTCTTGGAATCAAGGCACCCATGTTACACTATGGAACCTCATGGAGCCAAGGGTCCGGTGTGTCGTTGCGGGGCCTCACTGGAGCAAAGGACATGGTTGATGGGACAGAAGCTCATGGAAACGATGGGATATTGGGACATTGCAGAGCCTCATGGAACCAAGGAGACCACTGTGACACTGAGGAAGAATTATGGAAGCAAGCAGCCACTGTAGAACCAAGGAGAGCACTGTTGACAGTACAAAACCTCCTGGAACTGAGAGGCCATTGTTCTACAGCGAGGCCTCGGGGAACCAAGGGGCCATGGTGACACTGTGGGGCCTCATGAACCAAGTAGTCGTTGTGACACAGCGGGGCTGCTTGTAACCAATTGTCCATCGTGATACTGCAGATGCAAGAGACCGTGCTGACACTATGGCAGTTCATGGAACCGAGAGGCTGTTGTGACACACCAAGGCCTCGTGGCACCAAGGAGAGAGCATTGTGGCAGTGCAGAACTAAGGAGGCCATTTTGACAGTACAGACCCAAATGGAACCAAGGGTCCACTGTTATCCAGCAGGGCCTCGTGGAACCAAGGGGCCCTCGTGAAAGTGTGCAAGGGGCATAATGGAGTCAGGGACACCACTGATACTGAAATCTGCTGGATAGCAACTTTTGAACACAGTTTTGAGGATTTGAGAGCAGGTATTCTTTATTACACCATGGTGGTCGCTTGGGCAATCCTTCATCTACTCGAGTGCACTGGCCACCAGGCAATCGGAGCTTTTATCACTCACACTGATGATGTATTCATTAGTTAACCCCACCTGGAATTTATTTGCCATAATTGCACCCCTTCTCACAAGTCCTTCTATGGTTCTTTGGAGTGTGTCTTCAACATGCACTGTCCTTTTTAGGTGACTGCTCTTTGATCCCCGCTTTTGAGGAAGGGCAATATTATTGTTGTGTATAACTTCTGCTTTTGTCAGCCTTGCAGAGCTGAGCTGACATTCTCCTTGCGTTTTGTGCACGCTCCGTTTGCCTCGGCTACATCCTTTGTGCGTTTCTCCAAGACTGTGCTCTTCTGTTCTCTGCCCTTGGTAAGTGTAAATGTTGTTCTGTTCTCCTGTCCTTGTCACAGTGCTCGCCCCACGAGGCGTGTCTGCAAGCCCCTCCAACCCATGGACTTGGGATGGGCAAGTGTTCCTGAGGGAACAGGGATGGGACAGCTGGGCTGGACTGGCCCAAGGGATGTTCCATTCCATGTCACACCACGATCAGCAATCAACTGGGAGAAGCAGGGGCATGGGGGATGGGGGGGGGGGGGGTGGGGGTGTGTCACCATCTGCCAACACAGGCCGAGGATTGTTCGATCTCAGAGGTGCAAACAGGTAAATAGCGGGGGACAAATCAGTTTATTCAACAACAGCAATGCATTTTTATTGAATGCCAAACAATTCAGTTGCGCTAGAGGGGAGAGATATAGGAAACGGAGTATAGAGAGAGAAAAGGAGGGGAAGGGGGAAGTAGCTACCAACAGACGAGACCAAGGTCATGGTGGGCCAGCCAATGGAAGGGTGGTCATCCGTGGGGAGTACTCAGGGTCTTCTCCAGAGGATCGCTCTTTTGTAGTCCTTTTCCAAAGCGAGTGGCTTGTGGCCAAGAGGCGGGGAGATTTATGGAGCATTGTGTGGTGCTCCAAGAGACAGGTGCGGTCGTGCAGTACATGCAGGCTTCAGCTGGTACCATGACAGCACAGTCCAGTGAGCACAACACACCTGCAAAGAGTCCCTTGGCAAGCACCCACCTCAAGCAGGCCAGAAAACCATTGTCCAGAGTCAACCTGGGCGGGGGTCCTTGAGGTCTTCTTGAGAGGGTCATGAGGCAAAAATGAGGGAAACTTCACACCGACCCTTAGAGTGGTAGATGAGAGGCAGCCCTCAGGAAACGGTGGCCACCCAGAGCTGTTACTCCTAGCAGATTTTGGCTGGGAGCAAGCCTTGTATGTAGTGCTTTTTCAGGGGGAATATCAGTTTCAGCCGTGGGAACCTGCAAAAGGGGCTGGTACTTTTCCATAGGAAGGAAAGCACAGAGCCTTAGTGCTCCAGGAGCTGATGAGAGGCAGTCCTCAACATTCCAGGATCAGCCAGTCTTGCCAGGTGGCCCCCGGGGAGGCCCAGCCAGCCAGACCTGTTCCATGTTGCCTTGGTTCCATGGGGCCTCACAGTGTCACAATGTTCTCCTTGATTCCAGGAGTCCCTGTAGTGTCCCGATATTCTCCTTGTCACAATATTCTCCCTGCTTCTGTAGTGTAAACAATGGCCCCTTGCTTCCCTAAGGTCCTGCAGAGTCACCACGGCCCCTGGGCTCCATGTGGCCCTGCTGTGTAACAAAGGCTCCTTGGTTCTCTGGGCCGCACAGCTTCATCACTGACCCTTGGTTCCATTGGGGTCCTGAGTCTCACAAAGGTGCCCCTGATTGCATGAGGCACCAGAGTGTCAAAATGGTCTCTTTGGTTCCATGAGGTTCCGCAGTGTCCCCATGGTCGCTGTCAGAGGCTGGATGACATCAATGTCCCCAGACCCGTCGGGATGCTCGGAATGCCCGAGTGGGGCCGGGGCTGGGACAGACCTTGGAATGAGGTGGGACAGAACCCCGTCCCCAGCCATGGCCTGGCAGATCTGCCAATCACACAGCAGGGGCAGAGCAAACCCAGCTGTGACTGCCTGAGCCGTCAATCAATCACACAGCAGGGGCAGCGCCCAGCCAGCTCTGATTGGCTGAGCCGTCAATCAATCACACAGCAGGGGCAGCGCCCAGCCAGCTCTGATTGGTTGAGCCGTCAATCAATCACACAGCAGGGTCACCGCCCAGCCAGCTCTGATTGGCTGAGCCGTCAATCAAGCACACAGCAGGGGCAGCGCCCACCCAGCTCTGATTGGCTGAGCCGTCAATCAATCCCACACAAAGGCAATGAAACACAGCAGTGTGTGGTAAGAAAGCAGATGTCCCTGAAAAGAGGAGAGCTTAGAAAACGCTAGGGATTTAAAAAATCGGGCATGACGTCAAGCCCTGGTCTGAATCCTGAAATCTCCTGGGTCTGTGTCTCAGCCACACTGGAAGCCTAGCAGCTGGTAGCTCTCTGCATATCTATCTGGAGATCTTCTGTCTTTCTGTCTCTTTTTTCTCTTTTAACCTTCTTATCCTCTTTTACTGGAATGTTTTTGGGTAGTTTAACATTTTTATGCCTAAAGGTTTCCATCTTACATGGGCCGAGTTAATGATGTTCCTGCTACGCTAAGTGATGCACGTTGAATTGGATGTTGTATGAAATCATTTGCCAAAGGAGCTCGGTTTTCTGTATTTTTCCAGTACACTTTTGTGTCGTTTTGACCTCTTGAGAATATCTGGCTGGGGTTTCTACTCTGCACCAAACTCGAGTAAAGGAGCCTTTGCTCACCCTCAGCATTTCAGTGTTCTGGGGTGTTACAGGCGCGCAGGCTCAGCACGGCCTCTTGTTTCCATGAGGCCTCGCTGTGTCACACTGGCCCTTGGTTCCATGAGCATCTGGAGTGTCACACAGCTTGATGACATTTGTCCTTGCTGCCTCTCCCATCCCAGTGCTCCAGGAACAGCCCCGAGCCACCTGTGAGGGACAGGCCCTGCTGGCCCAGGCCTGGGCTCAGGCCTTGGCCTTTCTGCTTCCTCCAACCAGCCCAGGCCTTGCTCAGCATTGCAGTTCCCTGCTCACAGCCTCGGGCTCCTGCAATCCTGGCCTCAAGGATCTGCTCTCACCACTCCCTGGGGAGCCTTTGGCAGTCCCTGCCCTCAGTGGGGCCAGTGATGCTCCAAGGGACTTGGAGTTTTGCTTCTGACTCCTTGAGCAGCTTCTTCAACCTTCTCTCAGTGCCTGGGGCTCCTGGACTCAGCCCCAAATCCACCGTTGGGGATCATTAAAATACAGAAAACCCTCAGGAGCTCTTTGTCTTCTTTCCAATGTCTTCCAGTCTCCAGGCCTTGTGCAGCTGCTTGGAGTCACTTTGGAGTTCTCTTAAGGAGGAAGATTTCAAGGTACAGCTCATGATTTTCAGTTTTATAAAAGGGAGTAATTTTTCTTTTTCAGTTCAAAGAAGAAGCAACTTAGGCATTCCCCAGGTGATCTTGATGCTGAATGTCTCCTTAGGAGGTGTGGGCCCACTGAAGAATGAGCCCCTTGCCAGGCTGACCCTGTTTGGACAAGCTGCTCCCCAAGCCCAGCCTGGGGACATGTCTGACATGGCCCAGCTGGGACTGACATGCCTGGCCCTGCACCAGAAGCCCTTCCCCCTGAACTCTGCAGCTGGCTGTCCCTGCCCACTGCACCATGTCCCACGTGCTCTCCTCAGGGCTCTGCCTGCATCCAGGCCCAGGACAAGTATTCCTGTTTGTGAGGAAAGAAGGGAAAAGCCTGAGCAGGTTTTCCTAAACGACAAACCCCCACTGTAGAAGCACATGCTGAGTACAGGCTGCCTGGAACCTGGAATGATGACACCTTTCTACTAGGGACAGTGGGACCAGAAATGATGTCTGGATGCAGAATTCTCGGAGTCTTGCAGCTGAATTCTCTGTCCTTGTCCTTTCCCTGCATCTCTGTTGCAGATGGAAGCTGCTGGTGCCTTTCTCAGCTGTGACCTGTCTTTTGAATGCAGACAGATGTTCCCAGGTGTGTTAAGCAGGTGCTGCTCAATGTTTATGCAAAGCTTTGGTGTGCTCATGGAACCAAGGGGACCCTTGTGACACAGCGGGGGCTGATGGAACCAAGGAGACAGTTGTGACAGTTCAGAGCCTCACAGAAACAAGGCTCCATTGTGACACTGAAGGCAATTACGGAATCCACATCACTGTGACACAGCCAGGCCACATGGAACCAATGGTCCCTGATGACAATGCAGGTCCAAGGAGACCATGGTGACACTATGGGACCGCATGGATCCAAGGGGCCACTGTGACACTGAAGAACTTCATGGAAGCCAGGGTGCAGTGTGACACAGCGGTGCCTGATTGGAACAAAGGAACCACTGCTGACAGCCCAGAAACTCCTGGAACCAAGGGGCTGTGGTGACACAGCAGGGCCACATGGAACCAAGGAGACCTGTGACATTTAGGAACCTCATGGAACCAAGAGTCCACTATGACACTGCAGAAACAAGGAGACCATTGGGACGTTGTGGAAGCTCACAGAACCAAGCAGCCCTCGAGACACTCCAGGGCCTCGTTGAAGCAGGGAGACCACTGTGACAGTCCAGAACCTCATGGAGCTAAGGCTCTCTTGTGACACAGCAGGCTCCCATGCAACCAATTGTCCATTGTGACAATGCAGATCCCAGGAGACCATGGTTACACTACGGAAGCTCATGGAACCAAGGGTCCATTGTGACAAAGCAAGGCCTTGTGGAACCAAGGAGAGCATTGTGACGTAATGGAACCTCGTGGAACCAAGGGTCCGTTGTTAGAGTCCAGAACCAAGGACACCATTGTGACAGTCCAGAACCTCATGGGACCAAGATTCCCTTGTTACACAGTGGCACTTGATGGAACCAAGGAGCCACTGTAGCACAGCAAAGCTGCATGAAACCTATGGTCCGTAGCGATACTGCGGATCCAGGGAAACCATGGCGATACCACGGAACCTCATGGAACCAAGGGTCCAGTGTGACCCAGCAGAACCTCTTGGAATCAAGGCACCCATGTTACACTATGGAACCTCATGGAGCCAAGGGTCCGGTGTGCCGTTGCGGGGCCTCACTGGAGCAAAGGACATGGTTGATGGGACAGAAGCTCATGGAAACGATGGGATATTGGGACATTGCAGAGCCTCATGGAACCAAGGAGACCACTGTGACACTGAGGAAGAATTATGGAAGCAAGCAGCCACTGTAGAACCAAGGAGAGCACTGTTGACAGTACAAAACCTCCTGGAACTGAGAGGCCATTGTTCTACAGCGAGGCCTCGGGGAACCAAGGGGCCATGGTGACACTGTGGGGCCTCATGAACCAAGTAGTCGTTGTGACACAGCGGGGCTGCTTGTAACCAATTGTCCATCGTGATACTGCAGATGCAAGAGACCGTGCTGACACTATGGCAGTTCATGGAACCGAGAGGCTGTTGTGACACACCAAGGCCTCGTGGCACCAAGGAGAGAGCATTGTGGCAGTGCAGAACTAAGGAGGCCATTTTGACAGTACAGACCCAAATGGAACCAAGGGTCCACTGTTATCCAGCAGGGCCTCGTGGAACCAAGGGGCCCTCGTGAAAGTGTGCAAGGGGCATAATGGAGTCAGGGACACCACTGATACTGAAATCTGCTGGATAGCAACTTTTGAACACAGTTTTGAGGATTTGAGAGCAGGTATTCTTTATTACACCATGGTGGTCGCTTGGGCAATCCTTCATCTACTCGAGTGCACTGGCCACCAGGCAATCGGAGCTTTTATCACTCACACTGATGATGTATTCATTAGTTAACCCCACCTGGAATTTATTTGCCATAATTGCACCCCTTCTCACAAGTCCTTCTATGGTTCTTTGGAGTGTGTCTTCAACATGCACTGTCCTTTTTAGGTGACTGCTCTTTGATCCCCGCTTTTGAGGAAGGGCAATATTATTGTTGTGTATAACTTCTGCTTTTGTCAGCCTTGCAGAGCTGAGCTGACATTCTCCTTGCGTTTTGTGCACGCTCCGTTTGCCTCGGCTACATCCTTTGTGCGTTTCTCCAAGACTGTGCTCTTCTGTTCTCTGCCCTTGGTAAGTGTAAATGTTGTTCTGTTCTCCTGTCCTTGTCACAGTGCTCGCCCCACGAGGCGTGTCTGCAAGCCCCTCCAACCCATGGACTTGGGATGGGCAAGTGTTCCTGAGGGAACAGGGATGGGACAGCTGGGCTGGACTGGCCCAAGGGATGTTCCATTCCATGTCACACCACGATCAGCAATCAACTGGGAGAAGCAGGGGCATGGGGGATGGGGGGGGGGGGGTGGGGGTGTGTCACCATCTGCCAACACAGGCCGAGGATTGTTCGATCTCAGAGGTGCAAACAGGTAAATAGCGGGGGACAAATCAGTTTATTCAACAACAGCAATGCATTTTTATTGAATGCCAAACAATTCAGTTGCGCTAGAGGGGAGAGATATAGGAAACGGAGTATAGAGAGAGAAAAGGAGGGGAAGGGGGAAGTAGCTACCAACAGACGAGACCAAGGTCATGGTGGGCCAGCCAATGGAAGGGTGGTCATCCGTGGGGAGTACTCAGGGTCTTCTCCAGAGGATCGCTCTTTTGTAGTCCTTTTCCAAAGCGAGTGGCTTGTGGCCAAGAGGCGGGGAGATTTATGGAGCATTGTGTGGTGCTCCAAGAGACAGGTGCGGTCGTGCAGTACATGCAGGCTTCAGCTGGTACCATGACAGCACAGTCCAGTGAGCACAACACACCTGCAAAGAGTCCCTTGGCAAGCACCCACCTCAAGCAGGCCAGAAAACCATTGTCCAGAGTCAGCCTGGGCGGGGGTCCTTGAGGTCTTCTTGAGAGGGTCATGAGGCAAAAATGAGGGAAACTTCACACCGACCCTTAGAGTGGTAGATGAGAGGCAGCCCTCAGGAAACGGTGGCCACCCAGAGCTGTTACTCCTAGCAGATTTTGGCTGGGAGCAAGCCTTGTATGTAGTGCTTTTTCAGGGGGAATATCAGTTTCAGCCGTGGGAACCTGCAAAAGGGGCTGGTACTTTTCCATAGGAAGGAAAGCACAGAGCCTTAGTGCTCCAGGAGCTGATGAGAGGCAGTCCTCAACATTCCAGGATCAGCCAGTCTTGCCAGGTGGCCCCCGGGGAGGCCCAGCCAGCCAGACCTGTTCCATGTTGCCTTGGTTCCATGGGGCCTCACAGTGTCACAATGTTCTCCTTGATTCCAGGAGTCCCTGTAGTGTCCCGATATTCTCCTTGTCACAATATTCTCCCTGCTTCTGTAGTGTAAACAATGGCCCCTTGCTTCCCTAAGGTCCTGCAGAGTCACCACGGCCCCTGGGCTCCATGTGGCCCTGCTGTGTAACAAAGGCTCCTTGGTTCTCTGGGCCGCACAGCTTCATCACTGACCCTTGGTTCCATTGGGGTCCTGAGTCTCACAAAGGTGCCCCTGATTGCATGAGGCACCAGAGTGTCAAAATGGTCTCTTTGGTTCCATGAGGTTCCGCAGTGTCCCCATGGTCGCTGTCAGAGGCTGGATGACATCAATGTCCCCAGACCCGTCGGGATGCTCGGAATGCCCGAGTGGGGCCGGGGCTGGGACAGACCTTGGAATGAGGTGGGACAGAACCCCGTCCCCAGCCATGGCCTGGCAGATCTGCCAATCACACAGCAGGGGCAGAGCAAACCCAGCTGTGACTGCCTGAGCCGTCAATCAATCACACAGCAGGGGCAGCGCCCAGCCAGCTCTGATTGGCTGAGCCGTCAATCAATCACACAGCAGGGGCAGCGCCCAGCCAGCTCTGATTGGTTGAGCCGTCAATCAATCACACAGCAGGGTCACCGCCCAGCCAGCTCTGATTGGCTGAGCCGTCAATCAAGCACACAGCAGGGGCAGCGCCCACCCAGCTCTGATTGGCTGAGCCGTCAATCAATCCCACACAAAGGCAATGAAACACAGCAGTGCGTGGTAAGAAAGCAGATGTCCCTGAAAAGAGGAGAGCTTAGAAAACGCTAGGGATTTAAAAAATCGGGCATGACGTCAAGCCCTGGTCTGAATCCTGAAATCTCCTGGGTCTGTGTCTCAGCCACACTGGAAGCCTAGCAGCTGGTAGCTCTCTGCATATCTATCTGGAGATCTTCTGTCTTTCTGTCTCTTTTTTCTCTTTTAACCTTCTTATCCTCTTTTACTGGAATGTTTTTGGGTAGTTTAACATTTTTATGCCTAAAGGTTTCCATCTTACATGGGCCGAGTTAATGATGTTCCTGCTACGCTAAGTGATGCACGTTGAATTGGATGTTGTATGAAATCATTTGCCAAAGGAGCTCGGTTTTCTGTATTTTTCCAGTACACTTTTGTGTCGTTTTGACCTCTTGAGAATATCTGGCTGGGGTTTCTACTCTGCACCAAACTCGAGTAAAGGAGCCTTTGCTCACCCTCAGCATTTCAGTGTTCTGGGGTGTTACAGGCGCGCAGGCTCAGCACGGCCTCTTGTTTCCATGAGGCCCCGCTGTGTCACACTGGCCCTTGGTTCCATGAGCATCTGGAGTGTCACACAGCTTGATGACATTTGTCCTTGCTGCCTCTCCCATCCCAGTGCTCCAGGAACAGCCCCGAGCCACCTGTGAGGGACAGGCCCTGCTGGCCCAGGCCTGGGCTCAGGCCTTGGCCTTTCTGCTTCCTCCAACCAGCCCAGGCCTTGCTCAGCATTGCAGTTCCCTGCTCACAGCCTCGGGCTCCTGCAATCCTGGCCTCAAGGATCTGCTCTCACCACTCCCTGGGGAGCCTTTGGCAGTCCCTGCCCTCAGTGGGGCCAGTGATGCTCCAAGGGACTTGGAGTTTTGCTTCTGACTCCTTGAGCAGCTTCTTCAACCTTCTCTCAGTGCCTGGGGCTCCTGGACTCAGCCCCAAATCCACCGTTGGGGATCATTAAAATACAGAAAACCCTCAGGAGCTCTTTGTCTTCTTTCCAATGTCTTCCAGTCTCCAGGCCTTGTGCAGCTGCTTGGAGTCACTTTGGAGTTCTCTTAAGGAGGAAGATTTCAAGGTACAGCTCATGATTTTCAGTTTTATAAAAGGGAGTAATTTTTCTTTTTCAGTTCAAAGAAGAAGCAACTTAGGCATTCCCCAGGTGATCTTGATGCTGAATGTCTCCTTAGGAGGTGTGGGCCCACTGAAGAATGAGCCCCTTGCCAGGCTGACCCTGTTTGGACAAGCTGCTCCCCAAGCCCAGCCTGGGGACATGTCTGACATGGCCCAGCTGGGACTGACATGCCTGGCCCTGCACCAGAAGCCCTTCCCCCTGAACTCTGCAGCTGGCTGTCCCTGCCCACTGCACCATGTCCCACGTGCTCTCCTCAGGGCTCTGCCTGCATCCAGGCCCAGGACAAGTATTCCTGTTTGTGAGGAAAGAAGGGAAAAGCCTGAGCAGGTTTTCCTAAACGACAAACCCCCACTGTAGAAGCACATGCTGAGTACAGGCTGCCTGGAACCTGGAATGATGACACCTTTCTACTAGGGACAGTGGGACCAGAAATGATGTCTGGATGCAGAATTCTCGGAGTCTTGCAGCTGAATTCTCTGTCCTTGTCCTTTCCCTGCATCTCTGTTGCAGATGGAAGCTGCTGGTGCCTTTCTCAGCTGTGACCTGTCTTTTGAATGCAGACAGATGTTCCCAGGTGTGTTAAGCAGGTGCTGCTCAATGTTTATGCAAAGCTTTGGTGTGCTCATGGAACCAAGGGGACCCTTGTGACACAGCGGGGGCTGATGGAACCAAGGAGACAGTTGTGACAGTTCAGAGCCTCACAGAAACAAGGCTCCATTGTGACACTGAAGGCAATTACGGAATCCACATCACTGTGACACAGCCAGGCCACATGGAACCAATGGTCCCTGATGACAATGCAGGTCCAAGGAGACCATGGTGACACTATGGGACCGCATGGATCCAAGGGGCCACTGTGACACTGAAGAACTTCATGGAAGCCAGGGTGCAGTGTGACACAGCGGTGCCTGATTGGAACAAAGGAACCACTGCTGACAGCCCAGAAACTCCTGGAACCAAGGGGCTGTGGTGACACAGCAGGGCCACATGGAACCAAGGAGACCTGTGACATTTAGGAACCTCATGGAACCAAGAGTCCACTATGACACTGCAGAAACAAGGAGACCATTGGGACGTTGTGGAAGCTCACAGAACCAAGCAGCCCTCGAGACACTCCAGGGCCTCGTTGAAGCAGGGAGACCACTGTGACAGTCCAGAACCTCATGGAGCTAAGGCTCTCTTGTGACACAGCAGGCTCCCATGCAACCAATTGTCCATTGTGACAATGCAGATCCCAGGAGACCATGGTTACACTACGGAAGCTCATGGAACCAAGGGTCCATTGTGACAAAGCAAGGCCTTGTGGAACCAAGGAGAGCATTGTGACGTAATGGAACCTCGTGGAACCAAGGGTCCGTTGTTAGAGTCCAGAACCAAGGACACCATTGTGACAGTCCAGAACCTCATGGGACCAAGATTCCCTTGTTACACAGTGGCACTTGATGGAACCAAGGAGCCACTGTAGCACAGCAAAGCTGCATGAAACCTATGGTCCGTAGCGATACTGCGGATCCAGGGAAACCATGGCGATACCACGGAACCTCATGGAACCAAGGGTCCAGTGTGACCCAGCAGAACCTCTTGGAATCAAGGCACCCATGTTACACTATGGAACCTCATGGAGCCAAGGGTCCGGTGTGTCGTTGCGGGGCCTCACTGGAGCAAAGGACATGGTTGATGGGACAGAAGCTCATGGAAACGATGGGATATTGGGACATTGCAGAGCCTCATGGAACCAAGGAGACCACTGTGACACTGAGGAAGAATTATGGAAGCAAGCAGCCACTGTAGAACCAAGGAGAGCACTGTTGACAGTACAAAACCTCCTGGAACTGAGAGGCCATTGTTCTACAGCGAGGCCTCGGGGAACCAAGGGGCCATGGTGACACTGTGGGGCCTCATGAACCAAGTAGTCGTTGTGACACAGCGGGGCTGCTTGTAACCAATTGTCCATCGTGATACTGCAGATGCAAGAGACCGTGCTGACACTATGGCAGTTCATGGAACCGAGAGGCTGTTGTGACACACCAAGGCCTCGTGGCACCAAGGAGAGAGCATTGTGGCAGTGCAGAACTAAGGAGGCCATTTTGACAGTACAGACCCAAATGGAACCAAGGGTCCACTGTTATCCAGCAGGGCCTCGTGGAACCAAGGGGCCCTCGTGAAAGTGTGCAAGGGGCATAATGGAGTCAGGGACACCACTGATACTGAAATCTGCTGGATAGCAACTTTTGAACACAGTTTTGAGGATTTGAGAGCAGGTATTCTTTATTACACCATGGTGGTCGCTTGGGCAATCCTTCATCTACTCGAGTGCACTGGCCACCAGGCAATCGGAGCTTTTATCACTCACACTGATGATGTATTCATTAGTTAACCCCACCTGGAATTTATTTGCCATAATTGCACCCCTTCTCACAAGTCCTTCTATGGTTCTTTGGAGTGTGTCTTCAACATGCACTGTCCTTTTTAGGTGACTGCTCTTTGATCCCCGCTTTTGAGGAAGGGCAATATTATTGTTGTGTATAACTTCTGCTTTTGTCAGCCTTGCAGAGCTGAGCTGACATTCTCCTTGCGTTTTGTGCACGCTCCGTTTGCCTCGGCTACATCCTTTGTGCGTTTCTCCAAGACTGTGCTCTTCTGTTCTCTGCCCTTGGTAAGTGTAAATGTTGTTCTGTTCTCCTGTCCTTGTCACAGTGCTCGCCCCACGAGGCGTGTCTGCAAGCCCCTCCAACCCATGGACTTGGGATGGGCAAGTGTTCCTGAGGGAACAGGGATGGGACAGCTGGGCTGGACTGGCCCAAGGGATGTTCCATTCCATGTCACACCACGATCAGCAATCAACTGGGAGAAGCAGGGGCATGGGGGATGGGGGGGGGGGGGTGGGGGTGTGTCACCATCTGCCAACACAGGCCGAGGATTGTTCGATCTCAGAGGTGCAAACAGGTAAATAGCGGGGGACAAATCAGTTTATTCAACAACAGCAATGCATTTTTATTGAATGCCAAACAATTCAGTTGCGCTAGAGGGGAGAGATATAGGAAACGGAGTATAGAGAGAGAAAAGGAGGGGAAGGGGGAAGTAGCTACCAACAGACGAGACCAAGGTCATGGTGGGCCAGCCAATGGAAGGGTGGTCATCCGTGGGGAGTACTCAGGGTCTTCTCCAGAGGATCGCTCTTTTGTAGTCCTTTTCCAAAGCGAGTGGCTTGTGGCCAAGAGGCGGGGAGATTTATGGAGCATTGTGTGGTGCTCCAAGAGACAGGTGCGGTCGTGCAGTACATGCAGGCTTCAGCTGGTACCATGACAGCACAGTCCAGTGAGCACAACACACCTGCAAAGAGTCCCTTGGCAAGCACCCACCTCAAGCAGGCCAGAAAACCATTGTCCAGAGTCAACCTGGGCGGGGGTCCTTGAGGTCTTCTTGAGAGGGTCATGAGGCAAAAATGAGGGAAACTTCACACCGACCCTTAGAGTGGTAGATGAGAGGCAGCCCTCAGGAAACGGTGGCCACCCAGAGCTGTTACTCCTAGCAGATTTTGGCTGGGAGCAAGCCTTGTATGTAGTGCTTTTTCAGGGGGAATATCAGTTTCAGCCGTGGGAACCTGCAAAAGGGGCTGGTACTTTTCCATAGGAAGGAAAGCACAGAGCCTTAGTGCTCCAGGAGCTGATGAGAGGCAGTCCTCAACATTCCAGGATCAGCCAGTCTTGCCAGGTGGCCCCCGGGGAGGCCCAGCCAGCCAGACCTGTTCCATGTTGCCTTGGTTCCATGGGGCCTCACAGTGTCACAATGTTCTCCTTGATTCCAGGAGTCCCTGTAGTGTCCCGATATTCTCCTTGTCACAATATTCTCCCTGCTTCTGTAGTGTAAACAATGGCCCCTTGCTTCCCTAAGGTCCTGCAGAGTCACCACGGCCCCTGGGCTCCATGTGGCCCTGCTGTGTAACAAAGGCTCCTTGGTTCTCTGGGCCGCACAGCTTCATCACTGACCCTTGGTTCCATTGGGGTCCTGAGTCTCACAAAGGTGCCCCTGATTGCATGAGGCACCAGAGTGTCAAAATGGTCTCTTTGGTTCCATGAGGTTCCGCAGTGTCCCCATGGTCGCTGTCAGAGGCTGGATGACATCAATGTCCCCAGACCCGTCGGGATGCTCGGAATGCCCGAGTGGGGCCGGGGCTGGGACAGACCTTGGAATGAGGTGGGACAGAACCCCGTCCCCAGCCATGGCCTGGCAGATCTGCCAATCACACAGCAGGGGCAGAGCAAACCCAGCTGTGACTGCCTGAGCCGTCAATCAATCACACAGCAGGGGCAGCGCCCAGCCAGCTCTGATTGGCTGAGCCGTCAATCAATCACACAGCAGGGGCAGCGCCCAGCCAGCTCTGATTGGTTGAGCCGTCAATCAATCACACAGCAGGGTCACCGCCCAGCCAGCTCTGATTGGCTGAGCCGTCAATCAAGCACACAGCAGGGGCAGCGCCCACCCAGCTCTGATTGGCTGAGCCGTCAATCAATCCCACACAAAGGCAATGAAACACAGCAGTGCGTGGTAAGAAAGCAGATGTCCCTGAAAAGAGGAGAGCTTAGAAAACGCTAGGGATTTAAAAAATCGGGCATGACGTCAAGCCCTGGTCTGAATCCTGAAATCTCCTGGGTCTGTGTCTCAGCCACACTGGAAGCCTAGCAGCTGGTAGCTCTCTGCATATCTATCTGGAGATCTTCTGTCTTTCTGTCTCTTTTTTCTCTTTTAACCTTCTTATCCTCTTTTACTGGAATGTTTTTGGGTAGTTTAACATTTTTATGCCTAAAGGTTTCCATCTTACATGGGCCGAGTTAATGATGTTCCTGCTACGCTAAGTGATGCACGTTGAATTGGATGTTGTATGAAATCATTTGCCAAAGGAGCTCGGTTTTCTGTATTTTTCCAGTACACTTTTGTGTCGTTTTGACCTCTTGAGAATATCTGGCTGGGGTTTCTACTCTGCACCAAACTCGAGTAAAGGAGCCTTTGCTCACCCTCAGCATTTCAGTGTTCTGGGGTGTTACAGGCGCGCAGGCTCAGCACGGCCTCTTGTTTCCATGAGGCCCCGCTGTGTCACACTGGCCCTTGGTTCCATGAGCATCTGGAGTGTCACACAGCTTGATGACATTTGTCCTTGCTGCCTCTCCCATCCCAGTGCTCCAGGAACAGCCCCGAGCCACCTGTGAGGGACAGGCCCTGCTGGCCCAGGCCTGGGCTCAGGCCTTGGCCTTTCTGCTTCCTCCAACCAGCCCAGGCCTTGCTCAGCATTGCAGTTCCCTGCTCACAGCCTCGGGCTCCTGCAATCCTGGCCTCAAGGATCTGCTCTCACCACTCCCTGGGGAGCCTTTGGCAGTCCCTGCCCTCAGTGGGGCCAGTGATGCTCCAAGGGACTTGGAGTTTTGCTTCTGACTCCTTGAGCAGCTTCTTCAACCTTCTCTCAGTGCCTGGGGCTCCTGGACTCAGCCCCAAATCCACCGTTGGGGATCATTAAAATACAGAAAACCCTCAGGAGCTCTTTGTCTTCTTTCCAATGTCTTCCAGTCTCCAGGCCTTGTGCAGCTGCTTGGAGTCACTTTGGAGTTCTCTTAAGGAGGAAGATTTCAAGGTACAGCTCATGATTTTCAGTTTTATAAAAGGGAGTAATTTTTCTTTTTCAGTTCAAAGAAGAAGCAACTTAGGCATTCCCCAGGTGATCTTGATGCTGAATGTCTCCTTAGGAGGTGTGGGCCCACTGAAGAATGAGCCCCTTGCCAGGCTGACCCTGTTTGGACAAGCTGCTCCCCAAGCCCAGCCTGGGGACATGTCTGACATGGCCCAGCTGGGACTGACATGCCTGGCCCTGCACCAGAAGCCCTTCCCCCTGAACTCTGCAGCTGGCTGTCCCTGCCCACTGCACCATGTCCCACGTGCTCTCCTCAGGGCTCTGCCTGCATCCAGGCCCAGGACAAGTATTCCTGTTTGTGAGGAAAGAAGGGAAAAGCCTGAGCAGGTTTTCCTAAACGACAAACCCCCACTGTAGAAGCACATGCTGAGTACAGGCTGCCTGGAACCTGGAATGATGACACCTTTCTACTAGGGACAGTGGGACCAGAAATGATGTCTGGATGCAGAATTCTCGGAGTCTTGCAGCTGAATTCTCTGTCCTTGTCCTTTCCCTGCATCTCTGTTGCAGATGGAAGCTGCTGGTGCCTTTCTCAGCTGTGACCTGTCTTTTGAATGCAGACAGATGTTCCCAGGTGTGTTAAGCAGGTGCTGCTCAATGTTTATGCAAAGCTTTGGTGTGCTCATGGAACCAAGGGGACCCTTGTGACACAGCGGGGGCTGATGGAACCAAGGAGACAGTTGTGACAGTTCAGAGCCTCACAGAAACAAGGCTCCATTGTGACACTGAAGGCAATTACGGAATCCACATCACTGTGACACAGCCAGGCCACATGGAACCAATGGTCCCTGATGACAATGCAGGTCCAAGGAGACCATGGTGACACTATGGGACCGCATGGATCCAAGGGGCCACTGTGACACTGAAGAACTTCATGGAAGCCAGGGTGCAGTGTGACACAGCGGTGCCTGATTGGAACAAAGGAACCACTGCTGACAGCCCAGAAACTCCTGGAACCAAGGGGCTGTGGTGACACAGCAGGGCCACATGGAACCAAGGAGACCTGTGACATTTAGGAACCTCATGGAACCAAGAGTCCACTATGACACTGCAGAAACAAGGAGACCATTGGGACGTTGTGGAAGCTCACAGAACCAAGCAGCCCTCGAGACACTCCAGGGCCTCGTTGAAGCAGGGAGACCACTGTGACAGTCCAGAACCTCATGGAGCTAAGGCTCTCTTGTGACACAGCAGGCTCCCATGCAACCAATTGTCCATTGTGACAATGCAGATCCCAGGAGACCATGGTTACACTACGGAAGCTCATGGAACCAAGGGTCCATTGTGACAAAGCAAGGCCTTGTGGAACCAAGGAGAGCATTGTGACGTAATGGAACCTCGTGGAACCAAGGGTCCGTTGTTAGAGTCCAGAACCAAGGACACCATTGTGACAGTCCAGAACCTCATGGGACCAAGATTCCCTTGTTACACAGTGGCACTTGATGGAACCAAGGAGCCACTGTAGCACAGCAAAGCTGCATGAAACCTATGGTCCGTAGCGATACTGCGGATCCAGGGAAACCATGGCGATACCACGGAACCTCATGGAACCAAGGGTCCAGTGTGACCCAGCAGAACCTCTTGGAATCAAGGCACCCATGTTACACTATGGAACCTCATGGAGCCAAGGGTCCGGTGTGTCGTTGCGGGGCCTCACTGGAGCAAAGGACATGGTTGATGGGACAGAAGCTCATGGAAACGATGGGATATTGGGACATTGCAGAGCCTCATGGAACCAAGGAGACCACTGTGACACTGAGGAAGAATTATGGAAGCAAGCAGCCACTGTAGAACCAAGGAGAGCACTGTTGACAGTACAAAACCTCCTGGAACTGAGAGGCCATTGTTCTACAGCGAGGCCTCGGGGAACCAAGGGGCCATGGTGACACTGTGGGGCCTCATGAACCAAGTAGTCGTTGTGACACAGCGGGGCTGCTTGTAACCAATTGTCCATCGTGATACTGCAGATGCAAGAGACCGTGCTGACACTATGGCAGTTCATGGAACCGAGAGGCTGTTGTGACACACCAAGGCCTCGTGGCACCAAGGAGAGAGCATTGTGGCAGTGCAGAACTAAGGAGGCCATTTTGACAGTACAGACCCAAATGGAACCAAGGGTCCACTGTTATCCAGCAGGGCCTCGTGGAACCAAGGGGCCCTCGTGAAAGTGTGCAAGGGGCATAATGGAGTCAGGGACACCACTGATACTGAAATCTGCTGGATAGCAACTTTTGAACACAGTTTTGAGGATTTGAGAGCAGGTATTCTTTATTACACCATGGTGGTCGCTTGGGCAATCCTTCATCTACTCGAGTGCACTGGCCACCAGGCAATCGGAGCTTTTATCACTCACACTGATGATGTATTCATTAGTTAACCCCACCTGGAATTTATTTGCCATAATTGCACCCCTTCTCACAAGTCCTTCTATGGTTCTTTGGAGTGTGTCTTCAACATGCACTGTCCTTTTTAGGTGACTGCTCTTTGATCCCCGCTTTTGAGGAAGGGCAATATTATTGTTGTGTATAACTTCTGCTTTTGTCAGCCTTGCAGAGCTGAGCTGACATTCTCCTTGCGTTTTGTGCACGCTCCGTTTGCCTCGGCTACATCCTTTGTGCGTTTCTCCAAGACTGTGCTCTTCTGTTCTCTGCCCTTGGTAAGTGTAAATGTTGTTCTGTTCTCCTGTCCTTGTCACAGTGCTCGCCCCACGAGGCGTGTCTGCAAGCCCCTCCAACCCATGGACTTGGGATGGGCAAGTGTTCCTGAGGGAACAGGGATGGGACAGCTGGGCTGGACTGGCCCAAGGGATGTTCCATTCCATGTCACACCACGATCAGCAATCAACTGGGAGAAGCAGGGGCATGGGGGATGGGGGGGGGGGGGGTGGGGGTGTGTCACCATCTGCCAACACAGGCCGAGGATTGTTCGATCTCAGAGGTGCAAACAGGTAAATAGCGGGGGACAAATCAGTTTATTCAACAACAGCAATGCATTTTTATTGAATGCCAAACAATTCAGTTGCGCTAGAGGGGAGAGATATAGGAAACGGAGTATAGAGAGAGAAAAGGAGGGGAAGGGGGAAGTAGCTACCAACAGACGAGACCAAGGTCATGGTGGGCCAGCCAATGGAAGGGTGGTCATCCGTGGGGAGTACTCAGGGTCTTCTCCAGAGGATCGCTCTTTTGTAGTCCTTTTCCAAAGCGAGTGGCTTGTGGCCAAGAGGCGGGGAGATTTATGGAGCATTGTGTGGTGCTCCAAGAGACAGGTGCGGTCGTGCAGTACATGCAGGCTTCAGCTGGTACCATGACAGCACAGTCCAGTGAGCACAACACACCTGCAAAGAGTCCCTTGGCAAGCACCCACCTCAAGCAGGCCAGAAAACCATTGTCCAGAGTCAACCTGGGCGGGGGTCCTTGAGGTCTTCTTGAGAGGGTCATGAGGCAAAAATGAGGGAAACTTCACACCGACCCTTAGAGTGGTAGATGAGAGGCAGCCCTCAGGAAACGGTGGCCACCCAGAGCTGTTACTCCTAGCAGATTTTGGCTGGGAGCAAGCCTTGTATGTAGTGCTTTTTCAGGGGGAATATCAGTTTCAGCCGTGGGAACCTGCAAAAGGGGCTGGTACTTTTCCATAGGAAGGAAAGCACAGAGCCTTAGTGCTCCAGGAGCTGATGAGAGGCAGTCCTCAACATTCCAGGATCAGCCAGTCTTGCCAGGTGGCCCCCGGGGAGGCCCAGCCAGCCAGACCTGTTCCATGTTGCCTTGGTTCCATGGGGCCTCACAGTGTCACAATGTTCTCCTTGATTCCAGGAGTCCCTGTAGTGTCCCGATATTCTCCTTGTCACAATATTCTCCCTGCTTCTGTAGTGTAAACAATGGCCCCTTGCTTCCCTAAGGTCCTGCAGAGTCACCACGGCCCCTGGGCTCCATGTGGCCCTGCTGTGTAACAAAGGCTCCTTGGTTCTCTGGGCCGCACAGCTTCATCACTGACCCTTGGTTCCATTGGGGTCCTGAGTCTCACAAAGGTGCCCCTGATTGCATGAGGCACCAGAGTGTCAAAATGGTCTCTTTGGTTCCATGAGGTTCCGCAGTGTCCCCATGGTCGCTGTCAGAGGCTGGATGACATCAATGTCCCCAGACCCGTCGGGATGCTCGGAATGCCCGAGTGGGGCCGGGGCTGGGACAGACCTTGGAATGAGGTGGGACAGAACCCCGTCCCCAGCCATGGCCTGGCAGATCTGCCAATCACACAGCAGGGGCAGAGCAAACCCAGCTGTGACTGCCTGAGCCGTCAATCAATCACACAGCAGGGGCAGCGCCCAGCCAGCTCTGATTGGCTGAGCCGTCAATCAATCACACAGCAGGGGCAGCGCCCAGCCAGCTCTGATTGGTTGAGCCGTCAATCAATCACACAGCAGGGTCACCGCCCAGCCAGCTCTGATTGGCTGAGCCGTCAATCAAGCACACAGCAGGGGCAGCGCCCACCCAGCTCTGATTGGCTGAGCCGTCAATCAATCCCACACAAAGGCAATGAAACACAGCAGTGTGTGGTAAGAAAGCAGATGTCCCTGAAAAGAGGAGAGCTTAGAAAACGCTAGGGATTTAAAAAATCGGGCATGACGTCAAGCCCTGGTCTGAATCCTGAAATCTCCTGGGTCTGTGTCTCAGCCACACTGGAAGCCTAGCAGCTGGTAGCTCTCTGCATATCTATCTGGAGATCTTCTGTCTTTCTGTCTCTTTTTTCTCTTTTAACCTTCTTATCCTCTTTTACTGGAATGTTTTTGGGTAGTTTAACATTTTTATGCCTAAAGGTTTCCATCTTACATGGGCCGAGTTAATGATGTTCCTGCTACGCTAAGGGATGCACGTTGAATTGGATGTTGTATGAAATCATTTGCCAAAGGAGCTCGGTTTTCTGTATTTTTCCAGTACACTTTTGTGTCGTTTTGACCTCTTGAGAATATCTGGCTGGGGTTTCTACTCTGCACCAAACTCGAGTAAAGGAGCCTTTGCTCACCCTCAGCATTTCAGTGTTCTGGGGTGTTACAGGCGCGCAGGCTCAGCACGGCCTCTTGTTTCCATGAGGCCTCGCTGTGTCACACTGGCCCTTGGTTCCATGAGCATCTGGAGTGTCACACAGCTTGATGACATTTGTCCTTGCTGCCTCTCCCATCCCAGTGCTCCAGGAACAGCCCCGAGCCACCTGTGAGGGACAGGCCCTGCTGGCCCAGGCCTGGGCTCAGGCCTTGGCCTTTCTGCTTCCTCCAACCAGCCCAGGCCTTGCTCAGCATTGCAGTTCCCTGCTCACAGCCTCGGGCTCCTGCAATCCTGGCCTCAAGGATCTGCTCTCACCACTCCCTGGGGAGCCTTTGGCAGTCCCTGCCCTCAGTGGGGCCAGTGATGCTCCAAGGGACTTGGAGTTTTGCTTCTGACTCCTTGAGCAGCTTCTTCAACCTTCTCTCAGTGCCTGGGGCTCCTGGACTCAGCCCCAAATCCACCGTTGGGGATCATTAAAATACAGAAAACCCTCAGGAGCTCTTTGTCTTCTTTCCAATGTCTTCCAGTCTCCAGGCCTTGTGCAGCTGCTTGGAGTCACTTTGGAGTTCTCTTAAGGAGGAAGATTTCAAGGTACAGCTCATGATTTTCAGTTTTATAAAAGGGAGTAATTTTTCTTTTTCAGTTCAAAGAAGAAGCAACTTAGGCATTCCCCAGGTGATCTTGATGCTGAATGTCTCCTTAGGAGGTGTGGGCCCACTGAAGAATGAGCCCCTTGCCAGGCTGACCCTGTTTGGACAAGCTGCTCCCCAAGCCCAGCCTGGGGACATGTCTGACATGGCCCAGCTGGGACTGACATGCCTGGCCCTGCACCAGAAGCCCTTCCCCCTGAACTCTGCAGCTGGCTGTCCCTGCCCACTGCACCATGTCCCACGTGCTCTCCTCAGGGCTCTGCCTGCATCCAGGCCCAGGACAAGTATTCCTGTTTGTGAGGAAAGAAGGGAAAAGCCTGAGCAGGTTTTCCTAAACGACAAACCCCCACTGTAGAAGCACATGCTGAGTACAGGCTGCCTGGAACCTGGAATGATGACACCTTTCTACTAGGGACAGTGGGACCAGAAATGATGTCTGGATGCAGAATTCTCGGAGTCTTGCAGCTGAATTCTCTGTCCTTGTCCTTTCCCTGCATCTCTGTTGCAGATGGAAGCTGCTGGTGCCTTTCTCAGCTGTGACCTGTCTTTTGAATGCAGACAGATGTTCCCAGGTGTGTTAAGCAGGTGCTGCTCAATGTTTATGCAAAGCTTTGGTGTGCTCATGGAACCAAGGGGACCCTTGTGACACAGCGGGGGCTGATGGAACCAAGGAGACAGTTGTGACAGTTCAGAGCCTCACAGAAACAAGGCTCCATTGTGACACTGAAGGCAATTACGGAATCCACATCACTGTGACACAGCCAGGCCACATGGAACCAATGGTCCCTGATGACAATGCAGGTCCAAGGAGACCATGGTGACACTATGGGACCGCATGGATCCAAGGGGCCACTGTGACACTGAAGAACTTCATGGAAGCCAGGGTGCAGTGTGACACAGCGGTGCCTGATTGGAACAAAGGAACCACTGCTGACAGCCCAGAAACTCCTGGAACCAAGGGGCTGTGGTGACACAGCAGGGCCACATGGAACCAAGGAGACCTGTGACATTTAGGAACCTCATGGAACCAAGAGTCCACTATGACACTGCAGAAACAAGGAGACCATTGGGACGTTGTGGAAGCTCACAGAACCAAGCAGCCCTCGAGACACTCCAGGGCCTCGTTGAAGCAGGGAGACCACTGTGACAGTCCAGAACCTCATGGAGCTAAGGCTCTCTTGTGACACAGCAGGCTCCCATGCAACCAATTGTCCATTGTGACAATGCAGATCCCAGGAGACCATGGTTACACTACGGAAGCTCATGGAACCAAGGGTCCATTGTGACAAAGCAAGGCCTTGTGGAACCAAGGAGAGCATTGTGACGTAATGGAACCTCGTGGAACCAAGGGTCCGTTGTTAGAGTCCAGAACCAAGGACACCATTGTGACAGTCCAGAACCTCATGGGACCAAGATTCCCTTGTTACACAGTGGCACTTGATGGAACCAAGGAGCCACTGTAGCACAGCAAAGCTGCATGAAACCTATGGTCCGTAGCGATACTGCGGATCCAGGGAAACCATGGCGATACCACGGAACCTCATGGAACCAAGGGTCCAGTGTGACCCAGCAGAACCTCTTGGAATCAAGGCACCCATGTTACACTATGGAACCTCATGGAGCCAAGGGTCCGGTGTGCCGTTGCGGGGCCTCACTGGAGCAAAGGACATGGTTGATGGGACAGAAGCTCATGGAAACGATGGGATATTGGGACATTGCAGAGCCTCATGGAACCAAGGAGACCACTGTGACACTGAGGAAGAATTATGGAAGCAAGCAGCCACTGTAGAACCAAGGAGAGCACTGTTGACAGTACAAAACCTCCTGGAACTGAGAGGCCATTGTTCTACAGCGAGGCCTCGGGGAACCAAGGGGCCATGGTGACACTGTGGGGCCTCATGAACCAAGTAGTCGTTGTGACACAGCGGGGCTGCTTGTAACCAATTGTCCATCGTGATACTGCAGATGCAAGAGACCGTGCTGACACTATGGCAGTTCATGGAACCGAGAGGCTGTTGTGACACACCAAGGCCTCGTGGCACCAAGGAGAGAGCATTGTGGCAGTGCAGAACTAAGGAGGCCATTTTGACAGTACAGACCCAAATGGAACCAAGGGTCCACTGTTATCCAGCAGGGCCTCGTGGAACCAAGGGGCCCTCGTGAAAGTGTGCAAGGGGCATAATGGAGTCAGGGACACCACTGATACTGAAATCTGCTGGATAGCAACTTTTGAACACAGTTTTGAGGATTTGAGAGCAGGTATTCTTTATTACACCATGGTGGTCGCTTGGGCAATCCTTCATCTACTCGAGTGCACTGGCCACCAGGCAATCGGAGCTTTTATCACTCACACTGATGATGTATTCATTAGTTAACCCCACCTGGAATTTATTTGCCATAATTGCACCCCTTCTCACAAGTCCTTCTATGGTTCTTTGGAGTGTGTCTTCAACATGCACTGTCCTTTTTAGGTGACTGCTCTTTGATCCCCGCTTTTGAGGAAGGGCAATATTATTGTTGTGTATAACTTCTGCTTTTGTCAGCCTTGCAGAGCTGAGCTGACATTCTCCTTGCGTTTTGTGCACGCTCCGTTTGCCTCGGCTACATCCTTTGTGCGTTTCTCCAAGACTGTGCTCTTCTGTTCTCTGCCCTTGGTAAGTGTAAATGTTGTTCTGTTCTCCTGTCCTTGTCACAGTGCTCGCCCCACGAGGCGTGTCTGCAAGCCCCTCCAACCCATGGACTTGGGATGGGCAAGTGTTCCTGAGGGAACAGGGATGGGACAGCTGGGCTGGACTGGCCCAAGGGATGTTCCATTCCATGTCACACCACGATCAGCAATCAACTGGGAGAAGCAGGGGCATGGGGGATGGGGGGGGGGGGTGGGGGTGTGTCACCATCTGCCAACACAGGCCGAGGATTGTTCGATCTCAGAGGTGCAAACAGGTAAATAGCGGGGGACAAATCAGTTTATTCAACAACAGCAATGCATTTTTATTGAATGCCAAACAATTCAGTTGCGCTAGAGGGGAGAGATATAGGAAACGGAGTATAGAGAGAGAAAAGGAGGGGAAGGGGGAAGTAGCTACCAACAGACGAGACCAAGGTCATGGTGGGCCAGCCAATGGAAGGGTGGTCATCCGTGGGGAGTACTCAGGGTCTTCTCCAGAGGATCGCTCTTTTGTAGTCCTTTTCCAAAGCGAGTGGCTTGTGGCCAAGAGGCGGGGAGATTTATGGAGCATTGTGTGGTGCTCCAAGAGACAGGTGCGGTCGTGCAGTACATGCAGGCTTCAGCTGGTACCATGACAGCACAGTCCAGTGAGCACAACACACCTGCAAAGAGTCCCTTGGCAAGCACCCACCTCAAGCAGGCCAGAAAACCATTGTCCAGAGTCAGCCTGGGCGGGGGTCCTTGAGGTCTTCTTGAGAGGGTCATGAGGCAAAAATGAGGGAAACTTCACACCGACCCTTAGAGTGGTAGATGAGAGGCAGCCCTCAGGAAACGGTGGCCACCCAGAGCTGTTACTCCTAGCAGATTTTGGCTGGGAGCAAGCCTTGTATGTAGTGCTTTTTCAGGGGGAATATCAGTTTCAGCCGTGGGAACCTGCAAAAGGGGCTGGTACTTTTCCATAGGAAGGAAAGCACAGAGCCTTAGTGCTCCAGGAGCTGATGAGAGGCAGTCCTCAACATTCCAGGATCAGCCAGTCTTGCCAGGTGGCCCCCGGGGAGGCCCAGCCAGCCAGACCTGTTCCATGTTGCCTTGGTTCCATGGGGCCTCACAGTGTCACAATGTTCTCCTTGATTCCAGGAGTCCCTGTAGTGTCCCGATATTCTCCTTGTCACAATATTCTCCCTGCTTCTGTAGTGTAAACAATGGCCCCTTGCTTCCCTAAGGTCCTGCAGAGTCACCACGGCCCCTGGGCTCCATGTGGCCCTGCTGTGTAACAAAGGCTCCTTGGTTCTCTGGGCCGCACAGCTTCATCACTGACCCTTGGTTCCATTGGGGTCCTGAGTCTCACAAAGGTGCCCCTGATTGCATGAGGCACCAGAGTGTCAAAATGGTCTCTTTGGTTCCATGAGGTTCCGCAGTGTCCCCATGGTCGCTGTCAGAGGCTGGATGACATCAATGTCCCCAGACCCGTCGGGATGCTCGGAATGCCCGAGTGGGGCCGGGGCTGGGACAGACCTTGGAATGAGGTGGGACAGAACCCCGTCCCCAGCCATGGCCTGGCAGATCTGCCAATCACACAGCAGGGGCAGAGCAAACCCAGCTGTGACTGCCTGAGCCGTCAATCAATCACACAGCAGGGGCAGCGCCCAGCCAGCTCTGATTGGCTGAGCCGTCAATCAATCACACAGCAGGGGCAGCGCCCAGCCAGCTCTGATTGGTTGAGCCGTCAATCAATCACACAGCAGGGTCACCGCCCAGCCAGCTCTGATTGGCTGAGCCGTCAATCAAGCACACAGCAGGGGCAGCGCCCACCCAGCTCTGATTGGCTGAGCCGTCAATCAATCCCACACAAAGGCAATGAAACACAGCAGTGCGTGGTAAGAAAGCAGATGTCCCTGAAAAGAGGAGAGCTTAGAAAACGCTAGGGATTTAAAAAATCGGGCATGACGTCAAGCCCTGGTCTGAATCCTGAAATCTCCTGGGTCTGTGTCTCAGCCACACTGGAAGCCTAGCAGCTGGTAGCTCTCTGCATATCTATCTGGAGATCTTCTGTCTTTCTGTCTCTTTTTTCTCTTTTAACCTTCTTATCCTCTTTTACTGGAATGTTTTTGGGTAGTTTAACATTTTTATGCCTAAAGGTTTCCATCTTACATGGGCCGAGTTAATGATGTTCCTGCTACGCTAAGTGATGCACGTTGAATTGGATGTTGTATGAAATCATTTGCCAAAGGAGCTCGGTTTTCTGTATTTTTCCAGTACACTTTTGTGTCGTTTTGACCTCTTGAGAATATCTGGCTGGGGTTTCTACTCTGCACCAAACTCGAGTAAAGGAGCCTTTGCTCACCCTCAGCATTTCAGTGTTCTGGGGTGTTACAGGCGCGCAGGCTCAGCACGGCCTCTTGTTTCCATGAGGCCCCGCTGTGTCACACTGGCCCTTGGTTCCATGAGCATCTGGAGTGTCACACAGCTTGATGACATTTGTCCTTGCTGCCTCTCCCATCCCAGTGCTCCAGGAACAGCCCCGAGCCACCTGTGAGGGACAGGCCCTGCTGGCCCAGGCCTGGGCTCAGGCCTTGGCCTTTCTGCTTCCTCCAACCAGCCCAGGCCTTGCTCAGCATTGCAGTTCCCTGCTCACAGCCTCGGGCTCCTGCAATCCTGGCCTCAAGGATCTGCTCTCACCACTCCCTGGGGAGCCTTTGGCAGTCCCTGCCCTCAGTGGGGCCAGTGATGCTCCAAGGGACTTGGAGTTTTGCTTCTGACTCCTTGAGCAGCTTCTTCAACCTTCTCTCAGTGCCTGGGGCTCCTGGACTCAGCCCCAAATCCACCGTTGGGGATCATTAAAATACAGAAAACCCTCAGGAGCTCTTTGTCTTCTTTCCAATGTCTTCCAGTCTCCAGGCCTTGTGCAGCTGCTTGGAGTCACTTTGGAGTTCTCTTAAGGAGGAAGATTTCAAGGTACAGCTCATGATTTTCAGTTTTATAAAAGGGAGTAATTTTTCTTTTTCAGTTCAAAGAAGAAGCAACTTAGGCATTCCCCAGGTGATCTTGATGCTGAATGTCTCCTTAGGAGGTGTGGGCCCACTGAAGAATGAGCCCCTTGCCAGGCTGACCCTGTTTGGACAAGCTGCTCCCCAAGCCCAGCCTGGGGACATGTCTGACATGGCCCAGCTGGGACTGACATGCCTGGCCCTGCACCAGAAGCCCTTCCCCCTGAACTCTGCAGCTGGCTGTCCCTGCCCACTGCACCATGTCCCACGTGCTCTCCTCAGGGCTCTGCCTGCATCCAGGCCCAGGACAAGTATTCCTGTTTGTGAGGAAAGAAGGGAAAAGCCTGAGCAGGTTTTCCTAAACGACAAACCCCCACTGTAGAAGCACATGCTGAGTACAGGCTGCCTGGAACCTGGAATGATGACACCTTTCTACTAGGGACAGTGGGACCAGAAATGATGTCTGGATGCAGAATTCTCGGAGTCTTGCAGCTGAATTCTCTGTCCTTGTCCTTTCCCTGCATCTCTGTTGCAGATGGAAGCTGCTGGTGCCTTTCTCAGCTGTGACCTGTCTTTTGAATGCAGACAGATGTTCCCAGGTGTGTTAAGCAGGTGCTGCTCAATGTTTATGCAAAGCTTTGGTGTGCTCATGGAACCAAGGGGACCCTTGTGACACAGCGGGGGCTGATGGAACCAAGGAGACAGTTGTGACAGTTCAGAGCCTCACAGAAACAAGGCTCCATTGTGACACTGAAGGCAATTACGGAATCCACATCACTGTGACACAGCCAGGCCACATGGAACCAATGGTCCCTGATGACAATGCAGGTCCAAGGAGACCATGGTGACACTATGGGACCGCATGGATCCAAGGGGCCACTGTGACACTGAAGAACTTCATGGAAGCCAGGGTGCAGTGTGACACAGCGGTGCCTGATTGGAACAAAGGAACCACTGCTGACAGCCCAGAAACTCCTGGAACCAAGGGGCTGTGGTGACACAGCAGGGCCACATGGAACCAAGGAGACCTGTGACATTTAGGAACCTCATGGAACCAAGAGTCCACTATGACACTGCAGAAACAAGGAGACCATTGGGACGTTGTGGAAGCTCACAGAACCAAGCAGCCCTCGAGACACTCCAGGGCCTCGTTGAAGCAGGGAGACCACTGTGACAGTCCAGAACCTCATGGAGCTAAGGCTCTCTTGTGACACAGCAGGCTCCCATGCAACCAATTGTCCATTGTGACAATGCAGATCCCAGGAGACCATGGTTACACTACGGAAGCTCATGGAACCAAGGGTCCATTGTGACAAAGCAAGGCCTTGTGGAACCAAGGAGAGCATTGTGACGTAATGGAACCTCGTGGAACCAAGGGTCCGTTGTTAGAGTCCAGAACCAAGGACACCATTGTGACAGTCCAGAACCTCATGGGACCAAGATTCCCTTGTTACACAGTGGCACTTGATGGAACCAAGGAGCCACTGTAGCACAGCAAAGCTGCATGAAACCTATGGTCCGTAGCGATACTGCGGATCCAGGGAAACCATGGCGATACCACGGAACCTCATGGAACCAAGGGTCCAGTGTGACCCAGCAGAACCTCTTGGAATCAAGGCACCCATGTTACACTATGGAACCTCATGGAGCCAAGGGTCCGGTGTGTCGTTGCGGGGCCTCACTGGAGCAAAGGACATGGTTGATGGGACAGAAGCTCATGGAAACGATGGGATATTGGGACATTGCAGAGCCTCATGGAACCAAGGAGACCACTGTGACACTGAGGAAGAATTATGGAAGCAAGCAGCCACTGTAGAACCAAGGAGAGCACTGTTGACAGTACAAAACCTCCTGGAACTGAGAGGCCATTGTTCTACAGCGAGGCCTCGGGGAACCAAGGGGCCATGGTGACACTGTGGGGCCTCATGAACCAAGTAGTCGTTGTGACACAGCGGGGCTGCTTGTAACCAATTGTCCATCGTGATACTGCAGATGCAAGAGACCGTGCTGACACTATGGCAGTTCATGGAACCGAGAGGCTGTTGTGACACACCAAGGCCTCGTGGCACCAAGGAGAGAGCATTGTGGCAGTGCAGAACTAAGGAGGCCATTTTGACAGTACAGACCCAAATGGAACCAAGGGTCCACTGTTATCCAGCAGGGCCTCGTGGAACCAAGGGGCCCTCGTGAAAGTGTGCAAGGGGCATAATGGAGTCAGGGACACCACTGATACTGAAATCTGCTGGATAGCAACTTTTGAACACAGTTTTGAGGATTTGAGAGCAGGTATTCTTTATTACACCATGGTGGTCGCTTGGGCAATCCTTCATCTACTCGAGTGCACTGGCCACCAGGCAATCGGAGCTTTTATCACTCACACTGATGATGTATTCATTAGTTAACCCCACCTGGAATTTATTTGCCATAATTGCACCCCTTCTCACAAGTCCTTCTATGGTTCTTTGGAGTGTGTCTTCAACATGCACTGTCCTTTTTAGGTGACTGCTCTTTGATCCCCGCTTTTGAGGAAGGGCAATATTATTGTTGTGTATAACTTCTGCTTTTGTCAGCCTTGCAGAGCTGAGCTGACATTCTCCTTGCGTTTTGTGCACGCTCCGTTTGCCTCGGCTACATCCTTTGTGCGTTTCTCCAAGACTGTGCTCTTCTGTTCTCTGCCCTTGGTAAGTGTAAATGTTGTTCTGTTCTCCTGTCCTTGTCACAGTGCTCGCCCCACGAGGCGTGTCTGCAAGCCCCTCCAACCCATGGACTTGGGATGGGCAAGTGTTCCTGAGGGAACAGGGATGGGACAGCTGGGCTGGACTGGCCCAAGGGATGTTCCATTCCATGTCACACCACGATCAGCAATCAACTGGGAGAAGCAGGGGCATGGGGGATGGGGGGGGGGGGGGTGGGGGTGTGTCACCATCTGCCAACACAGGCCGAGGATTGTTCGATCTCAGAGGTGCAAACAGGTAAATAGCGGGGGACAAATCAGTTTATTCAACAACAGCAATGCATTTTTATTGAATGCCAAACAATTCAGTTGCGCTAGAGGGGAGAGATATAGGAAACGGAGTATAGAGAGAGAAAAGGAGGGGAAGGGGGAAGTAGCTACCAACAGACGAGACCAAGGTCATGGTGGGCCAGCCAATGGAAGGGTGGTCATCCGTGGGGAGTACTCAGGGTCTTCTCCAGAGGATCGCTCTTTTGTAGTCCTTTTCCAAAGCGAGTGGCTTGTGGCCAAGAGGCGGGGAGATTTATGGAGCATTGTGTGGTGCTCCAAGAGACAGGTGCGGTCGTGCAGTACATGCAGGCTTCAGCTGGTACCATGACAGCACAGTCCAGTGAGCACAACACACCTGCAAAGAGTCCCTTGGCAAGCACCCACCTCAAGCAGGCCAGAAAACCATTGTCCAGAGTCAACCTGGGCGGGGGTCCTTGAGGTCTTCTTGAGAGGGTCATGAGGCAAAAATGAGGGAAACTTCACACCGACCCTTAGAGTGGTAGATGAGAGGCAGCCCTCAGGAAACGGTGGCCACCCAGAGCTGTTACTCCTAGCAGATTTTGGCTGGGAGCAAGCCTTGTATGTAGTGCTTTTTCAGGGGGAATATCAGTTTCAGCCGTGGGAACCTGCAAAAGGGGCTGGTACTTTTCCATAGGAAGGAAAGCACAGAGCCTTAGTGCTCCAGGAGCTGATGAGAGGCAGTCCTCAACATTCCAGGATCAGCCAGTCTTGCCAGGTGGCCCCCGGGGAGGCCCAGCCAGCCAGACCTGTTCCATGTTGCCTTGGTTCCATGGGGCCTCACAGTGTCACAATGTTCTCCTTGATTCCAGGAGTCCCTGTAGTGTCCCGATATTCTCCTTGTCACAATATTCTCCCTGCTTCTGTAGTGTAAACAATGGCCCCTTGCTTCCCTAAGGTCCTGCAGAGTCACCACGGCCCCTGGGCTCCATGTGGCCCTGCTGTGTAACAAAGGCTCCTTGGTTCTCTGGGCCGCACAGCTTCATCACTGACCCTTGGTTCCATTGGGGTCCTGAGTCTCACAAAGGTGCCCCTGATTGCATGAGGCACCAGAGTGTCAAAATGGTCTCTTTGGTTCCATGAGGTTCCGCAGTGTCCCCATGGTCGCTGTCAGAGGCTGGATGACATCAATGTCCCCAGACCCGTCGGGATGCTCGGAATGCCCGAGTGGGGCCGGGGCTGGGACAGACCTTGGAATGAGGTGGGACAGAACCCCGTCCCCAGCCATGGCCTGGCAGATCTGCCAATCACACAGCAGGGGCAGAGCAAACCCAGCTGTGACTGCCTGAGCCGTCAATCAATCACACAGCAGGGGCAGCGCCCAGCCAGCTCTGATTGGCTGAGCCGTCAATCAATCACACAGCAGGGGCAGCGCCCAGCCAGCTCTGATTGGTTGAGCCGTCAATCAATCACACAGCAGGGTCACCGCCCAGCCAGCTCTGATTGGCTGAGCCGTCAATCAAGCACACAGCAGGGGCAGCGCCCACCCAGCTCTGATTGGCTGAGCCGTCAATCAATCCCACACAAAGGCAATGAAACACAGCAGTGTGTGGTAAGAAAGCAGATGTCCCTGAAAAGAGGAGAGCTTAGAAAACGCTAGGGATTTAAAAAATCGGGCATGACGTCAAGCCCTGGTCTGAATCCTGAAATCTCCTGGGTCTGTGTCTCAGCCACACTGGAAGCCTAGCAGCTGGTAGCTCTCTGCATATCTATCTGGAGATCTTCTGTCTTTCTGTCTCTTTTTTCTCTTTTAACCTTCTTATCCTCTTTTACTGGAATGTTTTTGGGTAGTTTAACATTTTTATGCCTAAAGGTTTCCATCTTACATGGGCCGAGTTAATGATGTTCCTGCTACGCTAAGTGATGCACGTTGAATTGGATGTTGTATGAAATCATTTGCCAAAGGAGCTCGGTTTTCTGTATTTTTCCAGTACACTTTTGTGTCGTTTTGACCTCTTGAGAATATCTGGCTGGGGTTTCTACTCTGCACCAAACTCGAGTAAAGGAGCCTTTGCTCACCCTCAGCATTTCAGTGTTCTGGGGTGTTACAGGCGCGCAGGCTCAGCACGGCCTCTTGTTTCCATGAGGCCTCGCTGTGTCACACTGGCCCTTGGTTCCATGAGCATCTGGAGTGTCACACAGCTTGATGACATTTGTCCTTGCTGCCTCTCCCATCCCAGTGCTCCAGGAACAGCCCCGAGCCACCTGTGAGGGACAGGCCCTGCTGGCCCAGGCCTGGGCTCAGGCCTTGGCCTTTCTGCTTCCTCCAACCAGCCCAGGCCTTGCTCAGCATTGCAGTTCCCTGCTCACAGCCTCGGGCTCCTGCAATCCTGGCCTCAAGGATCTGCTCTCACCACTCCCTGGGGAGCCTTTGGCAGTCCCTGCCCTCAGTGGGGCCAGTGATGCTCCAAGGGACTTGGAGTTTTGCTTCTGACTCCTTGAGCAGCTTCTTCAACCTTCTCTCAGTGCCTGGGGCTCCTGGACTCAGCCCCAAATCCACCGTTGGGGATCATTAAAATACAGAAAACCCTCAGGAGCTCTTTGTCTTCTTTCCAATGTCTTCCAGTCTCCAGGCCTTGTGCAGCTGCTTGGAGTCACTTTGGAGTTCTCTTAAGGAGGAAGATTTCAAGGTACAGCTCATGATTTTCAGTTTTATAAAAGGGAGTAATTTTTCTTTTTCAGTTCAAAGAAGAAGCAACTTAGGCATTCCCCAGGTGATCTTGATGCTGAATGTCTCCTTAGGAGGTGTGGGCCCACTGAAGAATGAGCCCCTTGCCAGGCTGACCCTGTTTGGACAAGCTGCTCCCCAAGCCCAGCCTGGGGACATGTCTGACATGGCCCAGCTGGGACTGACATGCCTGGCCCTGCACCAGAAGCCCTTCCCCCTGAACTCTGCAGCTGGCTGTCCCTGCCCACTGCACCATGTCCCACGTGCTCTCCTCAGGGCTCTGCCTGCATCCAGGCCCAGGACAAGTATTCCTGTTTGTGAGGAAAGAAGGGAAAAGCCTGAGCAGGTTTTCCTAAACGACAAACCCCCACTGTAGAAGCACATGCTGAGTACAGGCTGCCTGGAACCTGGAATGATGACACCTTTCTACTAGGGACAGTGGGACCAGAAATGATGTCTGGATGCAGAATTCTCGGAGTCTTGCAGCTGAATTCTCTGTCCTTGTCCTTTCCCTGCATCTCTGTTGCAGATGGAAGCTGCTGGTGCCTTTCTCAGCTGTGACCTGTCTTTTGAATGCAGACAGATGTTCCCAGGTGTGTTAAGCAGGTGCTGCTCAATGTTTATGCAAAGCTTTGGTGTGCTCATGGAACCAAGGGGACCCTTGTGACACAGCGGGGGCTGATGGAACCAAGGAGACAGTTGTGACAGTTCAGAGCCTCACAGAAACAAGGCTCCATTGTGACACTGAAGGCAATTACGGAATCCACATCACTGTGACACAGCCAGGCCACATGGAACCAATGGTCCCTGATGACAATGCAGGTCCAAGGAGACCATGGTGACACTATGGGACCGCATGGATCCAAGGGGCCACTGTGACACTGAAGAACTTCATGGAAGCCAGGGTGCAGTGTGACACAGCGGTGCCTGATTGGAACAAAGGAACCACTGCTGACAGCCCAGAAACTCCTGGAACCAAGGGGCTGTGGTGACACAGCAGGGCCACATGGAACCAAGGAGACCTGTGACATTTAGGAACCTCATGGAACCAAGAGTCCACTATGACACTGCAGAAACAAGGAGACCATTGGGACGTTGTGGAAGCTCACAGAACCAAGCAGCCCTCGAGACACTCCAGGGCCTCGTTGAAGCAGGGAGACCACTGTGACAGTCCAGAACCTCATGGAGCTAAGGCTCTCTTGTGACACAGCAGGCTCCCATGCAACCAATTGTCCATTGTGACAATGCAGATCCCAGGAGACCATGGTTACACTACGGAAGCTCATGGAACCAAGGGTCCATTGTGACAAAGCAAGGCCTTGTGGAACCAAGGAGAGCATTGTGACGTAATGGAACCTCGTGGAACCAAGGGTCCGTTGTTAGAGTCCAGAACCAAGGACACCATTGTGACAGTCCAGAACCTCATGGGACCAAGATTCCCTTGTTACACAGTGGCACTTGATGGAACCAAGGAGCCACTGTAGCACAGCAAAGCTGCATGAAACCTATGGTCCGTAGCGATACTGCGGATCCAGGGAAACCATGGCGATACCACGGAACCTCATGGAACCAAGGGTCCAGTGTGACCCAGCAGAACCTCTTGGAATCAAGGCACCCATGTTACACTATGGAACCTCATGGAGCCAAGGGTCCGGTGTGCCGTTGCGGGGCCTCACTGGAGCAAAGGACATGGTTGATGGGACAGAAGCTCATGGAAACGATGGGATATTGGGACATTGCAGAGCCTCATGGAACCAAGGAGACCACTGTGACACTGAGGAAGAATTATGGAAGCAAGCAGCCACTGTAGAACCAAGGAGAGCACTGTTGACAGTACAAAACCTCCTGGAACTGAGAGGCCATTGTTCTACAGCGAGGCCTCGGGGAACCAAGGGGCCATGGTGACACTGTGGGGCCTCATGAACCAAGTAGTCGTTGTGACACAGCGGGGCTGCTTGTAACCAATTGTCCATCGTGATACTGCAGATGCAAGAGACCGTGCTGACACTATGGCAGTTCATGGAACCGAGAGGCTGTTGTGACACACCAAGGCCTCGTGGCACCAAGGAGAGAGCATTGTGGCAGTGCAGAACTAAGGAGGCCATTTTGACAGTACAGACCCAAATGGAACCAAGGGTCCACTGTTATCCAGCAGGGCCTCGTGGAACCAAGGGGCCCTCGTGAAAGTGTGCAAGGGGCATAATGGAGTCAGGGACACCACTGATACTGAAATCTGCTGGATAGCAACTTTTGAACACAGTTTTGAGGATTTGAGAGCAGGTATTCTTTATTACACCATGGTGGTCGCTTGGGCAATCCTTCATCTACTCGAGTGCACTGGCCACCAGGCAATCGGAGCTTTTATCACTCACACTGATGATGTATTCATTAGTTAACCCCACCTGGAATTTATTTGCCATAATTGCACCCCTTCTCACAAGTCCTTCTATGGTTCTTTGGAGTGTGTCTTCAACATGCACTGTCCTTTTTAGGTGACTGCTCTTTGATCCCCGCTTTTGAGGAAGGGCAATATTATTGTTGTGTATAACTTCTGCTTTTGTCAGCCTTGCAGAGCTGAGCTGACATTCTCCTTGCGTTTTGTGCACGCTCCGTTTGCCTCGGCTACATCCTTTGTGCGTTTCTCCAAGACTGTGCTCTTCTGTTCTCTGCCCTTGGTAAGTGTAAATGTTGTTCTGTTCTCCTGTCCTTGTCACAGTGCTCGCCCCACGAGGCGTGTCTGCAAGCCCCTCCAACCCATGGACTTGGGATGGGCAAGTGTTCCTGAGGGAACAGGGATGGGACAGCTGGGCTGGACTGGCCCAAGGGATGTTCCATTCCATGTCACACCACGATCAGCAATCAACTGGGAGAAGCAGGGGCATGGGGGATGGGGGGGGGGGGGTGGGGGTGTGTCACCATCTGCCAACACAGGCCGAGGATTGTTCGATCTCAGAGGTGCAAACAGGTAAATAGCGGGGGACAAATCAGTTTATTCAACAACAGCAATGCATTTTTATTGAATGCCAAACAATTCAGTTGCGCTAGAGGGGAGAGATATAGGAAACGGAGTATAGAGAGAGAAAAGGAGGGGAAGGGGGAAGTAGCTACCAACAGACGAGACCAAGGTCATGGTGGGCCAGCCAATGGAAGGGTGGTCATCCGTGGGGAGTACTCAGGGTCTTCTCCAGAGGATCGCTCTTTTGTAGTCCTTTTCCAAAGCGAGTGGCTTGTGGCCAAGAGGCGGGGAGATTTATGGAGCATTGTGTGGTGCTCCAAGAGACAGGTGCGGTCGTGCAGTACATGCAGGCTTCAGCTGGTACCATGACAGCACAGTCCAGTGAGCACAACACACCTGCAAAGAGTCCCTTGGCAAGCACCCACCTCAAGCAGGCCAGAAAACCATTGTCCAGAGTCAGCCTGGGCGGGGGTCCTTGAGGTCTTCTTGAGAGGGTCATGAGGCAAAAATGAGGGAAACTTCACACCGACCCTTAGAGTGGTAGATGAGAGGCAGCCCTCAGGAAACGGTGGCCACCCAGAGCTGTTACTCCTAGCAGATTTTGGCTGGGAGCAAGCCTTGTATGTAGTGCTTTTTCAGGGGGAATATCAGTTTCAGCCGTGGGAACCTGCAAAAGGGGCTGGTACTTTTCCATAGGAAGGAAAGCACAGAGCCTTAGTGCTCCAGGAGCTGATGAGAGGCAGTCCTCAACATTCCAGGATCAGCCAGTCTTGCCAGGTGGCCCCCGGGGAGGCCCAGCCAGCCAGACCTGTTCCATGTTGCCTTGGTTCCATGGGGCCTCACAGTGTCACAATGTTCTCCTTGATTCCAGGAGTCCCTGTAGTGTCCCGATATTCTCCTTGTCACAATATTCTCCCTGCTTCTGTAGTGTAAACAATGGCCCCTTGCTTCCCTAAGGTCCTGCAGAGTCACCACGGCCCCTGGGCTCCATGTGGCCCTGCTGTGTAACAAAGGCTCCTTGGTTCTCTGGGCCGCACAGCTTCATCACTGACCCTTGGTTCCATTGGGGTCCTGAGTCTCACAAAGGTGCCCCTGATTGCATGAGGCACCAGAGTGTCAAAATGGTCTCTTTGGTTCCATGAGGTTCCGCAGTGTCCCCATGGTCGCTGTCAGAGGCTGGATGACATCAATGTCCCCAGACCCGTCGGGATGCTCGGAATGCCCGAGTGGGGCCGGGGCTGGGACAGACCTTGGAATGAGGTGGGACAGAACCCCGTCCCCAGCCATGGCCTGGCAGATCTGCCAATCACACAGCAGGGGCAGAGCAAACCCAGCTGTGACTGCCTGAGCCGTCAATCAATCACACAGCAGGGGCAGCGCCCAGCCAGCTCTGATTGGCTGAGCCGTCAATCAATCACACAGCAGGGGCAGCGCCCAGCCAGCTCTGATTGGTTGAGCCGTCAATCAATCACACAGCAGGGTCACCGCCCAGCCAGCTCTGATTGGCTGAGCCGTCAATCAAGCACACAGCAGGGGCAGCGCCCACCCAGCTCTGATTGGCTGAGCCGTCAATCAATCCCACACAAAGGCAATGAAACACAGCAGTGCGTGGTAAGAAAGCAGATGTCCCTGAAAAGAGGAGAGCTTAGAAAACGCTAGGGATTTAAAAAATCGGGCATGACGTCAAGCCCTGGTCTGAATCCTGAAATCTCCTGGGTCTGTGTCTCAGCCACACTGGAAGCCTAGCAGCTGGTAGCTCTCTGCATATCTATCTGGAGATCTTCTGTCTTTCTGTCTCTTTTTTCTCTTTTAACCTTCTTATCCTCTTTTACTGGAATGTTTTTGGGTAGTTTAACATTTTTATGCCTAAAGGTTTCCATCTTACATGGGCCGAGTTAATGATGTTCCTGCTACGCTAAGTGATGCACGTTGAATTGGATGTTGTATGAAATCATTTGCCAAAGGAGCTCGGTTTTCTGTATTTTTCCAGTACACTTTTGTGTCGTTTTGACCTCTTGAGAATATCTGGCTGGGGTTTCTACTCTGCACCAAACTCGAGTAAAGGAGCCTTTGCTCACCCTCAGCATTTCAGTGTTCTGGGGTGTTACAGGCGCGCAGGCTCAGCACGGCCTCTTGTTTCCATGAGGCCCCGCTGTGTCACACTGGCCCTTGGTTCCATGAGCATCTGGAGTGTCACACAGCTTGATGACATTTGTCCTTGCTGCCTCTCCCATCCCAGTGCTCCAGGAACAGCCCCGAGCCACCTGTGAGGGACAGGCCCTGCTGGCCCAGGCCTGGGCTCAGGCCTTGGCCTTTCTGCTTCCTCCAACCAGCCCAGGCCTTGCTCAGCATTGCAGTTCCCTGCTCACAGCCTCGGGCTCCTGCAATCCTGGCCTCAAGGATCTGCTCTCACCACTCCCTGGGGAGCCTTTGGCAGTCCCTGCCCTCAGTGGGGCCAGTGATGCTCCAAGGGACTTGGAGTTTTGCTTCTGACTCCTTGAGCAGCTTCTTCAACCTTCTCTCAGTGCCTGGGGCTCCTGGACTCAGCCCCAAATCCACCGTTGGGGATCATTAAAATACAGAAAACCCTCAGGAGCTCTTTGTCTTCTTTCCAATGTCTTCCAGTCTCCAGGCCTTGTGCAGCTGCTTGGAGTCACTTTGGAGTTCTCTTAAGGAGGAAGATTTCAAGGTACAGCTCATGATTTTCAGTTTTATAAAAGGGAGTAATTTTTCTTTTTCAGTTCAAAGAAGAAGCAACTTAGGCATTCCCCAGGTGATCTTGATGCTGAATGTCTCCTTAGGAGGTGTGGGCCCACTGAAGAATGAGCCCCTTGCCAGGCTGACCCTGTTTGGACAAGCTGCTCCCCAAGCCCAGCCTGGGGACATGTCTGACATGGCCCAGCTGGGACTGACATGCCTGGCCCTGCACCAGAAGCCCTTCCCCCTGAACTCTGCAGCTGGCTGTCCCTGCCCACTGCACCATGTCCCACGTGCTCTCCTCAGGGCTCTGCCTGCATCCAGGCCCAGGACAAGTATTCCTGTTTGTGAGGAAAGAAGGGAAAAGCCTGAGCAGGTTTTCCTAAACGACAAACCCCCACTGTAGAAGCACATGCTGAGTACAGGCTGCCTGGAACCTGGAATGATGACACCTTTCTACTAGGGACAGTGGGACCAGAAATGATGTCTGGATGCAGAATTCTCGGAGTCTTGCAGCTGAATTCTCTGTCCTTGTCCTTTCCCTGCATCTCTGTTGCAGATGGAAGCTGCTGGTGCCTTTCTCAGCTGTGACCTGTCTTTTGAATGCAGACAGATGTTCCCAGGTGTGTTAAGCAGGTGCTGCTCAATGTTTATGCAAAGCTTTGGTGTGCTCATGGAACCAAGGGGACCCTTGTGACACAGCGGGGGCTGATGGAACCAAGGAGACAGTTGTGACAGTTCAGAGCCTCACAGAAACAAGGCTCCATTGTGACACTGAAGGCAATTACGGAATCCACATCACTGTGACACAGCCAGGCCACATGGAACCAATGGTCCCTGATGACAATGCAGGTCCAAGGAGACCATGGTGACACTATGGGACCGCATGGATCCAAGGGGCCACTGTGACACTGAAGAACTTCATGGAAGCCAGGGTGCAGTGTGACACAGCGGTGCCTGATTGGAACAAAGGAACCACTGCTGACAGCCCAGAAACTCCTGGAACCAAGGGGCTGTGGTGACACAGCAGGGCCACATGGAACCAAGGAGACCTGTGACATTTAGGAACCTCATGGAACCAAGAGTCCACTATGACACTGCAGAAACAAGGAGACCATTGGGACGTTGTGGAAGCTCACAGAACCAAGCAGCCCTCGAGACACTCCAGGGCCTCGTTGAAGCAGGGAGACCACTGTGACAGTCCAGAACCTCATGGAGCTAAGGCTCTCTTGTGACACAGCAGGCTCCCATGCAACCAATTGTCCATTGTGACAATGCAGATCCCAGGAGACCATGGTTACACTACGGAAGCTCATGGAACCAAGGGTCCATTGTGACAAAGCAAGGCCTTGTGGAACCAAGGAGAGCATTGTGACGTAATGGAACCTCGTGGAACCAAGGGTCCGTTGTTAGAGTCCAGAACCAAGGACACCATTGTGACAGTCCAGAACCTCATGGGACCAAGATTCCCTTGTTACACAGTGGCACTTGATGGAACCAAGGAGCCACTGTAGCACAGCAAAGCTGCATGAAACCTATGGTCCGTAGCGATACTGCGGATCCAGGGAAACCATGGCGATACCACGGAACCTCATGGAACCAAGGGTCCAGTGTGACCCAGCAGAACCTCTTGGAATCAAGGCACCCATGTTACACTATGGAACCTCATGGAGCCAAGGGTCCGGTGTGTCGTTGCGGGGCCTCACTGGAGCAAAGGACATGGTTGATGGGACAGAAGCTCATGGAAACGATGGGATATTGGGACATTGCAGAGCCTCATGGAACCAAGGAGACCACTGTGACACTGAGGAAGAATTATGGAAGCAAGCAGCCACTGTAGAACCAAGGAGAGCACTGTTGACAGTACAAAACCTCCTGGAACTGAGAGGCCATTGTTCTACAGCGAGGCCTCGGGGAACCAAGGGGCCATGGTGACACTGTGGGGCCTCATGAACCAAGTAGTCGTTGTGACACAGCGGGGCTGCTTGTAACCAATTGTCCATCGTGATACTGCAGATGCAAGAGACCGTGCTGACACTATGGCAGTTCATGGAACCGAGAGGCTGTTGTGACACACCAAGGCCTCGTGGCACCAAGGAGAGAGCATTGTGGCAGTGCAGAACTAAGGAGGCCATTTTGACAGTACAGACCCAAATGGAACCAAGGGTCCACTGTTATCCAGCAGGGCCTCGTGGAACCAAGGGGCCCTCGTGAAAGTGTGCAAGGGGCATAATGGAGTCAGGGACACCACTGATACTGAAATCTGCTGGATAGCAACTTTTGAACACAGTTTTGAGGATTTGAGAGCAGGTATTCTTTATTACACCATGGTGGTCGCTTGGGCAATCCTTCATCTACTCGAGTGCACTGGCCACCAGGCAATCGGAGCTTTTATCACTCACACTGATGATGTATTCATTAGTTAACCCCACCTGGAATTTATTTGCCATAATTGCACCCCTTCTCACAAGTCCTTCTATGGTTCTTTGGAGTGTGTCTTCAACATGCACTGTCCTTTTTAGGTGACTGCTCTTTGATCCCCGCTTTTGAGGAAGGGCAATATTATTGTTGTGTATAACTTCTGCTTTTGTCAGCCTTGCAGAGCTGAGCTGACATTCTCCTTGCGTTTTGTGCACGCTCCGTTTGCCTCGGCTACATCCTTTGTGCGTTTCTCCAAGACTGTGCTCTTCTGTTCTCTGCCCTTGGTAAGTGTAAATGTTGTTCTGTTCTCCTGTCCTTGTCACAGTGCTCGCCCCACGAGGCGTGTCTGCAAGCCCCTCCAACCCATGGACTTGGGATGGGCAAGTGTTCCTGAGGGAACAGGGATGGGACAGCTGGGCTGGACTGGCCCAAGGGATGTTCCATTCCATGTCACACCACGATCAGCAATCAACTGGGAGAAGCAGGGGCATGGGGGATGGGGGGGGGGGGGGTGGGGGTGTGTCACCATCTGCCAACACAGGCCGAGGATTGTTCGATCTCAGAGGTGCAAACAGGTAAATAGCGGGGGACAAATCAGTTTATTCAACAACAGCAATGCATTTTTATTGAATGCCAAACAATTCAGTTGCGCTAGAGGGGAGAGATATAGGAAACGGAGTATAGAGAGAGAAAAGGAGGGGAAGGGGGAAGTAGCTACCAACAGACGAGACCAAGGTCATGGTGGGCCAGCCAATGGAAGGGTGGTCATCCGTGGGGAGTACTCAGGGTCTTCTCCAGAGGATCGCTCTTTTGTAGTCCTTTTCCAAAGCGAGTGGCTTGTGGCCAAGAGGCGGGGAGATTTATGGAGCATTGTGTGGTGCTCCAAGAGACAGGTGCGGTCGTGCAGTACATGCAGGCTTCAGCTGGTACCATGACAGCACAGTCCAGTGAGCACAACACACCTGCAAAGAGTCCCTTGGCAAGCACCCACCTCAAGCAGGCCAGAAAACCATTGTCCAGAGTCAACCTGGGCGGGGGTCCTTGAGGTCTTCTTGAGAGGGTCATGAGGCAAAAATGAGGGAAACTTCACACCGACCCTTAGAGTGGTAGATGAGAGGCAGCCCTCAGGAAACGGTGGCCACCCAGAGCTGTTACTCCTAGCAGATTTTGGCTGGGAGCAAGCCTTGTATGTAGTGCTTTTTCAGGGGGAATATCAGTTTCAGCCGTGGGAACCTGCAAAAGGGGCTGGTACTTTTCCATAGGAAGGAAAGCACAGAGCCTTAGTGCTCCAGGAGCTGATGAGAGGCAGTCCTCAACATTCCAGGATCAGCCAGTCTTGCCAGGTGGCCCCTGGGAGGCCCAGCCAGCCAGACCTGTTCCATGTTGCCTTGGTTCCATGGGGCCTCACAGTGTCACAATGTTCTCCTTGATTCCAGGAGTCCCTGTAGTGTCCCGATATTCTCCTTGTCACAATATTCTCCCTGCTTCTGTAGTGTAAACAATGGCCCCTTGCTTCCCTAAGGTCCTGCAGAGTCACCACGGCCCCTGGGCTCCATGTGGCCCTGCTGTGTAACAAAGGCTCCTTGGTTCTCTGGGCTGCACAGCTTCATCACTGACCCTTGGTTCCATTGGGGTCCTGAGTCTCACAAAGGTGCCCCTGATTGCATGAGGCACCAGAGTGTCAAAATGGTCTCTTTGGTTCCATGAGGTTCCGCAGTGTCCCCATGGTCGCTGTCAGAGGCTGGATGACATCAATGTCCCCAGACCCGTCGGGATGCTCGGAATGCCCGAGTGGGGCCGGGGCTGGGACAGACCTTGGAATGAGGTGGGACAGAGCCCCGTCCCCAGCCATGGCCTGGCAGATCTGCCAATCACACAGCAGGGGCAGCGCCCAGCCAGCTCTGATTGGCTGAGCCGTCAATCAATCACACAGCAGGGGCAGCGCCCAGCCAGCTCTGATTGGTTGAGCCGTCAATCAATCACACAGCAGGGTCACCGCCCAGCCAGCTCTGATTGGCTGAGCCGTCAATCAAGCACACAGCAGGGGCAGCGCCCACCCAGCTCTGATTGGCTGAGCCGTCAATCAATCCCACACAAAGGCAATGAAACACAGCAGTGCGTGGTAAGAAAGCAGATGTCCCTGAAAAGAGGAGAGCTTAGAAAACGCTAGGGATTTAAAAAATCGGGCATGACGTCAAGCCCTGGTCTGAATCCTGAAATCTCCTGGGTCTGTGTCTCAGCCACACTGGAAGCCTAGCAGCTGGTAGCTCTCTGCATATCTATCTGGAGATCTTCTGTCTTTCTGTCTCTTTTTTCTCTTTTAACCTTCTTATCCTCTTTTACTGGAATGTTTTTGGGTAGTTTAACATTTTTATGCCTAAAGGTTTCCATCTTACATGGGCCGAGTTAATGATGTTCCTGCTACGCTAAGTGATGCACGTTGAATTGGATGTTGTATGAAATCATTTGCCAAAGGAGCTCGGTTTTCTGTATTTTTCCAGTACACTTTTGTGTCGTTTTGACCTCTTGAGAATATCTGGCTGGGGTTTCTACTCTGCACCAAACTCGAGTAAAGGAGCCTTTGCTCACCCTCAGCATTTCAGTGTTCTGGGGTGTTACAGGCGCGCAGGCTCAGCACGGCCTCTTGTTTCCATGAGGCCCCGCTGTGTCACACTGGCCCTTGGTTCCATGAGCATCTGGAGTGTCACACAGCTTGATGACATTTGTCCTTGCTGCCTCTCCCATCCCAGTGCTCCAGGAATAGCCCCGAGCCACCTGTGAGGGACAGGCCCTGCTGGCCCAGGCCTGGGCTCAGGCCTTGGCCTTTCTGCTTCCTCCAACCAGCCCAGGCCTTGCTCAGCATTGCAGTTCCCTGCTCACAGCCTCGGGCTCCTGCAATCCTGGCCTCAAGGATCTGCTCTCACCACTCCCTGGGGAGCCTTTGGCAGTCCCTGCCCTCAGTGGGGCCAGTGATGCTCCAAGGGACTTGGAGTTTTGCTTCTGACTCCTTGAGCAGCTTCTTCAACCTTCTCTCAGTGCCTGGGGCTCCTGGACTCAGCCCCAAATCCACCGTTGGGGATCATTAAAATACAGAAAACCCTCAGGAGCTCTTTGTCTTCTTTCCAATGTCTTCCAGTCTCCAGGCCTTGTGCAGCTGCTTGGAGTCACTTTGGAGTTCTCTTAAGGAGGAAGATTTCAAGGTACAGCTCATGATTTTCAGTTTTATAAAAGGGAGTAATTTTTCTTTTTCAGTTCAAAGAAGAAGCAACTTAGGCATTCCCCAGGTGATCTTGATGCTGAATGTCTCCTTAGGAGGTGTGGGCCCACTGAAGAATGAGCCCCTTGCCAGGCTGACCCTGTTTGGACAAGCTGCTCCCCAAGCCCAGCCTGGGGACATGTCTGACATGGCCCAGCTGGGACTGACATGCCTGGCCCTGCACCAGAAGCCCTTCCCCCTGAACTCTGCAGCTGGCTGTCCCTGCCCACTGCACCATGTCCCACGTGCTCTCCTCAGGGCTCTGCCTGCATCCAGGCCCAGGACAAGTATTCCTGTTTGTGAGGAAAGAAGGGAAAAGCCTGAGCAGGTTTTCCTAAACGACAAACCCCCACTGTAGAAGCACATGCTGAGTACAGGCTGCCTGGAACCTGGAATGATGACACCTTTCTACTAGGGACAGTGGGACCAGAAATGATGTCTGGATGCAGAATTCTCGGAGTCTTGCAGCTGAATTCTCTGTCCTTGTCCTTTCCCTGCATCTCTGTTGCAGATGGAAGCTGCTGGTGCCTTTCTCAGCTGTGACCTGTCTTTTGAATGCAGACAGATGTTCCCAGGTGTGTTAAGCAGGTGCTGCTCAATGTTTATGCAAAGCTTTGGTGTGCTCATGGAACCAAGGGGACCCTTGTGACACAGCGGGGGCTGATGGAACCAAGGAGACAGTTGTGACAGTTCAGAGCCTCACAGAAACAAGGCTCCATTGTGACACTGAAGGCAATTACGGAATCTACATCACTGTGACACAGCCAGGCCACATGGAACCAATGGTCCCTGATGACAATGCAGGTCCAAGGAGACCATGGTGACACTATGGGACCGCATGGATCCAAGGGGCCACTGTGACACTGAAGAACTTCATGGAAGCCAGGGTGCAGTGTGACACAGCGGTGCCTGATTGGAACAAAGGAACCACTGCTGACAGCCCAGAAACTCCTGGAACCAAGGGGCTGTGGTGACACAGCAGGGCCACATGGAACCAAGGAGACCTGTGACATTTAGGAACCTCATGGAACCAAGAGTCCACTATGACACTGCAGAAACAAGGAGACCATTGGGACGTTGTGGAAGCTCACAGAACCAAGCAGCCCTCGAGACACTCCAGGGCCTCGTTGAAGCAGGGAGACCACTGTGACAGTCCAGAACCTCATGGAGCTAAGGCTCTCTTGTGACACAGCAGGCTCCCATGCAACCAATTGTCCATTGTGACAATGCAGATCCCAGGAGACCATGGTTACACTACGGAAGCTCATGGAACCAAGGGTCCATTGTGACAAAGCAAGGCCTTGTGGAACCAAGGAGAGCATTGTGACGTAATGGAACCTCGTGGAACCAAGGGTCCGTTGTTAGAGTCCAGAACCAAGGACACCATTGTGACAGTCCAGAACCTCATGGGACCAAGATTCCCTTGTTACACAGTGGCACTTGATGGAACCAAGGAGCCACTGTAGCACAGCAAAGCTGCATGAAACCTATGGTCCGTAGCGATACTGCGGATCCAGGGAAACCATGGCGATACCACGGAACCTCATGGAACCAAGGGTCCAGTGTGACCCAGCAGAACCTCTTGGAATCAAGGCACCCATGTTACACTATGGAACCTCATGGAGCCAAGGGTCCGGTGTGTCGTTGCGGGGCCTCACTGGAGCAAAGGACATGGTTGATGGGACAGAAGCTCATGGAAACGATGGGATATTGGGACATTGCAGAGCCTCATGGAACCAAGGAGACCACTGTGACACTGAGGAAGAATTATGGAAGCAAGCAGCCACTGTAGAACCAAGGAGAGCACTGTTGACAGTACAAAACCTCCTGGAACTGAGAGGCCATTGTTCTACAGCGAGGCCTCGGGGAACCAAGGGGCCATGGTGACACTGTGGGGCCTCATGAACCAAGTAGTCGTTGTGACACAGCGGGGCTGCTTGTAACCAATTGTCCATCGTGATACTGCAGATGCAAGAGACCGTGCTGACACTATGGCAGTTCATGGAACCGAGAGGCTGTTGTGACACACCAAGGCCTCGTGGCACCAAGGAGAGAGCATTGTGGCAGTGCAGAACTAAGGAGGCCATTTTGACAGTACAGACCCAAATGGAACCAAGGGTCCACTGTTATCCAGCAGGGCCTCGTGGAACCAAGGGGCCCTCGTGAAAGTGTGCAAGGGGCATAATGGAGTCAGGGACACCACTGATGCTGAAATCTGCTGGATAGCAACTTTTGAACACAGTTTTGAGGATTTGAGAGCAGGTATTCTTTATTACACCATGGTGGTCACTTGGGCAATCCTTCATCTACTCGAGTGCACTGGCCACCAGGCAATCGGAGCTTTTATCACTCACACTGATGATGTATTCATTAGTTAACCCCACCTGGAATTTATTTGCCATAATTGCACCCCTTCTCACAAGTCCTTCTATGGTTCTTTGGAGTGTGTCTTCAACATGCACTGTCCTTTTTAGGTGACTGCTCTTTGATCCCCGCTTTTGAGGAAGGGCAATATTATTGTTGTGTATAACTTCTGCTTTTGTCAGCCTTGCAGAGCTGAGCTGACATTCTCCTTGCGTTTTGTGCACGCTCCGTTTGCCTCGGCTACATCCTTTGTGCGTTTCTCCAAGACTGTGCTCTTCTGTTCTCTGCCCTTGGTAAGTGTAAATGTTGTTCTGTTCTCCTGTCCTTGTCACAGTGCTCGCCCCACGAGGCGTGTCTGCAAGCCCCTCCAACCCATGGACTTGGGATGGGCAAGTGTTCCTGAGGGAACAGGGATGGGACAGCTGGGCTGGACTGGCCCAAGGGATGTTCCATTCCATGTCACACCACGATCAGCAATCAACTGGGAGAAGCAGGGGCATGGGGGATGGGGGGGGGGGTGGGGGTGTGTCACCATCTGCCAACACAGGCCGAGGATTGTTCGATCTCAGAGGTGCAAACAGGTAAATAGCGGGGGACAAATCAGTTTATTCAACAACAGCAATGCATTTTTATTGAATGCCAAACAATTCAGTTGCACTAGAGGGGAGAGATATAGGAAACGGAGTATAGAGAGAGAAAAGGAGGGGAAGGGGGAAGTAGCTACCAACAGACGAGACCAAGGTCATGGTGGGCCAGCCAATGGAAGGGTGGTCATCCGTGGGGAGTACTCAGGGTCTTCTCCAGAGGATCGCTCTTTTGTAGTCCTTTTCCAAAGCGAGTGGCTTGTGGCCAAGAGGCGGGGAGATTTATGGAGCATTGTGTGGTGCTCCAAGAGACAGGTGCGGTCGTGCAGTACATGCAGGCTTCAGCTGGTACCATGACAGCACAGTCCAGTGAGCACAACACACCTGCAAAGAGTCCCTTGGCAAGCACCCACCTCAAGCAGGCCAGAAAACCATTGTCCAGAGTCAACCTGGGCGGGGGTCCTTGAGGTCTTCTTGAGAGGGTCATGAGGCAAAAATGAGGGAAACTTCACACCGACCCTTAGAGTGGTAGATGAGAGGCAGCCCTCAGGAAACGGTGGCCACCCAGAGCTGTTACTCCTAGCAGATTTTGGCTGGGAGCAAGCCTTGTATGTAGTGCTTTTTCAGGGGGAATATCAGTTTCAGCCGTGGGAACCTGCAAAAGGGGCTGGTACTTTTCCATAGGAAGGAAAGCACAGAGCCTTAGTGCTCCAGGAGCTGATGAGAGGCAGTCCTCAACATTCCAGGATCAGCCAGTCTTGCCAGGTGGCCCCGGGGAGGCCCAGCCAGCCAGACCTGTTCCATGTTGCCTTGGTTCCATGGGGCCTCACAGTGTCACAATGTTCTCCTTGATTCCAGGAGTCCCTGTAGTGTCCCGATATTCTCCTTGTCACAATATTCTCCCTGCTTCTGTAGTGTAAACAATGGCCCCTTGCTTCCCTAAGGTCCTGCAGAGTCACCACGGCCCCTGGGCTCCATGTGGCCCTGCTGTGTAACAAAGGCTCCTTGGTTCTCTGGGCCGCACAGCTTCATCACTGACCCTTGGTTCCATTGGGGTCCTGAGTCTCACAAAGGTGCCCCCGATTGCATGAGGCACCAGAGTGTCAAAATGGTCTCTTTGGTTCCATGAGGTTCCGCAGTGTCCCCATGGTCGCTGTCAGAGGCTGGATGACATCAATGTCCCCAGACCCGTCGGGATGCTCGGAATGCCCGAGTGGGGCCGGGGCTGGGACAGACCTTGGAATGAGGTGGGACAGAACCCCGTCCCCAGCCATGGCCTGGCAGATCTGCCAATCACACAGCAGGGGCAGAGCAAACCCAGCTGTGACTGCCTGAGCCGTCAATCAATCACACAGCAGGGGCAGCGCCCAGCCAGCTCTGATTGGCTGAGCCGTCAATCAATCACACAGCAGGGGCAGTGCCCAGCCAGCTCTGATTGGTTGAGCCGTCAATCAATCACACAGCAGGGTCACCGCCCAGCCAGCTCTGATTGGCTGAGCCGTCAATCAAGCACACAGCAGGGGCAGCGCCCACCCAGCTCTGATTGGCTGAGCCGTCAATCAATCCCACACAAAGGCAATGAAACACAGCAGTGCGTGGTAAGAAAGCAGATGTCCCTGAAAAGAGGAGAGCTTAGAAAACGCTAGGGATTTAAAAAATCGGGCATGACGTCAAGCCCTGGTCTGAATCCTGAAATCTCCTGGGTCTGTGTCTCAGCCACACTGGAAGCCTAGCAGCTGGTAGCTCTCTGCATATCTATCTGGAGATCTTCTGTCTTTCTGTCTCTTTTTTCTCTTTTAACCTTCTTATCCTCTTTTACTGGAATGTTTTTGGGTAGTTTAACATTTTTATGCCTAAAGGTTTCCATCTTACATGGGCCGAGTTAATGATGTTCCTGCTACGCTAAGTGATGCACGTTGAATTGGATGTTGTATGAAATCATTTGCCAAAGGAGCTCGGTTTTCTGTATTTTTCCAGTACACTTTTGTGTCGTTTTGACCTCTTGAGAATATCTGGCTGGGGTTTCTACTCTGCACCAAACTCGAGTAAAGGAGCCTTTGCTCACCCTCAGCATTTCAGTGTTCTGGGGTGTTACAGGCGCGCAGGCTCAGCACGGCCTCTTGTTTCCATGAGGCCCCGCTGTGTCACACTGGCCCTTGGTTCCATGAGCATCTGGAGTGTCACACAGCTTGATGACATTTGTCCTTGCTGCCTCTCCCATCCCAGTGCTCCAGGAATAGCCCCGAGCCACCTGTGAGGGACAGGCCCTGCTGGCCCAGGCCTGGGCTCAGGCCTTGGCCTTTCTGCTTCCTCCAACCAGCCCAGGCCTTGCTCAGCATTGCAGTTCCCTGCTCACAGCCTCGGGCTCCTGCAATCCTGGCCTCAAGGATCTGCTCTCACCACTCCCTGGGGAGCCTTTGGCAGTCCCTGCCCTCAGTGGGGCCAGTGATGCTCCAAGGGACTTGGAGTTTTGCTTCTGACTCCTTGAGCAGCTTCTTCAACCTTCTCTCAGTGCCTGGGGCTCCTGGACTCAGCCCCAAATCCACCGTTGGGGATCATTAAAATACAGAAAACCCTCAGGAGCTCTTTGTCTTCTTTCCAATGTCTTCCAGTCTCCAGGCCTTGTGCAGCTGCTTGGAGTCACTTTGGAGTTCTCTTAAGGAGGAAGATTTCAAGGTACAGCTCATGATTTTCAGTTTTATAAAAGGGAGTAATTTTTCTTTTTCAGTTCAAAGAAGAAGCAACTTAGGCATTCCCCAGGTGATCTTGATGCTGAATGTCTCCTTAGGAGGTGTGGGCCCACTGAAGAATGAGCCCCTTGCCAGGCTGACCCTGTTTGGACAAGCTGCTCCCCAAGCCCAGCCTGGGGACATGTCTGACATGGCCCAGCTGGGACTGACATGCCTGGCCCTGCACCAGAAGCCCTTCCCCCTGAACTCTGCAGCTGGCTGTCCCTGCCCACTGCACCATGTCCCACGTGCTCTCCTCAGGGCTCTGCCTGCATCCAGGCCCAGGACAAGTATTCCTGTTTGTGAGGAAAGAAGGGAAAAGCCTGAGCAGGTTTTCCTAAACGACAAACCCCCACTGTAGAAGCACATGCTGAGTACAGGCTGCCTGGAACCTGGAATGATGACACCTTTCTACTAGGGACAGTGGGACCAGAAATGATGTCTGGATGCAGAATTCTCGGAGTCTTGCAGCTGAATTCTCTGTCCTTGTCCTTTCCCTGCATCTCTGTTGCAGATGGAAGCTGCTGGTGCCTTTCTCAGCTGTGACCTGTCTTTTGAATGCAGACAGATGTTCCCAGGTGTGTTAAGCAGGTGCTGCTCAATGTTTATGCAAAGCTTTGGTGTGCTCATGGAACCAAGGGGACCCTTGTGACACAGCGGGGGCTGATGGAACCAAGGAGACAGTTGTGACAGTTCAGAGCCTCACAGAAACAAGGCTCCATTGTGACACTGAAGGCAATTACGGAATCCACATCACTGTGACACAGCCAGGCCACATGGAACCAATGGTCCCTGATGACAATGCAGGTCCAAGGAGACCATGGTGACACTATGGGACCGCATGGATCCAAGGGGCCACTGTGACACTGAAGAACTTCATGGAAGCCAGGGTGCAGTGTGACACAGCGGTGCCTGATTGGAACAAAGGAACCACTGCTGACAGCCCAGAAACTCCTGGAACCAAGGGGCTGTGGTGACACAGCAGGGCCACATGGAACCAAGGAGACCTGTGACATTTAGGAACCTCATGGAACCAAGAGTCCACTATGACACTGCAGAAACAAGGAGACCATTGGGACGTTGTGGAAGCTCACAGAACCAAGCAGCCCTCGAGACACTCCAGGGCCTCGTTGAAGCAGGGAGACCACTGTGACAGTCCAGAACCTCATGGAGCTAAGGCTCTCTTGTGACACAGCAGGCTCCCATGCAACCAATTGTCCATTGTGACAATGCAGATCCCAGGAGACCATGGTTACACTACGGAAGCTCATGGAACCAAGGGTCCATTGTGACAAAGCAAGGCCTTGTGGAACCAAGGAGAGCATTGTGACGTAATGGAACCTCGTGGAACCAAGGGTCCGTTGTTAGAGTCCAGAACCAAGGACACCATTGTGACAGTCCAGAACCTCATGGGACCAAGATTCCCTTGTTACACAGTGGCACTTGATGGAACCAAGGAGCCACTGTAGCACAGCAAAGCTGCATGAAACCTATGGTCCGTAGCGATACTGCGGATCCAGGGAAACCATGGCGATACCACGGAACCTCATGGAACCAAGGGTCCAGTGTGACCCAGCAGAACCTCTTGGAATCAAGGCACCCATGTTACACTATGGAACCTCATGGAGCCAAGGGTCCGGTGTGCCGTTGCGGGGCCTCACTGGAGCAAAGGACATGGTTGATGGGACAGAAGCTCATGGAAACGATGGGATATTGGGACATTGCAGAGCCTCATGGAACCAAGGAGACCACTGTGACACTGAGGAAGAATTATGGAAGCAAGCAGCCACTGTAGAACCAAGGAGAGCACTGTTGACAGTACAAAACCTCCTGGAACTGAGAGGCCATTGTTCTACAGCGAGGCCTCGGGGAACCAAGGGGCCATGGTGACACTGTGGGGCCTCATGAACCAAGTAGTCGTTGTGACACAGCGGGGCTGCTTGTAACCAATTGTCCATCGTGATACTGCAGATGCAAGAGACCGTGCTGACACTATGGCAGTTCATGGAACCGAGAGGCTGTTGTGACACACCAAGGCCTCGTGGCACCAAGGAGAGAGCATTGTGGCAGTGCAGAACTAAGGAGGCCATTTTGACAGTACAGACCCAAATGGAACCAAGGGTCCACTGTTATCCGGCAGGGCCTCGTGGAACCAAGGGGCCCTCGTGAAAGTGTGCAAGGGGCATAATGGAGTCAGGGACACCACTGATGCTGAAATCTGCTGGATAGCAACTTTTGAACACAGTTTTGAGGATTTGAGAGCAGGTATTCTTTATTACACCATGGTGGTCGCTTGGGCAATCCTTCATCTACTCGAGTGCACTGGCCACCAGGCAATCGGAGCTTTTATCACTCACACTGATGATGTATTCATTAGTTAACTCCACCTGGAATTTATTTGCCATAATTGCACCCCTTCTCACAAGTCCTTCTATGGTTCTTTGGAGTGTGTCTTCAACATGCACTGTCCTTTTTAGGTGACTGCTCTTTGATCCCCGCTTTTGAGGAAGGGCAATATTATTGTTGTGTATAACTTCTGCTTTTGTCAGCCTTGCAGAGCTGAGCTGACATTCTCCTTGCGTTTTGTGCACGCTCCGTTTGCCTCGGCTACATCCTTTGTGCGTTTCTCCAAGACTGTGCTCTTCTGTTCTCTGCCCTTGGTAAGTGTAAATGTTGTTCTGTTCTCCTGTCCTTGTCACAGTGCTCGCCCCACGAGGCGTGTCTGCAAGCCCCTCCAACCCATGGACTTGGGATGGGCAAGTGTTCCTGAGGGAACAGGGATGGGACAGCTGGGCTGGACTGGCCCAAGGGATGTTCCATTCCATGTCACACCACGATCAGCAATCAACTGGGAGAAGCAGGGGCATGGGGGATGGGGGGGGGGGGGGTGGGGGTGTGTCACCATCTGCCAACACAGGCCGAGGATTGTTCGATCTCAGAGGTGCAAACAGGTAAATAGCGGGGGACAAATCAGTTTATTCAACAACAGCAATGCATTTTTATTGAATGCCAAACAATTCAGTTGCGCTAGAGGGGAGAGATATAGGAAACGGAGTATAGAGAGAGAAAAGGAGGGGAAGGGGGAAGTAGCTACCAACAGACGAGACCAAGGTCATGGTGGGCCAGCCAATGGAAGGGTGGTCATCCGTGGGGAGTACTCAGGGTCTTCTCCAGAGGATCGCTCTTTTGTAGTCCTTTTCCAAAGCGAGTGGCTTGTGGCCAAGAGGCGGGGAGATTTATGGAGCATTGTGTGGTGCTCCAAGAGACAGGTGCGGTCGTGCAGTACATGCAGGCTTCAGCTGGTACCATGACAGCACAGTCCAGTGAGCACAACACACCTGCAAAGAGTCCCTTGGCAAGCACCCACCTCAAGCAGGCCAGAAAACCATTGTCCAGAGTCAACCTGGGCGGGGGTCCTTGAGGTCTTCTTGAGAGGGTCATGAGGCAAAAATGAGGGAAACTTCACACCGACCCTTAGAGTGGTAGATGAGAGGCAGCCCTCAGGAAACGGTGGCCACCCAGAGCTGTTACTCCTAGCAGATTTTGGCTGGGAGCAAGCCTTGTATGTAGTGCTTTTTCAGGGGGAATATCAGTTTCAGCCGTGGGAACCTGCAAAAGGGGCTGGTACTTTTCCATAGGAAGGAAAGCACAGAGCCTTAGTGCTCCAGGAGCTGATGAGAGGCAGTCCTCAACATTCCAGGATCAGCCAGTCTTGCCAGGTGGCCCCCGGGGAGGCCCAGCCAGCCAGACCTGTTCCATGTTGCCTTGGTTCCATGGGGCCTCACAGTGTCACAATGTTCTCCTTGATTCCAGGAGTCCCTGTAGTGTCCCGATATTCTCCTTGTCACAATATTCTCCCTGCTTCTGTAGTGTAAACAATGGCCCCTTGCTTCCCTAAGGTCCTGCAGAGTCACCACGGCCCCTGGGCTCCATGTGGCCCTGCTGTGTAACAAAGGCTCCTTGGTTCTCTGGGCCGCACAGCTTCATCACTGACCCTTGGTTCCATTGGGGTCCTGAGTCTCACAAAGGTACCCCCGATTGCATGAGGCACCAGAGTGTCAAAATGGTCTCTTTGGTTCCATGAGGTTCCGCAGTGTCCCCATGGTCGCTGTCAGAGGCTGGATGACATCAATGTCCCCAGACCCGTCGGGATGCTCGGAATGCCCGAGTGGGGCCGGGGCTGGGACAGACCTTGGAATGAGGTGGGACAGAACCCCGTCCCCAGCCATGGCCTGGCAGATCTGCCAATCACACAGCAGGGGCAGAGCAAACCCAGCTGTGACTGCCTGAGCCGTCAATCAATCACACAGCAGGGGCAGCGCCCAGCCAGCTCTGATTGGCTGAGCCGTCAATCAATCACACAGCAGGGGCAGCGCCCAGCCAGCTCTGATTGGTTGAGCCGTCAATCAATCACACAGCAGGGTCACCGCCCAGCCAGCTCTGATTGGCTGAGCCGTCAATCAAGCACACAGCAGGGGCAGCGCCCACCCAGCTCTGATTGGCTGAGCCGTCAATCAATCCCACACAAAGGCAATGAAACACAGCAGTGCGTGGTAAGAAAGCAGATGTCCCTGAAAAGAGGAGAGCTTAGAAAACGCTAGGGATTTAAAAAATCGGGCATGACGTCAAGCCCTGGTCTGAATCCTGAAATCTCCTGGGTCTGTGTCTCAGCCACACTGGAAGCCTAGCAGCTGGTAGCTCTCTGCATATCTATCTGGAGATCTTCTGTCTTTCTGTCTCTTTTTTCTCTTTTAACCTTCTTATCCTCTTTTACTGGAATGTTTTTGGGTAGTTTAACATTTTTATGCCTAAAGGTTTCCATCTTACATGGGCCGAGTTAATGATGTTCCTGCTACGCTAAGTGATGCACGTTGAATTGGATGTTGTATGAAATCATTTGCCAAAGGAGCTCGGTTTTCTGTATTTTTCCAGTACACTTTTGTGTCGTTTTGACCTCTTGAGAATATCTGGCTGGGGTTTCTACTCTGCACCAAACTCGAGTAAAGGAGCCTTTGCTCACCCTCAGCATTTCAGTGTTCTGGGGTGTTACAGGCGCGCAGGCTCAGCACGGCCTCTTGTTTCCATGAGGCCCCGCTGTGTCACACTGGCCCTTGGTTCCATGAGCATCTGGAGTGTCACACAGCTTGATGACATTTGTCCTTGCTGCCTCTCCCATCCCAGTGCTCCAGGAACAGCCCCGAGCCACCTGTGAGGGACAGGCCCTGCTGGCCCAGGCCTGGGCTCAGGCCTTGGCCTTTCTGCTTCCTCCAACCAGCCCAGGCCTTGCTCAGCATTGCAGTTCCCTGCTCACAGCCTCGGGCTCCTGCAATCCTGGCCTCAAGGATCTGCTCTCACCACTCCCTGGGGAGCCTTTGGCAGTCCCTGCCCTCAGTGGGGCCAGTGATGCTCCAAGGGACTTGGAGTTTTGCTTCTGACTCCTTGAGCAGCTTCTTCAACCTTCTCTCAGTGCCTGGGGCTCCTGGACTCAGCCCCAAATCCACCGTTGGGGATCATTAAAATACAGAAAACCCTCAGGAGCTCTTTGTCTTCTTTCCAATGTCTTCCAGTCTCCAGGCCTTGTGCAGCTGCTTGGAGTCACTTTGGAGTTCTCTTAAGGAGGAAGATTTCAAGGTACAGCTCATGATTTTCAGTTTTATAAAAGGGAGTAATTTTTCTTTTTCAGTTCAAAGAAGAAGCAACTTAGGCATTCCCCAGGTGATCTTGATGCTGAATGTCTCCTTAGGAGGTGTGGGCCCACTGAAGAATGAGCCCCTTGCCAGGCTGACCCTGTTTGGACAAGCTGCTCCCCAAGCCCAGCCTGGGGACATGTCTGACATGGCCCAGCTGGGACTGACATGCCTGGCCCTGCACCAGAAGCCCTTCCCCCTGAACTCTGCAGCTGGCTGTCCCTGCCCACTGCACCATGTCCCACGTGCTCTCCTCAGGGCTCTGCCTGCATCCAGGCCCAGGACAAGTATTCCTGTTTGTGAGGAAAGAAGGGAAAAGCCTGAGCAGGTTTTCCTAAACGACAAACCCCCACTGTAGAAGCACATGCTGAGTACAGGCTGCCTGGAACCTGGAATGATGACACCTTTCTACTAGGGACAGTGGGACCAGAAATGATGTCTGGATGCAGAATTCTCGGAGTCTTGCAGCTGAATTCTCTGTCCTTGTCCTTTCCCTGCATCTCTGTTGCAGATGGAAGCTGCTGGTGCCTTTCTCAGCTGTGACCTGTCTTTTGAATGCAGACAGATGTTCCCAGGTGTGTTAAGCAGGTGCTGCTCAATGTTTATGCAAAGCTTTGGTGTGCTCATGGAACCAAGGGGACCCTTGTGACACAGCGGGGGCTGATGGAACCAAGGAGACAGTTGTGACAGTTCAGAGCCTCACAGAAACAAGGCTCCATTGTGACACTGAAGGCAATTACGGAATCCACATCACTGTGACACAGCCAGGCCACATGGAACCAATGGTCCCTGATGACAATGCAGGTCCAAGGAGACCATGGTGACACTATGGGACCGCATGGATCCAAGGGGCCACTGTGACACTGAAGAACTTCATGGAAGCCAGGGTGCAGTGTGACACAGCGGTGCCTGATTGGAACAAAGGAACCACTGCTGACAGCCCAGAAACTCCTGGAACCAAGGGGCTGTGGTGACACAGCAGGGCCACATGGAACCAAGGAGACCTGTGACATTTAGGAACCTCATGGAACCAAGAGTCCACTATGACACTGCAGAAACAAGGAGACCATTGGGACGTTGTGGAAGCTCACAGAACCAAGCAGCCCTCGAGACACTCCAGGGCCTCGTTGAAGCAGGGAGACCACTGTGACAGTCCAGAACCTCATGGAGCTAAGGCTCTCTTGTGACACAGCAGGCTCCCATGCAACCAATTGTCCATTGTGACAATGCAGATCCCAGGAGACCATGGTTACACTACGGAAGCTCATGGAACCAAGGGTCCATTGTGACAAAGCAAGGCCTTGTGGAACCAAGGAGAGCATTGTGACGTAATGGAACCTCGTGGAACCAAGGGTCCGTTGTTAGAGTCCAGAACCAAGGACACCATTGTGACAGTCCAGAACCTCATGGGACCAAGATTCCCTTGTTACACAGTGGCACTTGATGGAACCAAGGAGCCACTGTAGCACAGCAAAGCTGCATGAAACCTATGGTCCGTAGCGATACTGCGGATCCAGGGAAACCATGGCGATACCACGGAACCTCATGGAACCAAGGGTCCAGTGTGACCCAGCAGAACCTCTTGGAATCAAGGCACCCATGTTACACTATGGAACCTCATGGAGCCAAGGGTCCGGTGTGTCGTTGCGGGGCCTCACTGGAGCAAAGGACATGGTTGATGGGACAGAAGCTCATGGAAACGATGGGATATTGGGACATTGCAGAGCCTCATGGAACCAAGGAGACCACTGTGACACTGAGGAAGAATTATGGAAGCAAGCAGCCACTGTAGAACCAAGGAGAGCACTGTTGACAGTACAAAACCTCCTGGAACTGAGAGGCCATTGTTCTACAGCGAGGCCTCGGGGAACCAAGGGGCCATGGTGACACTGTGGGGCCTCATGAACCAAGTAGTCGTTGTGACACAGCGGGGCTGCTTGTAACCAATTGTCCATCGTGATACTGCAGATGCAAGAGACCGTGCTGACACTATGGCAGTTCATGGAACCGAGAGGCTGTTGTGACACACCAAGGCCTCGTGGCACCAAGGAGAGAGCATTGTGGCAGTGCAGAACTAAGGAGGCCATTTTGACAGTACAGACCCAAATGGAACCAAGGGTCCACTGTTATCCAGCAGGGCCTCGTGGAACCAAGGGGCCCTCGTGAAAGTGTGCAAGGGGCATAATGGAGTCAGGGACACCACTGATACTGAAATCTGCTGGATAGCAACTTTTGAACACAGTTTTGAGGATTTGAGAGCAGGTATTCTTTATTACACCATGGTGGTCGCTTGGGCAATCCTTCATCTACTCGAGTGCACTGGCCACCAGGCAATCGGAGCTTTTATCACTCACACTGATGATGTATTCATTAGTTAACCCCACCTGGAATTTATTTGCCATAATTGCACCCCTTCTCACAAGTCCTTCTATGGTTCTTTGGAGTGTGTCTTCAACATGCACTGTCCTTTTTAGGTGACTGCTCTTTGATCCCCGCTTTTGAGGAAGGGCAATATTATTGTTGTGTATAACTTCTGCTTTTGTCAGCCTTGCAGAGCTGAGCTGACATTCTCCTTGCGTTTTGTGCACGCTCCGTTTGCCTCGGCTACATCCTTTGTGCGTTTCTCCAAGACTGTGCTCTTCTGTTCTCTGCCCTTGGTAAGTGTAAATGTTGTTCTGTTCTCCTGTCCTTGTCACAGTGCTCGCCCCACGAGGCGTGTCTGCAAGCCCCTCCAACCCATGGACTTGGGATGGGCAAGTGTTCCTGAGGGAACAGGGATGGGACAGCTGGGCTGGACTGGCCCAAGGGATGTTCCATTCCATGTCACACCACGATCAGCAATCAACTGGGAGAAGCAGGGGCATGGGGGATGGGGGGGGGGGGGTGGGGGTGTGTCACCATCTGCCAACACAGGCCGAGGATTGTTCGATCTCAGAGGTGCAAACAGGTAAATAGCGGGGGACAAATCAGTTTATTCAACAACAGCAATGCATTTTTATTGAATGCCAAACAATTCAGTTGCGCTAGAGGGGAGAGATATAGGAAACGGAGTATAGAGAGAGAAAAGGAGGGGAAGGGGGAAGTAGCTACCAACAGACGAGACCAAGGTCATGGTGGGCCAGCCAATGGAAGGGTGGTCATCCGTGGGGAGTACTCAGGGTCTTCTCCAGAGGATCGCTCTTTTGTAGTCCTTTTCCAAAGCGAGTGGCTTGTGGCCAAGAGGCGGGGAGATTTATGGAGCATTGTGTGGTGCTCCAAGAGACAGGTGCGGTCGTGCAGTACATGCAGGCTTCAGCTGGTACCATGACAGCACAGTCCAGTGAGCACAACACACCTGCAAAGAGTCCCTTGGCAAGCACCCACCTCAAGCAGGCCAGAAAACCATTGTCCAGAGTCAACCTGGGCGGGGGTCCTTGAGGTCTTCTTGAGAGGGTCATGAGGCAAAAATGAGGGAAACTTCACACCGACCCTTAGAGTGGTAGATGAGAGGCAGCCCTCAGGAAACGGTGGCCACCCAGAGCTGTTACTCCTAGCAGATTTTGGCTGGGAGCAAGCCTTGTATGTAGTGCTTTTTCAGGGGGAATATCAGTTTCAGCCGTGGGAACCTGCAAAAGGGGCTGGTACTTTTCCATAGGAAGGAAAGCACAGAGCCTTAGTGCTCCAGGAGCTGATGAGAGGCAGTCCTCAACATTCCAGGATCAGCCAGTCTTGCCAGGTGGCCCCCGGGGAGGCCCAGCCAGCCAGACCTGTTCCATGTTGCCTTGGTTCCATGGGGCCTCACAGTGTCACAATGTTCTCCTTGATTCCAGGAGTCCCTGTAGTGTCCCGATATTCTCCTTGTCACAATATTCTCCCTGCTTCTGTAGTGTAAACAATGGCCCCTTGCTTCCCTAAGGTCCTGCAGAGTCACCACGGCCCCTGGGCTCCATGTGGCCCTGCTGTGTAACAAAGGCTCCTTGGTTCTCTGGGCCGCACAGCTTCATCACTGACCCTTGGTTCCATTGGGGTCCTGAGTCTCACAAAGGTGCCCCTGATTGCATGAGGCACCAGAGTGTCAAAATGGTCTCTTTGGTTCCATGAGGTTCCGCAGTGTCCCCATGGTCGCTGTCAGAGGCTGGATGACATCAATGTCCCCAGACCCGTCGGGATGCTCGGAATGCCCGAGTGGGGCCGGGGCTGGGACAGACCTTGGAATGAGGTGGGACAGAACCCCGTCCCCAGCCATGGCCTGGCAGATCTGCCAATCACACAGCAGGGGCAGAGCAAACCCAGCTGTGACTGCCTGAGCCGTCAATCAATCACACAGCAGGGGCAGCGCCCAGCCAGCTCTGATTGGCTGAGCCGTCAATCAATCACACAGCAGGGGCAGCGCCCAGCCAGCTCTGATTGGTTGAGCCGTCAATCAATCACACAGCAGGGTCACCGCCCAGCCAGCTCTGATTGGCTGAGCCGTCAATCAAGCACACAGCAGGGGCAGCGCCCACCCAGCTCTGATTGGCTGAGCCGTCAATCAATCCCACACAAAGGCAATGAAACACAGCAGTGCGTGGTAAGAAAGCAGATGTCCCTGAAAAGAGGAGAGCTTAGAAAACGCTAGGGATTTAAAAAATCGGGCATGACGTCAAGCCCTGGTCTGAATCCTGAAATCTCCTGGGTCTGTGTCTCAGCCACACTGGAAGCCTAGCAGCTGGTAGCTCTCTGCATATCTATCTGGAGATCTTCTGTCTTTCTGTCTCTTTTTTCTCTTTTAACCTTCTTATCCTCTTTTACTGGAATGTTTTTGGGTAGTTTAACATTTTTATGCCTAAAGGTTTCCATCTTACATGGGCCGAGTTAATGATGTTCCTGCTACGCTAAGTGATGCACGTTGAATTGGATGTTGTATGAAATCATTTGCCAAAGGAGCTCGGTTTTCTGTATTTTTCCAGTACACTTTTGTGTCGTTTTGACCTCTTGAGAATATCTGGCTGGGGTTTCTACTCTGCACCAAACTCGAGTAAAGGAGCCTTTGCTCACCCTCAGCATTTCAGTGTTCTGGGGTGTTACAGGCGCGCAGGCTCAGCACGGCCTCTTGTTTCCATGAGGCCTCGCTGTGTCACACTGGCCCTTGGTTCCATGAGCATCTGGAGTGTCACACAGCTTGATGACATTTGTCCTTGCTGCCTCTCCCATCCCAGTGCTCCAGGAACAGCCCCGAGCCACCTGTGAGGGACAGGCCCTGCTGGCCCAGGCCTGGGCTCAGGCCTTGGCCTTTCTGCTTCCTCCAACCAGCCCAGGCCTTGCTCAGCATTGCAGTTCCCTGCTCACAGCCTCGGGCTCCTGCAATCCTGGCCTCAAGGATCTGCTCTCACCACTCCCTGGGGAGCCTTTGGCAGTCCCTGCCCTCAGTGGGGCCAGTGATGCTCCAAGGGACTTGGAGTTTTGCTTCTGACTCCTTGAGCAGCTTCTTCAACCTTCTCTCAGTGCCTGGGGCTCCTGGACTCAGCCCCAAATCCACCGTTGGGGATCATTAAAATACAGAAAACCCTCAGGAGCTCTTTGTCTTCTTTCCAATGTCTTCCAGTCTCCAGGCCTTGTGCAGCTGCTTGGAGTCACTTTGGAGTTCTCTTAAGGAGGAAGATTTCAAGGTACAGCTCATGATTTTCAGTTTTATAAAAGGGAGTAATTTTTCTTTTTCAGTTCAAAGAAGAAGCAACTTAGGCATTCCCCAGGTGATCTTGATGCTGAATGTCTCCTTAGGAGGTGTGGGCCCACTGAAGAATGAGCCCCTTGCCAGGCTGACCCTGTTTGGACAAGCTGCTCCCCAAGCCCAGCCTGGGGACATGTCTGACATGGCCCAGCTGGGACTGACATGCCTGGCCCTGCACCAGAAGCCCTTCCCCCTGAACTCTGCAGCTGGCTGTCCCTGCCCACTGCACCATGTCCCACGTGCTCTCCTCAGGGCTCTGCCTGCATCCAGGCCCAGGACAAGTATTCCTGTTTGTGAGGAAAGAAGGGAAAAGCCTGAGCAGGTTTTCCTAAACGACAAACCCCCACTGTAGAAGCACATGCTGAGTACAGGCTGCCTGGAACCTGGAATGATGACACCTTTCTACTAGGGACAGTGGGACCAGAAATGATGTCTGGATGCAGAATTCTCGGAGTCTTGCAGCTGAATTCTCTGTCCTTGTCCTTTCCCTGCATCTCTGTTGCAGATGGAAGCTGCTGGTGCCTTTCTCAGCTGTGACCTGTCTTTTGAATGCAGACAGATGTTCCCAGGTGTGTTAAGCAGGTGCTGCTCAATGTTTATGCAAAGCTTTGGTGTGCTCATGGAACCAAGGGGACCCTTGTGACACAGCGGGGGCTGATGGAACCAAGGAGACAGTTGTGACAGTTCAGAGCCTCACAGAAACAAGGCTCCATTGTGACACTGAAGGCAATTACGGAATCCACATCACTGTGACACAGCCAGGCCACATGGAACCAATGGTCCCTGATGACAATGCAGGTCCAAGGAGACCATGGTGACACTATGGGACCGCATGGATCCAAGGGGCCACTGTGACACTGAAGAACTTCATGGAAGCCAGGGTGCAGTGTGACACAGCGGTGCCTGATTGGAACAAAGGAACCACTGCTGACAGCCCAGAAACTCCTGGAACCAAGGGGCTGTGGTGACACAGCAGGGCCACATGGAACCAAGGAGACCTGTGACATTTAGGAACCTCATGGAACCAAGAGTCCACTATGACACTGCAGAAACAAGGAGACCATTGGGACGTTGTGGAAGCTCACAGAACCAAGCAGCCCTCGAGACACTCCAGGGCCTCGTTGAAGCAGGGAGACCACTGTGACAGTCCAGAACCTCATGGAGCTAAGGCTCTCTTGTGACACAGCAGGCTCCCATGCAACCAATTGTCCATTGTGACAATGCAGATCCCAGGAGACCATGGTTACACTACGGAAGCTCATGGAACCAAGGGTCCATTGTGACAAAGCAAGGCCTTGTGGAACCAAGGAGAGCATTGTGACGTAATGGAACCTCGTGGAACCAAGGGTCCGTTGTTAGAGTCCAGAACCAAGGACACCATTGTGACAGTCCAGAACCTCATGGGACCAAGATTCCCTTGTTACACAGTGGCACTTGATGGAACCAAGGAGCCACTGTAGCACAGCAAAGCTGCATGAAACCTATGGTCCGTAGCGATACTGCGGATCCAGGGAAACCATGGCGATACCACGGAACCTCATGGAACCAAGGGTCCAGTGTGACCCAGCAGAACCTCTTGGAATCAAGGCACCCATGTTACACTATGGAACCTCATGGAGCCAAGGGTCCGGTGTGCCGTTGCGGGGCCTCACTGGAGCAAAGGACATGGTTGATGGGACAGAAGCTCATGGAAACGATGGGATATTGGGACATTGCAGAGCCTCATGGAACCAAGGAGACCACTGTGACACTGAGGAAGAATTATGGAAGCAAGCAGCCACTGTAGAACCAAGGAGAGCACTGTTGACAGTACAAAACCTCCTGGAACTGAGAGGCCATTGTTCTACAGCGAGGCCTCGGGGAACCAAGGGGCCATGGTGACACTGTGGGGCCTCATGAACCAAGTAGTCGTTGTGACACAGCGGGGCTGCTTGTAACCAATTGTCCATCGTGATACTGCAGATGCAAGAGACCGTGCTGACACTATGGCAGTTCATGGAACCGAGAGGCTGTTGTGACACACCAAGGCCTCGTGGCACCAAGGAGAGAGCATTGTGGCAGTGCAGAACTAAGGAGGCCATTTTGACAGTACAGACCCAAATGGAACCAAGGGTCCACTGTTATCCAGCAGGGCCTCGTGGAACCAAGGGGCCCTCGTGAAAGTGTGCAAGGGGCATAATGGAGTCAGGGACACCACTGATACTGAAATCTGCTGGATAGCAACTTTTGAACACAGTTTTGAGGATTTGAGAGCAGGTATTCTTTATTACACCATGGTGGTCGCTTGGGCAATCCTTCATCTACTCGAGTGCACTGGCCACCAGGCAATCGGAGCTTTTATCACTCACACTGATGATGTATTCATTAGTTAACCCCACCTGGAATTTATTTGCCATAATTGCACCCCTTCTCACAAGTCCTTCTATGGTTCTTTGGAGTGTGTCTTCAACATGCACTGTCCTTTTTAGGTGACTGCTCTTTGATCCCCGCTTTTGAGGAAGGGCAATATTATTGTTGTGTATAACTTCTGCTTTTGTCAGCCTTGCAGAGCTGAGCTGACATTCTCCTTGCGTTTTGTGCACGCTCCGTTTGCCTCGGCTACATCCTTTGTGCGTTTCTCCAAGACTGTGCTCTTCTGTTCTCTGCCCTTGGTAAGTGTAAATGTTGTTCTGTTCTCCTGTCCTTGTCACAGTGCTCGCCCCACGAGGCGTGTCTGCAAGCCCCTCCAACCCATGGACTTGGGATGGGCAAGTGTTCCTGAGGGAACAGGGATGGGACAGCTGGGCTGGACTGGCCCAAGGGATGTTCCATTCCATGTCACACCACGATCAGCAATCAACTGGGAGAAGCAGGGGCATGGGGGATGGGGGGGGGGGGTGGGGGTGTGTCACCATCTGCCAACACAGGCCGAGGATTGTTCGATCTCAGAGGTGCAAACAGGTAAATAGCGGGGGACAAATCAGTTTATTCAACAACAGCAATGCATTTTTATTGAATGCCAAACAATTCAGTTGCGCTAGAGGGGAGAGATATAGGAAACGGAGTATAGAGAGAGAAAAGGAGGGGAAGGGGGAAGTAGCTACCAACAGACGAGACCAAGGTCATGGTGGGCCAGCCAATGGAAGGGTGGTCATCCGTGGGGAGTACTCAGGGTCTTCTCCAGAGGATCGCTCTTTTGTAGTCCTTTTCCAAAGCGAGTGGCTTGTGGCCAAGAGGCGGGGAGATTTATGGAGCATTGTGTGGTGCTCCAAGAGACAGGTGCGGTCGTGCAGTACATGCAGGCTTCAGCTGGTACCATGACAGCACAGTCCAGTGAGCACAACACACCTGCAAAGAGTCCCTTGGCAAGCACCCACCTCAAGCAGGCCAGAAAACCATTGTCCAGAGTCAGCCTGGGCGGGGGTCCTTGAGGTCTTCTTGAGAGGGTCATGAGGCAAAAATGAGGGAAACTTCACACCGACCCTTAGAGTGGTAGATGAGAGGCAGCCCTCAGGAAACGGTGGCCACCCAGAGCTGTTACTCCTAGCAGATTTTGGCTGGGAGCAAGCCTTGTATGTAGTGCTTTTTCAGGGGGAATATCAGTTTCAGCCGTGGGAACCTGCAAAAGGGGCTGGTACTTTTCCATAGGAAGGAAAGCACAGAGCCTTAGTGCTCCAGGAGCTGATGAGAGGCAGTCCTCAACATTCCAGGATCAGCCAGTCTTGCCAGGTGGCCCCCGGGGAGGCCCAGCCAGCCAGACCTGTTCCATGTTGCCTTGGTTCCATGGGGCCTCACAGTGTCACAATGTTCTCCTTGATTCCAGGAGTCCCTGTAGTGTCCCGATATTCTCCTTGTCACAATATTCTCCCTGCTTCTGTAGTGTAAACAATGGCCCCTTGCTTCCCTAAGGTCCTGCAGAGTCACCACGGCCCCTGGGCTCCATGTGGCCCTGCTGTGTAACAAAGGCTCCTTGGTTCTCTGGGCCGCACAGCTTCATCACTGACCCTTGGTTCCATTGGGGTCCTGAGTCTCACAAAGGTGCCCCTGATTGCATGAGGCACCAGAGTGTCAAAATGGTCTCTTTGGTTCCATGAGGTTCCGCAGTGTCCCCATGGTCGCTGTCAGAGGCTGGATGACATCAATGTCCCCAGACCCGTCGGGATGCTCGGAATGCCCGAGTGGGGCCGGGGCTGGGACAGACCTTGGAATGAGGTGGGACAGAACCCCGTCCCCAGCCATGGCCTGGCAGATCTGCCAATCACACAGCAGGGGCAGAGCAAACCCAGCTGTGACTGCCTGAGCCGTCAATCAATCACACAGCAGGGGCAGCGCCCAGCCAGCTCTGATTGGCTGAGCCGTCAATCAATCACACAGCAGGGGCAGCGCCCAGCCAGCTCTGATTGGTTGAGCCGTCAATCAATCACACAGCAGGGTCACCGCCCAGCCAGCTCTGATTGGCTGAGCCGTCAATCAAGCACACAGCAGGGGCAGCGCCCACCCAGCTCTGATTGGCTGAGCCGTCAATCAATCCCACACAAAGGCAATGAAACACAGCAGTGCGTGGTAAGAAAGCAGATGTCCCTGAAAAGAGGAGAGCTTAGAAAACGCTAGGGATTTAAAAAATCGGGCATGACGTCAAGCCCTGGTCTGAATCCTGAAATCTCCTGGGTCTGTGTCTCAGCCACACTGGAAGCCTAGCAGCTGGTAGCTCTCTGCATATCTATCTGGAGATCTTCTGTCTTTCTGTCTCTTTTTTCTCTTTTAACCTTCTTATCCTCTTTTACTGGAATGTTTTTGGGTAGTTTAACATTTTTATGCCTAAAGGTTTCCATCTTACATGGGCCGAGTTAATGATGTTCCTGCTACGCTAAGTGATGCACGTTGAATTGGATGTTGTATGAAATCATTTGCCAAAGGAGCTCGGTTTTCTGTATTTTTCCAGTACACTTTTGTGTCGTTTTGACCTCTTGAGAATATCTGGCTGGGGTTTCTACTCTGCACCAAACTCGAGTAAAGGAGCCTTTGCTCACCCTCAGCATTTCAGTGTTCTGGGGTGTTACAGGCGCGCAGGCTCAGCACGGCCTCTTGTTTCCATGAGGCCCCGCTGTGTCACACTGGCCCTTGGTTCCATGAGCATCTGGAGTGTCACACAGCTTGATGACATTTGTCCTTGCTGCCTCTCCCATCCCAGTGCTCCAGGAACAGCCCCGAGCCACCTGTGAGGGACAGGCCCTGCTGGCCCAGGCCTGGGCTCAGGCCTTGGCCTTTCTGCTTCCTCCAACCAGCCCAGGCCTTGCTCAGCATTGCAGTTCCCTGCTCACAGCCTCGGGCTCCTGCAATCCTGGCCTCAAGGATCTGCTCTCACCACTCCCTGGGGAGCCTTTGGCAGTCCCTGCCCTCAGTGGGGCCAGTGATGCTCCAAGGGACTTGGAGTTTTGCTTCTGACTCCTTGAGCAGCTTCTTCAACCTTCTCTCAGTGCCTGGGGCTCCTGGACTCAGCCCCAAATCCACCGTTGGGGATCATTAAAATACAGAAAACCCTCAGGAGCTCTTTGTCTTCTTTCCAATGTCTTCCAGTCTCCAGGCCTTGTGCAGCTGCTTGGAGTCACTTTGGAGTTCTCTTAAGGAGGAAGATTTCAAGGTACAGCTCATGATTTTCAGTTTTATAAAAGGGAGTAATTTTTCTTTTTCAGTTCAAAGAAGAAGCAACTTAGGCATTCCCCAGGTGATCTTGATGCTGAATGTCTCCTTAGGAGGTGTGGGCCCACTGAAGAATGAGCCCCTTGCCAGGCTGACCCTGTTTGGACAAGCTGCTCCCCAAGCCCAGCCTGGGGACATGTCTGACATGGCCCAGCTGGGACTGACATGCCTGGCCCTGCACCAGAAGCCCTTCCCCCTGAACTCTGCAGCTGGCTGTCCCTGCCCACTGCACCATGTCCCACGTGCTCTCCTCAGGGCTCTGCCTGCATCCAGGCCCAGGACAAGTATTCCTGTTTGTGAGGAAAGAAGGGAAAAGCCTGAGCAGGTTTTCCTAAACGACAAACCCCCACTGTAGAAGCACATGCTGAGTACAGGCTGCCTGGAACCTGGAATGATGACACCTTTCTACTAGGGACAGTGGGACCAGAAATGATGTCTGGATGCAGAATTCTCGGAGTCTTGCAGCTGAATTCTCTGTCCTTGTCCTTTCCCTGCATCTCTGTTGCAGATGGAAGCTGCTGGTGCCTTTCTCAGCTGTGACCTGTCTTTTGAATGCAGACAGATGTTCCCAGGTGTGTTAAGCAGGTGCTGCTCAATGTTTATGCAAAGCTTTGGTGTGCTCATGGAACCAAGGGGACCCTTGTGACACAGCGGGGGCTGATGGAACCAAGGAGACAGTTGTGACAGTTCAGAGCCTCACAGAAACAAGGCTCCATTGTGACACTGAAGGCAATTACGGAATCCACATCACTGTGACACAGCCAGGCCACATGGAACCAATGGTCCCTGATGACAATGCAGGTCCAAGGAGACCATGGTGACACTATGGGACCGCATGGATCCAAGGGGCCACTGTGACACTGAAGAACTTCATGGAAGCCAGGGTGCAGTGTGACACAGCGGTGCCTGATTGGAACAAAGGAACCACTGCTGACAGCCCAGAAACTCCTGGAACCAAGGGGCTGTGGTGACACAGCAGGGCCACATGGAACCAAGGAGACCTGTGACATTTAGGAACCTCATGGAACCAAGAGTCCACTATGACACTGCAGAAACAAGGAGACCATTGGGACGTTGTGGAAGCTCACAGAACCAAGCAGCCCTCGAGACACTCCAGGGCCTCGTTGAAGCAGGGAGACCACTGTGACAGTCCAGAACCTCATGGAGCTAAGGCTCTCTTGTGACACAGCAGGCTCCCATGCAACCAATTGTCCATTGTGACAATGCAGATCCCAGGAGACCATGGTTACACTACGGAAGCTCATGGAACCAAGGGTCCATTGTGACAAAGCAAGGCCTTGTGGAACCAAGGAGAGCATTGTGACGTAATGGAACCTCGTGGAACCAAGGGTCCGTTGTTAGAGTCCAGAACCAAGGACACCATTGTGACAGTCCAGAACCTCATGGGACCAAGATTCCCTTGTTACACAGTGGCACTTGATGGAACCAAGGAGCCACTGTAGCACAGCAAAGCTGCATGAAACCTATGGTCCGTAGCGATACTGCGGATCCAGGGAAACCATGGCGATACCACGGAACCTCATGGAACCAAGGGTCCAGTGTGACCCAGCAGAACCTCTTGGAATCAAGGCACCCATGTTACACTATGGAACCTCATGGAGCCAAGGGTCCGGTGTGTCGTTGCGGGGCCTCACTGGAGCAAAGGACATGGTTGATGGGACAGAAGCTCATGGAAACGATGGGATATTGGGACATTGCAGAGCCTCATGGAACCAAGGAGACCACTGTGACACTGAGGAAGAATTATGGAAGCAAGCAGCCACTGTAGAACCAAGGAGAGCACTGTTGACAGTACAAAACCTCCTGGAACTGAGAGGCCATTGTTCTACAGCGAGGCCTCGGGGAACCAAGGGGCCATGGTGACACTGTGGGGCCTCATGAACCAAGTAGTCGTTGTGACACAGCGGGGCTGCTTGTAACCAATTGTCCATCGTGATACTGCAGATGCAAGAGACCGTGCTGACACTATGGCAGTTCATGGAACCGAGAGGCTGTTGTGACACACCAAGGCCTCGTGGCACCAAGGAGAGAGCATTGTGGCAGTGCAGAACTAAGGAGGCCATTTTGACAGTACAGACCCAAATGGAACCAAGGGTCCACTGTTATCCAGCAGGGCCTCGTGGAACCAAGGGGCCCTCGTGAAAGTGTGCAAGGGGCATAATGGAGTCAGGGACACCACTGATACTGAAATCTGCTGGATAGCAACTTTTGAACACAGTTTTGAGGATTTGAGAGCAGGTATTCTTTATTACACCATGGTGGTCGCTTGGGCAATCCTTCATCTACTCGAGTGCACTGGCCACCAGGCAATCGGAGCTTTTATCACTCACACTGATGATGTATTCATTAGTTAACCCCACCTGGAATTTATTTGCCATAATTGCACCCCTTCTCACAAGTCCTTCTATGGTTCTTTGGAGTGTGTCTTCAACATGCACTGTCCTTTTTAGGTGACTGCTCTTTGATCCCCGCTTTTGAGGAAGGGCAATATTATTGTTGTGTATAACTTCTGCTTTTGTCAGCCTTGCAGAGCTGAGCTGACATTCTCCTTGCGTTTTGTGCACGCTCCGTTTGCCTCGGCTACATCCTTTGTGCGTTTCTCCAAGACTGTGCTCTTCTGTTCTCTGCCCTTGGTAAGTGTAAATGTTGTTCTGTTCTCCTGTCCTTGTCACAGTGCTCGCCCCACGAGGCGTGTCTGCAAGCCCCTCCAACCCATGGACTTGGGATGGGCAAGTGTTCCTGAGGGAACAGGGATGGGACAGCTGGGCTGGACTGGCCCAAGGGATGTTCCATTCCATGTCACACCACGATCAGCAATCAACTGGGAGAAGCAGGGGCATGGGGGATGGGGGGGGGGGGGTGGGGGTGTGTCACCATCTGCCAACACAGGCCGAGGATTGTTCGATCTCAGAGGTGCAAACAGGTAAATAGCGGGGGACAAATCAGTTTATTCAACAACAGCAATGCATTTTTATTGAATGCCAAACAATTCAGTTGCGCTAGAGGGGAGAGATATAGGAAACGGAGTATAGAGAGAGAAAAGGAGGGGAAGGGGGAAGTAGCTACCAACAGACGAGACCAAGGTCATGGTGGGCCAGCCAATGGAAGGGTGGTCATCCGTGGGGAGTACTCAGGGTCTTCTCCAGAGGATCGCTCTTTTGTAGTCCTTTTCCAAAGCGAGTGGCTTGTGGCCAAGAGGCGGGGAGATTTATGGAGCATTGTGTGGTGCTCCAAGAGACAGGTGCGGTCGTGCAGTACATGCAGGCTTCAGCTGGTACCATGACAGCACAGTCCAGTGAGCACAACACACCTGCAAAGAGTCCCTTGGCAAGCACCCACCTCAAGCAGGCCAGAAAACCATTGTCCAGAGTCAACCTGGGCGGGGGTCCTTGAGGTCTTCTTGAGAGGGTCATGAGGCAAAAATGAGGGAAACTTCACACCGACCCTTAGAGTGGTAGATGAGAGGCAGCCCTCAGGAAACGGTGGCCACCCAGAGCTGTTACTCCTAGCAGATTTTGGCTGGGAGCAAGCCTTGTATGTAGTGCTTTTTCAGGGGGAATATCAGTTTCAGCCGTGGGAACCTGCAAAAGGGGCTGGTACTTTTCCATAGGAAGGAAAGCACAGAGCCTTAGTGCTCCAGGAGCTGATGAGAGGCAGTCCTCAACATTCCAGGATCAGCCAGTCTTGCCAGGTGGCCCCCGGGGAGGCCCAGCCAGCCAGACCTGTTCCATGTTGCCTTGGTTCCATGGGGCCTCACAGTGTCACAATGTTCTCCTTGATTCCAGGAGTCCCTGTAGTGTCCCGATATTCTCCTTGTCACAATATTCTCCCTGCTTCTGTAGTGTAAACAATGGCCCCTTGCTTCCCTAAGGTCCTGCAGAGTCACCACGGCCCCTGGGCTCCATGTGGCCCTGCTGTGTAACAAAGGCTCCTTGGTTCTCTGGGCCGCACAGCTTCATCACTGACCCTTGGTTCCATTGGGGTCCTGAGTCTCACAAAGGTACCCCCGATTGCATGAGGCACCAGAGTGTCAAAATGGTCTCTTTGGTTCCATGAGGTTCCGCAGTGTCCCCATGGTCGCTGTCAGAGGCTGGATGACATCAATGTCCCCAGACCCGTCGGGATGCTCGGAATGCCCGAGTGGGGCCGGGGCTGGGACAGACCTTGGAATGAGGTGGGACAGAACCCCGTCCCCAGCCATGGCCTGGCAGATCTGCCAATCACACAGCAGGGGCAGAGCAAACCCAGCTGTGACTGCCTGAGCCGTCAATCAATCACACAGCAGGGGCAGCGCCCAGCCAGCTCTGATTGGCTGAGCCGTCAATCAATCACACAGCAGGGGCAGCGCCCAGCCAGCTCTGATTGGTTGAGCCGTCAATCAATCACACAGCAGGGTCACCGCCCAGCCAGCTCTGATTGGCTGAGCCGTCAATCAAGCACACAGCAGGGGCAGCGCCCACCCAGCTCTGATTGGCTGAGCCGTCAATCAATCCCACACAAAGGCAATGAAACACAGCAGTGCGTGGTAAGAAAGCAGATGTCCCTGAAAAGAGGAGAGCTTAGAAAACGCTAGGGATTTAAAAAATCGGGCATGACGTCAAGCCCTGGTCTGAATCCTGAAATCTCCTGGGTCTGTGTCTCAGCCACACTGGAAGCCTAGCAGCTGGTAGCTCTCTGCATATCTATCTGGAGATCTTCTGTCTTTCTGTCTCTTTTTTCTCTTTTAACCTTCTTATCCTCTTTTACTGGAATGTTTTTGGGTAGTTTAACATTTTTATGCCTAAAGGTTTCCATCTTACATGGGCCGAGTTAATGATGTTCCTGCTACGCTAAGTGATGCACGTTGAATTGGATGTTGTATGAAATCATTTGCCAAAGGAGCTCGGTTTTCTGTATTTTTCCAGTACACTTTTGTGTCGTTTTGACCTCTTGAGAATATCTGGCTGGGGTTTCTACTCTGCACCAAACTCGAGTAAAGGAGCCTTTGCTCACCCTCAGCATTTCAGTGTTCTGGGGTGTTACAGGCGCGCAGGCTCAGCACGGCCTCTTGTTTCCATGAGGCCCCGCTGTGTCACACTGGCCCTTGGTTCCATGAGCATCTGGAGTGTCACACAGCTTGATGACATTTGTCCTTGCTGCCTCTCCCATCCCAGTGCTCCAGGAACAGCCCCGAGCCACCTGTGAGGGACAGGCCCTGCTGGCCCAGGCCTGGGCTCAGGCCTTGGCCTTTCTGCTTCCTCCAACCAGCCCAGGCCTTGCTCAGCATTGCAGTTCCCTGCTCACAGCCTCGGGCTCCTGCAATCCTGGCCTCAAGGATCTGCTCTCACCACTCCCTGGGGAGCCTTTGGCAGTCCCTGCCCTCAGTGGGGCCAGTGATGCTCCAAGGGACTTGGAGTTTTGCTTCTGACTCCTTGAGCAGCTTCTTCAACCTTCTCTCAGTGCCTGGGGCTCCTGGACTCAGCCCCAAATCCACCGTTGGGGATCATTAAAATACAGAAAACCCTCAGGAGCTCTTTGTCTTCTTTCCAATGTCTTCCAGTCTCCAGGCCTTGTGCAGCTGCTTGGAGTCACTTTGGAGTTCTCTTAAGGAGGAAGATTTCAAGGTACAGCTCATGATTTTCAGTTTTATAAAAGGGAGTAATTTTTCTTTTTCAGTTCAAAGAAGAAGCAACTTAGGCATTCCCCAGGTGATCTTGATGCTGAATGTCTCCTTAGGAGGTGTGGGCCCACTGAAGAATGAGCCCCTTGCCAGGCTGACCCTGTTTGGACAAGCTGCTCCCCAAGCCCAGCCTGGGGACATGTCTGACATGGCCCAGCTGGGACTGACATGCCTGGCCCTGCACCAGAAGCCCTTCCCCCTGAACTCTGCAGCTGGCTGTCCCTGCCCACTGCACCATGTCCCACGTGCTCTCCTCAGGGCTCTGCCTGCATCCAGGCCCAGGACAAGTATTCCTGTTTGTGAGGAAAGAAGGGAAAAGCCTGAGCAGGTTTTCCTAAACGACAAACCCCCACTGTAGAAGCACATGCTGAGTACAGGCTGCCTGGAACCTGGAATGATGACACCTTTCTACTAGGGACAGTGGGACCAGAAATGATGTCTGGATGCAGAATTCTCGGAGTCTTGCAGCTGAATTCTCTGTCCTTGTCCTTTCCCTGCATCTCTGTTGCAGATGGAAGCTGCTGGTGCCTTTCTCAGCTGTGACCTGTCTTTTGAATGCAGACAGATGTTCCCAGGTGTGTTAAGCAGGTGCTGCTCAATGTTTATGCAAAGCTTTGGTGTGCTCATGGAACCAAGGGGACCCTTGTGACACAGCGGGGGCTGATGGAACCAAGGAGACAGTTGTGACAGTTCAGAGCCTCACAGAAACAAGGCTCCATTGTGACACTGAAGGCAATTACGGAATCCACATCACTGTGACACAGCCAGGCCACATGGAACCAATGGTCCCTGATGACAATGCAGGTCCAAGGAGACCATGGTGACACTATGGGACCGCATGGATCCAAGGGGCCACTGTGACACTGAAGAACTTCATGGAAGCCAGGGTGCAGTGTGACACAGCGGTGCCTGATTGGAACAAAGGAACCACTGCTGACAGCCCAGAAACTCCTGGAACCAAGGGGCTGTGGTGACACAGCAGGGCCACATGGAACCAAGGAGACCTGTGACATTTAGGAACCTCATGGAACCAAGAGTCCACTATGACACTGCAGAAACAAGGAGACCATTGGGACGTTGTGGAAGCTCACAGAACCAAGCAGCCCTCGAGACACTCCAGGGCCTCGTTGAAGCAGGGAGACCACTGTGACAGTCCAGAACCTCATGGAGCTAAGGCTCTCTTGTGACACAGCAGGCTCCCATGCAACCAATTGTCCATTGTGACAATGCAGATCCCAGGAGACCATGGTTACACTACGGAAGCTCATGGAACCAAGGGTCCATTGTGACAAAGCAAGGCCTTGTGGAACCAAGGAGAGCATTGTGACGTAATGGAACCTCGTGGAACCAAGGGTCCGTTGTTAGAGTCCAGAACCAAGGACACCATTGTGACAGTCCAGAACCTCATGGGACCAAGATTCCCTTGTTACACAGTGGCACTTGATGGAACCAAGGAGCCACTGTAGCACAGCAAAGCTGCATGAAACCTATGGTCCGTAGCGATACTGCGGATCCAGGGAAACCATGGCGATACCACGGAACCTCATGGAACCAAGGGTCCAGTGTGACCCAGCAGAACCTCTTGGAATCAAGGCACCCATGTTACACTATGGAACCTCATGGAGCCAAGGGTCCGGTGTGTCGTTGCGGGGCCTCACTGGAGCAAAGGACATGGTTGATGGGACAGAAGCTCATGGAAACGATGGGATATTGGGACATTGCAGAGCCTCATGGAACCAAGGAGACCACTGTGACACTGAGGAAGAATTATGGAAGCAAGCAGCCACTGTAGAACCAAGGAGAGCACTGTTGACAGTACAAAACCTCCTGGAACTGAGAGGCCATTGTTCTACAGCGAGGCCTCGGGGAACCAAGGGGCCATGGTGACACTGTGGGGCCTCATGAACCAAGTAGTCGTTGTGACACAGCGGGGCTGCTTGTAACCAATTGTCCATCGTGATACTGCAGATGCAAGAGACCGTGCTGACACTATGGCAGTTCATGGAACCGAGAGGCTGTTGTGACACACCAAGGCCTCGTGGCACCAAGGAGAGAGCATTGTGGCAGTGCAGAACTAAGGAGGCCATTTTGACAGTACAGACCCAAATGGAACCAAGGGTCCACTGTTATCCAGCAGGGCCTCGTGGAACCAAGGGGCCCTCGTGAAAGTGTGCAAGGGGCATAATGGAGTCAGGGACACCACTGATACTGAAATCTGCTGGATAGCAACTTTTGAACACAGTTTTGAGGATTTGAGAGCAGGTATTCTTTATTACACCATGGTGGTCGCTTGGGCAATCCTTCATCTACTCGAGTGCACTGGCCACCAGGCAATCGGAGCTTTTATCACTCACACTGATGATGTATTCATTAGTTAACCCCACCTGGAATTTATTTGCCATAATTGCACCCCTTCTCACAAGTCCTTCTATGGTTCTTTGGAGTGTGTCTTCAACATGCACTGTCCTTTTTAGGTGACTGCTCTTTGATCCCCGCTTTTGAGGAAGGGCAATATTATTGTTGTGTATAACTTCTGCTTTTGTCAGCCTTGCAGAGCTGAGCTGACATTCTCCTTGCGTTTTGTGCACGCTCCGTTTGCCTCGGCTACATCCTTTGTGCGTTTCTCCAAGACTGTGCTCTTCTGTTCTCTGCCCTTGGTAAGTGTAAATGTTGTTCTGTTCTCCTGTCCTTGTCACAGTGCTCGCCCCACGAGGCGTGTCTGCAAGCCCCTCCAACCCATGGACTTGGGATGGGCAAGTGTTCCTGAGGGAACAGGGATGGGACAGCTGGGCTGGACTGGCCCAAGGGATGTTCCATTCCATGTCACACCACGATCAGCAATCAACTGGGAGAAGCAGGGGCATGGGGGATGGGGGGGGGGGGGTGGGGGTGTGTCACCATCTGCCAACACAGGCCGAGGATTGTTCGATCTCAGAGGTGCAAACAGGTAAATAGCGGGGGACAAATCAGTTTATTCAACAACAGCAATGCATTTTTATTGAATGCCAAACAATTCAGTTGCGCTAGAGGGGAGAGATATAGGAAACGGAGTATAGAGAGAGAAAAGGAGGGGAAGGGGGAAGTAGCTACCAACAGACGAGACCAAGGTCATGGTGGGCCAGCCAATGGAAGGGTGGTCATCCGTGGGGAGTACTCAGGGTCTTCTCCAGAGGATCGCTCTTTTGTAGTCCTTTTCCAAAGCGAGTGGCTTGTGGCCAAGAGGCGGGGAGATTTATGGAGCATTGTGTGGTGCTCCAAGAGACAGGTGCGGTCGTGCAGTACATGCAGGCTTCAGCTGGTACCATGACAGCACAGTCCAGTGAGCACAACACACCTGCAAAGAGTCCCTTGGCAAGCACCCACCTCAAGCAGGCCAGAAAACCATTGTCCAGAGTCAACCTGGGCGGGGGTCCTTGAGGTCTTCTTGAGAGGGTCATGAGGCAAAAATGAGGGAAACTTCACACCGACCCTTAGAGTGGTAGATGAGAGGCAGCCCTCAGGAAACGGTGGCCACCCAGAGCTGTTACTCCTAGCAGATTTTGGCTGGGAGCAAGCCTTGTATGTAGTGCTTTTTCAGGGGGAATATCAGTTTCAGCCGTGGGAACCTGCAAAAGGGGCTGGTACTTTTCCATAGGAAGGAAAGCACAGAGCCTTAGTGCTCCAGGAGCTGATGAGAGGCAGTCCTCAACATTCCAGGATCAGCCAGTCTTGCCAGGTGGCCCCCGGGGAGGCCCAGCCAGCCAGACCTGTTCCATGTTGCCTTGGTTCCATGGGGCCTCACAGTGTCACAATGTTCTCCTTGATTCCAGGAGTCCCTGTAGTGTCCCGATATTCTCCTTGTCACAATATTCTCCCTGCTTCTGTAGTGTAAACAATGGCCCCTTGCTTCCCTAAGGTCCTGCAGAGTCACCACGGCCCCTGGGCTCCATGTGGCCCTGCTGTGTAACAAAGGCTCCTTGGTTCTCTGGGCCGCACAGCTTCATCACTGACCCTTGGTTCCATTGGGGTCCTGAGTCTCACAAAGGTGCCCCTGATTGCATGAGGCACCAGAGTGTCAAAATGGTCTCTTTGGTTCCATGAGGTTCCGCAGTGTCCCCATGGTCGCTGTCAGAGGCTGGATGACATCAATGTCCCCAGACCCGTCGGGATGCTCGGAATGCCCGAGTGGGGCCGGGGCTGGGACAGACCTTGGAATGAGGTGGGACAGAACCCCGTCCCCAGCCATGGCCTGGCAGATCTGCCAATCACACAGCAGGGGCAGAGCAAACCCAGCTGTGACTGCCTGAGCCGTCAATCAATCACACAGCAGGGGCAGCGCCCAGCCAGCTCTGATTGGCTGAGCCGTCAATCAATCACACAGCAGGGGCAGCGCCCAGCCAGCTCTGATTGGTTGAGCCGTCAATCAATCACACAGCAGGGTCACCGCCCAGCCAGCTCTGATTGGCTGAGCCGTCAATCAAGCACACAGCAGGGGCAGCGCCCACCCAGCTCTGATTGGCTGAGCCGTCAATCAATCCCACACAAAGGCAATGAAACACAGCAGTGCGTGGTAAGAAAGCAGATGTCCCTGAAAAGAGGAGAGCTTAGAAAACGCTAGGGATTTAAAAAATCGGGCATGACGTCAAGCCCTGGTCTGAATCCTGAAATCTCCTGGGTCTGTGTCTCAGCCACACTGGAAGCCTAGCAGCTGGTAGCTCTCTGCATATCTATCTGGAGATCTTCTGTCTTTCTGTCTCTTTTTTCTCTTTTAACCTTCTTATCCTCTTTTACTGGAATGTTTTTGGGTAGTTTAACATTTTTATGCCTAAAGGTTTCCATCTTACATGGGCCGAGTTAATGATGTTCCTGCTACGCTAAGTGATGCACGTTGAATTGGATGTTGTATGAAATCATTTGCCAAAGGAGCTCGGTTTTCTGTATTTTTCCAGTACACTTTTGTGTCGTTTTGACCTCTTGAGAATATCTGGCTGGGGTTTCTACTCTGCACCAAACTCGAGTAAAGGAGCCTTTGCTCACCCTCAGCATTTCAGTGTTCTGGGGTGTTACAGGCGCGCAGGCTCAGCACGGCCTCTTGTTTCCATGAGGCCTCGCTGTGTCACACTGGCCCTTGGTTCCATGAGCATCTGGAGTGTCACACAGCTTGATGACATTTGTCCTTGCTGCCTCTCCCATCCCAGTGCTCCAGGAACAGCCCCGAGCCACCTGTGAGGGACAGGCCCTGCTGGCCCAGGCCTGGGCTCAGGCCTTGGCCTTTCTGCTTCCTCCAACCAGCCCAGGCCTTGCTCAGCATTGCAGTTCCCTGCTCACAGCCTCGGGCTCCTGCAATCCTGGCCTCAAGGATCTGCTCTCACCACTCCCTGGGGAGCCTTTGGCAGTCCCTGCCCTCAGTGGGGCCAGTGATGCTCCAAGGGACTTGGAGTTTTGCTTCTGACTCCTTGAGCAGCTTCTTCAACCTTCTCTCAGTGCCTGGGGCTCCTGGACTCAGCCCCAAATCCACCGTTGGGGATCATTAAAATACAGAAAACCCTCAGGAGCTCTTTGTCTTCTTTCCAATGTCTTCCAGTCTCCAGGCCTTGTGCAGCTGCTTGGAGTCACTTTGGAGTTCTCTTAAGGAGGAAGATTTCAAGGTACAGCTCATGATTTTCAGTTTTATAAAAGGGAGTAATTTTTCTTTTTCAGTTCAAAGAAGAAGCAACTTAGGCATTCCCCAGGTGATCTTGATGCTGAATGTCTCCTTAGGAGGTGTGGGCCCACTGAAGAATGAGCCCCTTGCCAGGCTGACCCTGTTTGGACAAGCTGCTCCCCAAGCCCAGCCTGGGGACATGTCTGACATGGCCCAGCTGGGACTGACATGCCTGGCCCTGCACCAGAAGCCCTTCCCCCTGAACTCTGCAGCTGGCTGTCCCTGCCCACTGCACCATGTCCCACGTGCTCTCCTCAGGGCTCTGCCTGCATCCAGGCCCAGGACAAGTATTCCTGTTTGTGAGGAAAGAAGGGAAAAGCCTGAGCAGGTTTTCCTAAACGACAAACCCCCACTGTAGAAGCACATGCTGAGTACAGGCTGCCTGGAACCTGGAATGATGACACCTTTCTACTAGGGACAGTGGGACCAGAAATGATGTCTGGATGCAGAATTCTCGGAGTCTTGCAGCTGAATTCTCTGTCCTTGTCCTTTCCCTGCATCTCTGTTGCAGATGGAAGCTGCTGGTGCCTTTCTCAGCTGTGACCTGTCTTTTGAATGCAGACAGATGTTCCCAGGTGTGTTAAGCAGGTGCTGCTCAATGTTTATGCAAAGCTTTGGTGTGCTCATGGAACCAAGGGGACCCTTGTGACACAGCGGGGGCTGATGGAACCAAGGAGACAGTTGTGACAGTTCAGAGCCTCACAGAAACAAGGCTCCATTGTGACACTGAAGGCAATTACGGAATCCACATCACTGTGACACAGCCAGGCCACATGGAACCAATGGTCCCTGATGACAATGCAGGTCCAAGGAGACCATGGTGACACTATGGGACCGCATGGATCCAAGGGGCCACTGTGACACTGAAGAACTTCATGGAAGCCAGGGTGCAGTGTGACACAGCGGTGCCTGATTGGAACAAAGGAACCACTGCTGACAGCCCAGAAACTCCTGGAACCAAGGGGCTGTGGTGACACAGCAGGGCCACATGGAACCAAGGAGACCTGTGACATTTAGGAACCTCATGGAACCAAGAGTCCACTATGACACTGCAGAAACAAGGAGACCATTGGGACGTTGTGGAAGCTCACAGAACCAAGCAGCCCTCGAGACACTCCAGGGCCTCGTTGAAGCAGGGAGACCACTGTGACAGTCCAGAACCTCATGGAGCTAAGGCTCTCTTGTGACACAGCAGGCTCCCATGCAACCAATTGTCCATTGTGACAATGCAGATCCCAGGAGACCATGGTTACACTACGGAAGCTCATGGAACCAAGGGTCCATTGTGACAAAGCAAGGCCTTGTGGAACCAAGGAGAGCATTGTGACGTAATGGAACCTCGTGGAACCAAGGGTCCGTTGTTAGAGTCCAGAACCAAGGACACCATTGTGACAGTCCAGAACCTCATGGGACCAAGATTCCCTTGTTACACAGTGGCACTTGATGGAACCAAGGAGCCACTGTAGCACAGCAAAGCTGCATGAAACCTATGGTCCGTAGCGATACTGCGGATCCAGGGAAACCATGGCGATACCACGGAACCTCATGGAACCAAGGGTCCAGTGTGACCCAGCAGAACCTCTTGGAATCAAGGCACCCATGTTACACTATGGAACCTCATGGAGCCAAGGGTCCGGTGTGTCGTTGCGGGGCCTCACTGGAGCAAAGGACATGGTTGATGGGACAGAAGCTCATGGAAACGATGGGATATTGGGACATTGCAGAGCCTCATGGAACCAAGGAGACCACTGTGACACTGAGGAAGAATTATGGAAGCAAGCAGCCACTGTAGAACCAAGGAGAGCACTGTTGACAGTACAAAACCTCCTGGAACTGAGAGGCCATTGTTCTACAGCGAGGCCTCGGGGAACCAAGGGGCCATGGTGACACTGTGGGGCCTCATGAACCAAGTAGTCGTTGTGACACAGCGGGGCTGCTTGTAACCAATTGTCCATCGTGATACTGCAGATGCAAGAGACCGTGCTGACACTATGGCAGTTCATGGAACCGAGAGGCTGTTGTGACACACCAAGGCCTCGTGGCACCAAGGAGAGAGCATTGTGGCAGTGCAGAACTAAGGAGGCCATTTTGACAGTACAGACCCAAATGGAACCAAGGGTCCACTGTTATCCAGCAGGGCCTCGTGGAACCAAGGGGCCCTCGTGAAAGTGTGCAAGGGGCATAATGGAGTCAGGGACACCACTGATACTGAAATCTGCTGGATAGCAACTTTTGAACACAGTTTTGAGGATTTGAGAGCAGGTATTCTTTATTACACCATGGTGGTCGCTTGGGCAATCCTTCATCTACTCGAGTGCACTGGCCACCAGGCAATCGGAGCTTTTATCACTCACACTGATGATGTATTCATTAGTTAACCCCACCTGGAATTTATTTGCCATAATTGCACCCCTTCTCACAAGTCCTTCTATGGTTCTTTGGAGTGTGTCTTCAACATGCACTGTCCTTTTTAGGTGACTGCTCTTTGATCCCCGCTTTTGAGGAAGGGCAATATTATTGTTGTGTATAACTTCTGCTTTTGTCAGCCTTGCAGAGCTGAGCTGACATTCTCCTTGCGTTTTGTGCACGCTCCGTTTGCCTCGGCTACATCCTTTGTGCGTTTCTCCAAGACTGTGCTCTTCTGTTCTCTGCCCTTGGTAAGTGTAAATGTTGTTCTGTTCTCCTGTCCTTGTCACAGTGCTCGCCCCACGAGGCGTGTCTGCAAGCCCCTCCAACCCATGGACTTGGGATGGGCAAGTGTTCCTGAGGGAACAGGGATGGGACAGCTGGGCTGGACTGGCCCAAGGGATGTTCCATTCCATGTCACACCACGATCAGCAATCAACTGGGAGAAGCAGGGGCATGGGGGATGGGGGGGGGGGGGGTGGGGGTGTGTCACCATCTGCCAACACAGGCCGAGGATTGTTCGATCTCAGAGGTGCAAACAGGTAAATAGCGGGGGACAAATCAGTTTATTCAACAACAGCAATGCATTTTTATTGAATGCCAAACAATTCAGTTGCGCTAGAGGGGAGAGATATAGGAAACGGAGTATAGAGAGAGAAAAGGAGGGGAAGGGGGAAGTAGCTACCAACAGACGAGACCAAGGTCATGGTGGGCCAGCCAATGGAAGGGTGGTCATCCGTGGGGAGTACTCAGGGTCTTCTCCAGAGGATCGCTCTTTTGTAGTCCTTTTCCAAAGCGAGTGGCTTGTGGCCAAGAGGCGGGGAGATTTATGGAGCATTGTGTGGTGCTCCAAGAGACAGGTGCGGTCGTGCAGTACATGCAGGCTTCAGCTGGTACCATGACAGCACAGTCCAGTGAGCACAACACACCTGCAAAGAGTCCCTTGGCAAGCACCCACCTCAAGCAGGCCAGAAAACCATTGTCCAGAGTCAGCCTGGGCGGGGGTCCTTGAGGTCTTCTTGAGAGGGTCATGAGGCAAAAATGAGGGAAACTTCACACCGACCCTTAGAGTGGTAGATGAGAGGCAGCCCTCAGGAAACGGTGGCCACCCAGAGCTGTTACTCCTAGCAGATTTTGGCTGGGAGCAAGCCTTGTATGTAGTGCTTTTTCAGGGGGAATATCAGTTTCAGCCGTGGGAACCTGCAAAAGGGGCTGGTACTTTTCCATAGGAAGGAAAGCACAGAGCCTTAGTGCTCCAGGAGCTGATGAGAGGCAGTCCTCAACATTCCAGGATCAGCCAGTCTTGCCAGGTGGCCCCCGGGGAGGCCCAGCCAGCCAGACCTGTTCCATGTTGCCTTGGTTCCATGGGGCCTCACAGTGTCACAATGTTCTCCTTGATTCCAGGAGTCCCTGTAGTGTCCCGATATTCTCCTTGTCACAATATTCTCCCTGCTTCTGTAGTGTAAACAATGGCCCCTTGCTTCCCTAAGGTCCTGCAGAGTCACCACGGCCCCTGGGCTCCATGTGGCCCTGCTGTGTAACAAAGGCTCCTTGGTTCTCTGGGCCGCACAGCTTCATCACTGACCCTTGGTTCCATTGGGGTCCTGAGTCTCACAAAGGTGCCCCTGATTGCATGAGGCACCAGAGTGTCAAAATGGTCTCTTTGGTTCCATGAGGTTCCGCAGTGTCCCCATGGTCGCTGTCAGAGGCTGGATGACATCAATGTCCCCAGACCCGTCGGGATGCTCGGAATGCCCGAGTGGGGCCGGGGCTGGGACAGACCTTGGAATGAGGTGGGACAGAACCCCGTCCCCAGCCATGGCCTGGCAGATCTGCCAATCACACAGCAGGGGCAGAGCAAACCCAGCTGTGACTGCCTGAGCCGTCAATCAATCACACAGCAGGGGCAGCGCCCAGCCAGCTCTGATTGGCTGAGCCGTCAATCAATCACACAGCAGGGGCAGCGCCCAGCCAGCTCTGATTGGTTGAGCCGTCAATCAATCACACAGCAGGGTCACCGCCCAGCCAGCTCTGATTGGCTGAGCCGTCAATCAAGCACACAGCAGGGGCAGCGCCCACCCAGCTCTGATTGGCTGAGCCGTCAATCAATCCCACACAAAGGCAATGAAACACAGCAGTGCGTGGTAAGAAAGCAGATGTCCCTGAAAAGAGGAGAGCTTAGAAAACGCTAGGGATTTAAAAAATCGGGCATGACGTCAAGCCCTGGTCTGAATCCTGAAATCTCCTGGGTCTGTGTCTCAGCCACACTGGAAGCCTAGCAGCTGGTAGCTCTCTGCATATCTATCTGGAGATCTTCTGTCTTTCTGTCTCTTTTTTCTCTTTTAACCTTCTTATCCTCTTTTACTGGAATGTTTTTGGGTAGTTTAACATTTTTATGCCTAAAGGTTTCCATCTTACATGGGCCGAGTTAATGATGTTCCTGCTACGCTAAGTGATGCACGTTGAATTGGATGTTGTATGAAATCATTTGCCAAAGGAGCTCGGTTTTCTGTATTTTTCCAGTACACTTTTGTGTCGTTTTGACCTCTTGAGAATATCTGGCTGGGGTTTCTACTCTGCACCAAACTCGAGTAAAGGAGCCTTTGCTCACCCTCAGCATTTCAGTGTTCTGGGGTGTTACAGGCGCGCAGGCTCAGCACGGCCTCTTGTTTCCATGAGGCCCCGCTGTGTCACACTGGCCCTTGGTTTCATGAGCATCTGGAGTGTCACACAGCTTGATGACATTTGTCCTTGCTGCCTCTCCCATCCCAGTGCTCCAGGAACAGCCCCGAGCCACCTGTGAGGGACAGGCCCTGCTGGCCCAGGCCTGGGCTCAGGCCTTGGCCTTTCTGCTTCCTCCAACCAGCCCAGGCCTTGCTCAGCATTGCAGTTCCCTGCTCACAGCCTCGGGCTCCTGCAATCCTGGCCTCAAGGATCTGCTCTCACCACTCCCTGGGGAGCCTTTGGCAGTCCCTGCCCTCAGTGGGGCCAGTGATGCTCCAAGGGACTTGGAGTTTTGCTTCTGACTCCTTGAGCAGCTTCTTCAACCTTCTCTCAGTGCCTGGGGCTCCTGGACTCAGCCCCAAATCCACCGTTGGGGATCATTAAAATACAGAAAACCCTCAGGAGCTCTTTGTCTTCTTTCCAATGTCTTCCAGTCTCCAGGCCTTGTGCAGCTGCTTGGAGTCACTTTGGAGTTCTCTTAAGGAGGAAGATTTCAAGGTACAGCTCATGATTTTCAGTTTTATAAAAGGGAGTAATTTTTCTTTTTCAGTTCAAAGAAGAAGCAACTTAGGCATTCCCCAGGTGATCTTGATGCTGAATGTCTCCTTAGGAGGTGTGGGCCCACTGAAGAATGAGCCCCTTGCCAGGCTGGCCCTGTTTGGACAAGCTGCTCCCCAAGCCCAGCCTGGGGACATGTCTGACATGGCCCAGCTGGGACTGACATGCCTGGCCCTGCACCAGAAGCCCTTCCCCCTGAACTCTGCAGCTGGCTGTCCCTGCCCACTGCACCATGTCCCACGTGCTCTCCTCAGGGCTCTGCCTGCATCCAGGCCCAGGACAAGTATTCCTGTTTGTGAGGAAAGAAGGGAAAAGCCTGAGCAGGTTTTCCTAAACGACAAACCCCCACTGTAGAAGCACATGCTGAGTACAGGCTGCCTGGAACCTGGAATGATGACACCTTTCTACTAGGGACAGTGGGACCAGAAATGATGTCTGGATGCAGAATTCTCGGAGTCTTGCAGCTGAATTCTCTGTCCTTGTCCTTTCCCTGCATCTCTGTTGCAGATGGAAGCTGCTGGTGCCTTTCTCAGCTGTGACCTGTCTTTTGAATGCAGACAGATGTTCCCAGGTGTGTTAAGCAGGTGCTGCTCAATGTTTATGCAAAGCTTTGGTGTGCTCATGGAACCAAGGGGACCCTTGTGACACAGCGGGGGCTGATGGAACCAAGGAGACAGTTGTGACAGTTCAGAGCCTCACAGAAACAAGGCTCCATTGTGACACTGAAGGCAATTACGGAATCCACATCACTGTGACACAGCCAGGCCACATGGAACCAATGGTCCCTGATGACAATGCAGGTCCAAGGAGACCATGGTGACACTATGGGACCGCATGGATCCAAGGGGCCACTGTGACACTGAAGAACTTCATGGAAGCCAGGGTGCAGTGTGACACAGCGGTGCCTGATTGGAACAAAGGAACCACTGCTGACAGCCCAGAAACTCCTGGAACCAAGGGGCTGTGGTGACACAGCAGGGCCACATGGAACCAAGGAGACCTGTGACATTTAGGAACCTCATGGAACCAAGAGTCCACTATGACACTGCAGAAACAAGGAGACCATTGGGACGTTGTGGAAGCTCACAGAACCAAGCAGCCCTCGAGACACTCCAGGGCCTCGTTGAAGCAGGGAGACCACTGTGACAGTCCAGAACCTCATGGAGCTAAGGCTCTCTTGTGACACAGCAGGCTCCCATGCAACCAATTGTCCATTGTGACAATGCAGATCCCAGGAGACCATGGTTACACTACGGAAGCTCATGGAACCAAGGGTCCATTGTGACAAAGCAAGGCCTTGTGGAACCAAGGAGAGCATTGTGACGTAATGGAACCTCGTGGAACCAAGGGTCCGTTGTTAGAGTCCAGAACCAAGGACACCATTGTGACAGTCCAGAACCTCATGGGACCAAGATTCCCTTGTTACACAGTGGCACTTGATGGAACCAAGGAGCCACTGTAGCACAGCAAAGCTGCATGAAACCTATGGTCCGTAGCGATACTGCGGATCCAGGGAAACCATGGCGATACCACGGAACCTCATGGAACCAAGGGTCCAGTGTGACCCAGCAGAACCTCTTGGAATCAAGGCACCCATGTTACACTATGGAACCTCATGGAGCCAAGGGTCCGGTGTGTCGTTGCGGGGCCTCACTGGAGCAAAGGACATGGTTGATGGGACAGAAGCTCATGGAAACGATGGGATATTGGGACATTGCAGAGCCTCATGGAACCAAGGAGACCACTGTGACACTGAGGAAGAATTATGGAAGCAAGCAGCCACTGCAGAACCAAGGAGAGCACTGTTGACAGTACAAAACCTCCTGGAACTGAGAGGCCATTGTTCTACAGCGAGGCCTCGGAGAACCAAGGGGCCATGGTGACACTGTGGGGCCTCATGAACCAAGTAGTCGTTGTGACACAGCGGGGCTGCTTGTAACCAATTGTCCATCGTGATACTGCAGATGCAAGAGACCGTGCTGACACTATGGCAGTTCATGGAACCGAGAGGCTGTTGTGACACACCAAGGCCTCGTGGCACCAAGGAGAGAGCATTGTGGCAGTGCAGAACTAAGGAGGCCATTTTGACAGTACAGACCCAAATGGAACCAAGGGTCCACTGTTATCCAGCAGGGCCTCGTGGAACCAAGGGGCCCTCGTGAAAGTGTGCAAGGGGCATAATGGAGTCAGGGACACCACTGATACTGAAATCTGCTGGATAGCAACTTTTGAACACAGTTTTGAGGATTTGAGAGCAGGTATTCTTTATTACACCACGGTGGTCACTTGGTGTCCTAGGGTGATGTTATGGTGTTTCTATCTCCAATCGTGTGTCCTGATTATGTTTGGTATTATGTCCTGTGCTTCCAGGACTGAGTCTGAGAGTGAAGCTTTGTTTTGTCTTGTTATCAGCCGGCTCACCTCCCCCATGGTCTATGTTTAGGAGAGGTTTTAGCTCGGCTTGCTTGCTTGCCTGCTTGCTTGCTTGCTTGCTTGCCTGCTTGCTTGCCTGCTTGCTCGCTTCTGCCTTTTTCTTTCCTTCGCTTTGCCCTTGCTTTCTGCTTATTAGTTAGTTCAGCTAGGCAGTCCAACTTTTTCCCTGGACTGTTTTCTCTTCCACCCCGTCCCCTCCCTCTCCTGGATACCATCTGAACGGACGGGGACCTGGGAACCCCAAGAAACACCGGGAGTCTACACTTTGTCACCTGCAGCAGTCATCCCCAGCGCCAGAGACTGATAACTGCGCGACCACTCGCCAGAGAGACTGAACTTGTCATCCCTTCAGAACGGTGAAAGAGTTTTTTGTCAGCTGGTGTTGTTTTTTTTTCCCTGTGCTGGGGAGTGTCTTGCTTGTTAAATAAACAGGTTTTTTCTCCCACTCTTCTCCAAGGAAATTCTTCCCGAACCCGGTGGGGTGGGGGGGGGAGGAGTCGTGGGGTTTGCTGTCTGGGGGCTCCTCCTGGAGGTTTTCCCCCAAATTTGGCCGAAACCAGGACAAATATATTGGCGCCCAACTCGAGGCTTGAGAAAGTGGGAAAAAACCCTGTTCTAATAATAATAATTTGGTTCAAATTCTTTTGTGTTGGTATAGAGCAGTTATTGGCTATGTTGTTGGAATTCATGTCTTTTGGGGTGGAGGCCTGCATGGGTTCTTTGTCCCTAGGGTTTTTTGAGGTCTTAATACCTCTGTGGTCCCTGGGTTTATTTGCTTATCCAGAAATAGCTCCAGTATTGTCCCTAATGCGTAGTTTCTGTAGTAGAGGGGCATTGACCAAAATATCCATCGGGCTGGGCTTGGTTTTAATGGCCTGCAGGAGATTTATAAAGGTGCTGGAGTCTGTTCCAGGAATGTATGGTTCTTGGTTGTGGTTGTGTACTCAGCTTGTTAGAGGAGAAGCAGGGGATGAGGCTTTTCAGCCTTTGTTCTCCTTCTTCTCCTCTGAATTTGTTACATCCCTATTAGAGAATGTTCAGTTCCCCCTGAGTGTTAAAGAGACCATCTTTCTGGTGTTTAATATAGTAAGCTTTCTCTATACAGTCTGCAGTTTCTCTAGAATGAGAGCTGAGATTTCTAGAGGGGCTGAGACCCCTGACCCCAGAGTAGAGCCAGGCGTGAGGAATCCTGAATGGTGTGGGAAATGGGAGGATATGGGCCAAATCTTAAAGGAATTTTCTGACCCTACATCCTGGGATTTTCCATGTGAACAAATTCAGAACCCAGCTGAGGTGGCAAAGTACCTGAAAGAGAAGTGCCATGGTAATTCTAAGGAGAATGGAGACTGACCGTAGACTATCGTGCATTGAATGAGGTGACTCCACCACTGAGCGCTGCCGTGCCAGACATGCTGGAACTGCAGTACGAGCTGGAGTCCAAGGCAGCAAAGTGGTACGCCACTATCGATATCGCCAATGCATTTTTCTCCATTCCTCTGGCAGCAGAGTGCAGGCCTCAGTTCGCTTTCACATGGAGGGGAGTGCAGTACACCTGGAATCGACTGCCCCAGGGGTGGAAGCACAGTCCTACTATCTGCCATGGACTGATCCAGACTACACTAGAAAAAGGTGAGGCTCCAGAACATTTACAATATATTGATGATATCATTGTGTGGGGGAACACAGCAGCAGAAGTGTTCAAGAAAGGAGAGAGAATCATCCAAATCCTCCTGGAAGCCGGCTTCGCCATCAAGAAGAGTAAAGTTAAGGGACCTGCTCGAGAGATCCAGTTCCTGGGAGTGAAGTGGCAAGATGGACGGCGTCAGATTCCTACTGATGTCATCAACAAAATCACAGCTATGTCCCCACCAACCAACAAGAAGGAGACACAAGCTTTCTTAGGCGCCATAGGTTTTTGGAGGATGCACATTCCTGAGTACAGTCAGATTGTGAGCCCTCTTTACCTGGTCACCCGCAAGAAGAACGATTTCCATTGGGGCCCTGAGCAGCAACAAGCTTTTGCCCAGATAAAGCAGGAAATTGCTCATGCAGTAGCCCTTGGCCCAGTCAGGACGGGACCAGATGTGAAGAACGTGCTCTACTCTGCAGCCGGGAACCATGGTCTGTCCTGGAGCCTGTGGCAGAAGGTGCCTGGTGAGACTCGAGGCCGACCATTAGGATTTTGGAGTCGGAGCTACAGAGGGTCTGAAGCTAACTACACCCCAACAGAGAAGGAGATCTTGGCTGCCTACGAAGGGGTCCAAGCAGCCTCAGAGGTGGTTGGCACAGAAGCACAACTCCTTCTGGCACCCCGACTACCAGTGCTGGGGTGGATGTTCAGAGGAAAGGTTCCCTCAACCCACCATGCCACCAGTGCTACATGGAGCAAGTGGATTGCCCTCATTACACAGCGCACCCGGATTGGAAAACTGAATCGCCCTGGGATTTTGGAAGTAATTACAAATTGGCCTGAAGGTGAAAGTTTTGGTGTCACAGATGAGGAACAAGAACCAGTGACACGGGCTGAAGAAGCTCCACCATATAACCAACTGCCAGCAGAGGAAACACGCTATGCTCTATTCACCGACGGTTCCTGTCGCATTGTGGGGATGAATCGGAGGTGGAAAGCAGCCGTATGGAGCCCCACGCGACGGGTAGCAGAGGCCACTGAAGGAGAGGGTGGATCCAGTCAACTTGCTGAACTCAAAGCGGTTCAACTGGCCTTAGACATTGCTGAAAGAGAGAAGTGGCCAAAGCTTTACCTTTATACCGATTCATGGATGGTAGCCAATGCTCTGTGGGGATGGTTGGAGAGATGGAAAGAGGCTAACTGGCAGCGTAGAGGAAAACCAATTTGGGCTGCCGAAGAGTGGAAAGATATCGCTACCCGGTTAGAGAAATTACCTGTGAAGGTTCGCCATGTAGATGCCCATGTTCCCAGAAGTAGGGCTAATGAAGAGCAGAAAAACAATCAGCAGGTAGATCAGGCTGCAAAGATAGGGGTGTCGAAGATAGACCTTGATTGGGAACACAAGGGAGAGTTGTTCCTGGCTCGATGGGCCCATGATGCCTCAGGTCATCAGGGCAGAGATGCCACATATAAGTGGGCACGAGAACGAGGGGTGGATCTAACCATGGACAGTATTTCTCAAGTTATCCATGACTGTGAGACGTGCGCTGCCATCAAGCAAGCCAAGCGGGTGAAGCCCCTCTGGTATGGGGGGCGGTGGTCCAAGTACAAGTATGGAGAGGCCTGGCAGATTGACTACATCACACTGCCCCAGACACGCCAAGGCAAGCGCTATGTACTGACCATGGTGGAAGCCACCACTGGATGGTTGGAGACCTACCCTGTGTCTCACGCTACAGCCCGTAACACCATCCTGGGCCTGGAAAAGCAGGTCCTTTGGAGGCATGGCACCCCTGAGAGGATTGAGTCAGACAATGGGACTCATTTCAAGAATAGCCTTATCAACACTTGGGCTAGGGAACATGGCATTGAGTGGGTGTACCATATCCCCTACCATGCACCAGCTGCAGGGAAGGTGGAAAGGTACAATGGACTGTTAAAAACCACCTTGAGAGCATTGGGTGGGGGATCATTCAAAAACTGGGAGCAGCATTTAGCAAAGGCCACTTGGTTAGTTAACACCCGGGGTTCCACCAACCGAGCGGGCCCTGCCCAGTCTGAGTCCCTGAATATAGTAGATGGAGACAAAGTCCCAGTGGCACATATCAGAGGTTTGTTAGGGAAGGCAGTTTGGATCAATTCTGCCCCGAGTACAGACAAACCCATTCGTGGGATTGTCTTTGCTCAAGGACCAGGTTGTACATGGTGGGTAATGCAGAGAGATGGAACAACACGATGTGTGCCTCAGGGAGATCTGATTGTGGGGTGAGGCAGCATGAGACAGAAGGAAATATGTAAGTGTCAAAGGTCTGAGCAAGTGAGATAGAAGGAAAGGTGTAAGTGTCGAAGGTTTGAGCAAGTGAGATGGAAGAAAATGTGTCCGAATAAGTGAAAGATGGAAATTTCTACTTGCTGAAGTTTTTACATGCTGTTTAGTATGTTCACGATATGGAGATAAGGGGTGGAATGTCCTAGGGTGATGTTATGGTGTTTCTATCTCCAATCGTGTGTCCTGATTATGTTTGGTATTATGTCCTGTGCTTCCAGGACTGAGTCTGAGAGTGAAGCTTTGTTTTGTCTTGTTATCAGCCGGCTCACCTCCCCCATGGTCTATGTTTAGGAGAGGTTTTAGCTCGGCTTGCTTGCTTGCCTGCTTGCTTGCTTGCTTGCTTGCCTGCTTGCTTGCCTGCTTGCTCGCTTCTGCCTTTTTCTTTCCTTCGCTTTGCCCTTGCTTTCTGCTTATTAGTTAGTTCAGCTAGGCAGTCCAACTTTTTCCCTGGACTGTTTTCTCTTCCACCCCGTCCCCTCCCTCTCCTGGATACCATCTGAACGGACGGGGACCTGGGAACCCCAAGAAACACCGGGAGTCTACACTTTGTCACCTGCAGCAGTCATCCCCAGCGCCAGAGACTGATAACTGCGCGACCACTCGCCAGAGAGACTGAACTTGTCATCCCTTCAGAACGGTGAAAGAGTTTTTTGTCAGCTGGTGTTGTTTTTTTTTCCCTGTGCTGGGGAGTGTCTTGCTTGTTAAATAAACAGGTTTTTTCTCCCACTCTTCTCCAAGGAAATTCTTCCCGAACCCGGTGGGGGGGGGGGGGGGGGAGGAGTCGTGGGGTTTGCTGTCTGGGGGCTCCTCCTGGAGGTTTTCCCCCAAATTTGGCCGAAACCAGGACACTTGGGCAATCCTTCATCTACTCGAGTGCACTGGCCACCAGGCAATCGGAGCTTTTATCACTCACACTGATGATGTATTCATTAGTTAACCCCACCTGGAATTTATTTGCCATAATTGCACCCCTTCTCACAAGTCCTTCTATGGTTCTTTGGAGTGTGTCTTCAACATGCACTGTCCTTTTTAGGTGACTGCTCTTTGATCCCCGCTTTTGAGGAAGGGCAATATTATTGTTGTGTATAACTTCTGCTTTTGTCAGCCTTGCAGAGCTGAGCTGACATTCTCCTTGCGTTTTGTGCACGCTCCGTTTGCCTCGGCTACATCCTTTGTGCGTTTCTCCAAGACTGTGCTCTTCTGTTCTCTGCCCTTGGTAAGTGTAAATGTTGTTCTGTTCTCCTGTCCTTGTCACAGTGCTCGCCCCACGAGGCGTGTCTGCAAGCCCCTCCAACCCATGGACTTGGGATGGGCAAGTGTTCCTGAGGGAACAGGGATGGGACAGCTGGGCTGGACTGGCCCAAGGGATGTTCCATTCCATGTCACACCACGATCAGCAATCAACTGGGAGAAGCAGGGGCATGGGGGATGGGGGGGGGGGGGGGGTGGGGGTGTGTCACCATCTGCCAACACAGGCCGAGGATTGTTCGATCTCAGAGGTGCAAACAGGTAAATAGCGGGGGACAAATCAGTTTATTCAACAACAGCAATGCATTTTTATTGAATGCCAAACAATTCAGTTGCGCTAGAGGGGAGAGATATAGGAAACGGAGTATAGAGAGAGAAAAGGAGGGGAAGGGGGAAGTAGCTACCAACAGACGAGACCAAGGTCATGGTGGGCCAGCCAATGGAAGGGTGGTCATCCGTGGGGAGTACTCAGGGTCTTCTCCAGAGGATCGCTCTTTTGTAGTCCTTTTCCAAAGCGAGTGGCTTGTGGCCAAGAGGCGGGGAGATTTATGGAGCATTGTGTGGTGCTCCAAGAGACAGGTGCGGTCGTGCAGTACATGCAGGCTTCAGCTGGTACCATGACAGCACAGTCCAGTGAGCACAACACACCTGCAAAGAGTCCCTTGGCAAGCACCCACCTCAAGCAGGCCAGAAAACCATTGTCCAGAGTCAACCTGGGCGGGGGTCCTTGAGGTCTTCTTGAGAGGGTCATGAGGCAAAAATGAGGGAAACTTCACACCGACCCTTAGAGTGGTAGATGAGAGGCAGCCCTCAGGAAACGGTGGCCACCCAGAGCTGTTACTCCTAGCAGATTTTGGCTGGGAGCAAGCCTTGTATGTAGTGCTTTTTCAGGGGGAATATCAGTTTCAGCCGTGGGAACCTGCAAAAGGGGCTGGTACTTTTCCATAGGAAGGAAAGCACAGAGCCTTAGTGCTCCAGGAGCTGATGAGAGGCAGTCCTCAACATTCCAGGATCAGCCAGTCTTGCCAGGTGGCCCCCGGGGAGGCCCAGCCAGCCAGACCTGTTCCATGTTGCCTTGGTTCCATGGGGCCTCACAGTGTCACAATGTTCTCCTTGATTCCAGGAGTCCCTGTAGTGTCCCGATATTCTCCTTGTCACAATATTCTCCCTGCTTCTGTAGTGTAAACAATGGCCCCTTGCTTCCCTAAGGTCCTGCAGAGTCACCACGGCCCCTGGGCTCCATGTGGCCCTGCTGTGTAACAAAGGCTCCTTGGTTCTCTGGGCCGCACAGCTTCATCACTGACCCTTGGTTCCATTGGGGTCCTGAGTCTCACAAAGGTGCCCCTGATTGCATGAGGCACCAGAGTGTCAAAATGGTCTCTTTGGTTCCATGAGGTTCCGCAGTGTCCCCATGGTCGCTGTCAGAGGCTGGATGACATCAATGTCCCCAGACCCGTCGGGATGCTCGGAATGCCCGAGTGGGGCCGGGGCTGGGACAGACCTTGGAATGAGGTGGGACAGAACCCCGTCCCCAGCCATGGCCTGGCAGATCTGCCAATCACACAGCAGGGGCAGAGCAAACCCAGCTGTGACTGCCTGAGCCATCAATCAATCACACAGCAGGGGCAGCGCCCAGCCAGCTCTGATTGGTTGAGCCGTCAATCAATCACACAGCAGGGTCACCGCCCAGCCAGCTCTGATTGGTTGAGCCGTCAATCAATCACACAGCAGGGTCACCGCCCAGCCAGCTCTGATTGGCTGAGCCGTCAATCAAGCACACAGCAGGGGCAGCGCCCACCCAGCTCTGATTGGCTGAGCCGTCAATCAATCCCACACAAAGGCAATGAAACACAGCAGTGCGTGGTAAGAAAGCAGATGTCCCTGAAAAGAGGAGAGCTTAGAAAACGCTAGGGATTTAAAAAGTCGGGCATGACGTCAAGCCCTGGTCTGAATCCTGAAATCTCCTGGGTCTGTGTCTCAGCCACACTGGAAGCCTAGCAGCTGGTAGCTCTCTGCATATCTATCTGGAGATCTTCTGTCTTTCTGTCTCTTTTTTCTCTTTTAACCTTCTTATCCTCTTTTACTGGAATGTTTTTGGGTAGTTTAACATTTTTATGCCTAAAGGTTTCCATCTTACATGGGCCGAGTTAATGATGTTCCTGCTACGCTAAGTGATGCACGTTGAATTGGATGTTGTATGAAATCATTTGCCAAAGGAGCTCGGTTTTCTGTATTTTTCCAGTACACTTTTGTGTCGTTTTGACCTCTTGAGAATATCTGGCTGGGGTTTCTACTCTGCACCAAACTCGAGTAAAGGAGCCTTTGCTCACCCTCAGCATTTCAGTGTTCTGGGGTGTTACAGGCGCGCAGGCTCAGCACGGCCTCTTGTTTCCATGAGGCCCCGCTGTGTCACACTGGCCCTTGGTTCCATGAGCATCTGGAGTGTCACACAGCTTGATGACATTTGTCCTTGCTGCCTCTCCCATCCCAGTGCTCCAGGAACAGCCCCGAGCCACCTGTGAGGGACAGGCCCTGCTGGCCCAGGCCTGGGCTCAGGCCTTGGCCTTTCTGCTTCCTCCAACCAGCCCAGGCCTTGCTCAGCATTGCAGTTCCCTGCTCACAGCCTCGGGCTCCTGCAATCCTGGCCTCAAGGATCTGCTCTCACCACTCCCTGGGGAGCCTTTGGCAGTCCCTGCCCTCAGTGGGGCCAGTGATGCTCCAAGGGACTTGGAGTTTTGCTTCTGACTCCTTGAGCAGCTTCTTCAACCTTCTCTCAGTGCCTGGGGCTCCTGGACTCAGCCCCAAATCCACCGTTGGGGATCATTAAAATACAGAAAACCCTCAGGAGCTCTTTGTCTTCTTTCCAATGTCTTCCAGTCTCCAGGCCTTGTGCAGCTGCTTGGAGTCACTTTGGAGTTCTCTTAAGGAGGAAGATTTCAAGGTACAGCTCATGATTTTCAGTTTTATAAAAGGGAGTAATTTTTCTTTTTCAGTTCAAAGAAGAAGCAACTTAGGCATTCCCCAGGTGATCTTGATGCTGAATGTCTCCTTAGGAGGTGTGGGCCCACTGAAGAATGAGCCCCTTGCCAGGCTGACCCTGTTTGGACAAGCTGCTCCCCAAGCCCAGCCTGGGGACATGTCTGACATGGCCCAGCTGGGACTGACATGCCTGGCCCTGCACCAGAAGCCCTTCCCCCTGAACTCTGCAGCTGGCTGTCCCTGCCCACTGCACCATGTCCCACGTGCTCTCCTCAGGGCTCTGCCTGCATCCAGGCCCAGGACAAGTATTCCTGTTTGTGAGGAAAGAAGGGAAAAGCCTGAGCAGGTTTTCCTAAACGACAAACCCCCACTGTAGAAGCACATGCTGAGTACAGGCTGCCTGGAACCTGGAATGATGACACCTTTCTACTAGGGACAGTGGGACCAGAAATGATGTCTGGATGCAGAATTCTCGGAGTCTTGCAGCTGAATTCTCTGTCCTTGTCCTTTCCCTGCATCTCTGTTGCAGATGGAAGCTGCTGGTGCCTTTCTCAGCTGTGACCTGTCTTTTGAATGCAGACAGATGTTCCCAGGTGTGTTAAGCAGGTGCTGCTCAATGTTTATGCAAAGCTTTGGTGTGCTCATGGAACCAAGGGGACCCTTGTGACACAGCGGGGGCTGATGGAACCAAGGAGACAGTTGTGACAGTTCAGAGCCTCACAGAAACAAGGCTCCATTGTGACACTGAAGGCAATTACGGAATCCACATCACTGTGACACAGCCAGGCCACATGGAACCAATGGTCCCTGATGACAATGCAGGTCCAAGGAGACCATGGTGACACTATGGGACCGCATGGATCCAAGGGGCCACTGTGACACTGAAGAACTTCATGGAAGCCAGGGTGCAGTGTGACACAGCGGTGCCTGATTGGAACAAAGGAACCACTGCTGACAGCCCAGAAACTCCTGGAACCAAGGGGCTGTGGTGACACAGCAGGGCCACATGGAACCAAGGAGACCTGTGACATTTAGGAACCTAATGGAACCAAGAGTCCACTATGACACTGCAGAAACAAGGAGACCATTGGGACGTTGTGGAAGCTCACAGAACCAAGCAGCCCTCGAGACACTCCAGGGCCTCGTTGAAGCAGGGAGACCACTGTGACAGTCCAGAACCTCATGGAGCTAAGGCTCTCTTGTGACACAGCAGGCTCCCATGCAACCAATTGTCCATTGTGACAATGCAGATCCCAGGAGACCATGGTTACACTACGGAAGCTCATGGAACCAAGGGTCCATTGTGACAAAGCAAGGCCTTGTGGAACCAAGGAGAGCATTGTGACGTAATGGAACCTCGTGGAACCAAGGGTCCGTTGTTAGAGTCCAGAACCAAGGACACCATTGTGACAGTCCAGAACCTCATGGGACCAAGATTCCCTTGTTACACAGTGGCACTTGATGGAACCAAGGAGCCACTGTAGCACAGCAAAGCTGCATGAAACCTATGGTCCGTAGCGCTACTGCGGATCCAGGGAAACCATGGCGATACCACGGAACCTCATGGAACCAAGGGTCCAGTGTGACCCAGCAGAACCTCTTGGAATCAAGGCACCCATGTTACACTATGGAACCTCATGGAGCCAAGGGTCCGGTGTGCCGTTGCGGGGCCTCACTGGAGCAAAGGACATGGTTGATGGGACAGAAGCTCATGGAAACGATGGGATATTGGGACATTGCAGAGCCTCATGGAACCAAGGAGACCACTGTGACACTGAGGAAGAATTATGGAAGCAAGCAGCCACTGTAGAACCAAGGAGAGCACTGTTGACAGTACAAAACCTCCTGGAACTGAGAGGCCATTGTTCTACAGCGAGGCCTCGGGGAACCAAGGGGCCATGGTGACACTGTGGGGCCTCATGAACCAAGTAGTCGTTGTGACACAGCGGGGCTGCTTGTAACCAATTGTCCATCGTGATACTGCAGATGCAAGAGACCGTGCTGACACTATGGCAGTTCATGGAACCGAGAGGCTGTTGTGACACACCAAGGCCTCGTGGCACCAAGGAGAGAGCATTGTGGCAGTGCAGAACTAAGGAGGCCATTTTGACAGTACAGACCCAAATGGAACCAAGGGTCCACTGTTATCCAGCAGGGCCTCGTGGAACCAAGGGGCCCTCGTGAAAGTGTGCAAGGGGCATAATGGAGTCAGGGACACCACTGATACTGAAATCTGCTGGATAGCAGCTTTTGAACACAGTTTTGAGGATTTGAGAGCAGGTATTCTTTATTACACCACGGTGGTCACTTGGTGTCCTAGGGTGATGTTATGGTGTTTCTATCTCCAATCGTGTGTCCTGATTATGTTTGGTATTATGTCCTGTGCTTCCAGGACTGAGTCTGAGAGTGAAGCTTTGTTTTGTCTTGTTATCAGCCGGCTCACCTCCCCCATGGTCTATGTTTAGGAGAGGTTTTAGCTCGGCTTGCTTGCTTGCCTGCTTGCTTGCTTGCTTGCCTGCTTGCTTGCCTGCTTGCTCGCTTCTGCCTTTTTCTTTCCTTCGCTTTGCCCTTGCTTTCTGCTTATTAGTTAGTTCAGCTAGGCAGTCCAACTTTTTCCCTGGACTGTTTTCCACCCCGTCCCCTCCCTCTCCTGGATACCATCTGAACGGACGGGGACCTGGGAACCCCAAGAAACACCGGGAGTCTACACTTTGTCACCTGCAGCAGTCATCCCCAGCGCCAGAGACTGATAACTGCGCGACCACTCGCCAGAGAGACTGAACTTGTCATCCCTTCAGAACGGTGAAAGAGTTTTTTGTCAGCTGGTGTTGTTTTTTTTTCCCTGTGCTGGGGAGTGTCTTGCTTGTTAAATAAACAGGTTTTTTCTCCCACTCTTCTCCAAGGAAATTCTTCCCGAACCCGGTGGGGTGGGGGGGGGAGGAGTCGTGGGGTTTGCTGTCTGGGGGCTCCTCCTGGAGGTTTTCCCCCAAATTTGGCCGAAACCAGGACAAATATATTGGCGCCCAACTCGAGGCTTGAGAAAGTGGGAAAAAACCCTGTTCTAATAATAATAATTTGGTTCAAATTCTTTTGTGTTGGTATAGAGCAGTTATTGGCTATGTTGTTGGAATTCATGTCTTTTGGGGTGGAGGCCTGCATGGGTTCTTTGTCCCTAGGGTTTTTTGAGGTCTTAATACCTCTGTGGTCCCTGGGTTTATTTGCTTATCCAGAAATAGCTCCAGTATTGTCCCTAATGCGTAGTTTCTGTAGTAGAGGGGCATTGACCAAAATATCCATCGGGCTGGGCTTGGTTTTAATGGCCTGCAGGAGATTTATAAAGGTGCTGGAGTCTGTTCCAGGAATGTATGGTTCTTGGTTGTGGTTGTGTACTCAGCTTGTTAGAGGAGAAGCAGGGGATGAGGCTTTTCAGCCTTTGTTCTCCTTCTTCTCCTCTGAATTTGTTACATCCCTATTAGAGAATGTTCAGTTCCCCCTGAGTGTTAAAGAGACCATCTTTCTGGTGTTTAATATAGTAAGCTTTCTCTATACAGTCTGCAGTTTCTCTAGAATGAGAGCTGAGATTTCTAGAGGGGCTGAGACCCCTGACCCCAGAGTAGAGCCAGGCGTGAGGAATCCTGAATGGTGTGGGAAATGGGAGGATATGGGCCAAATCTTAAAGGAATTTTCTGACCCTACATCCTGGGATTTTCCATGTGAACAAATTCAGAACCCAGCTGAGGTGGCAAAGTACCTGAAAGAGAAGTGCCATGGTAATTCTAAGGAGAATGGAGACTGACCGTAGACTATCGTGCATTGAATGAGGTGACTCCACCACTGAGCGCTGCCGTGCCAGACATGCTGGAACTGCAGTACGAGCTGGAGTCCAAGGCAGCAAAGTGGTACGCCACTATCGATATCGCCAATGCATTTTTCTCCATTCCTCTGGCAGCAGAGTGCAGGCCTCAGTTCGCTTTCACATGGAGGGGAGTGCAGTACACCTGGAATCGACTGCCCCAGGGGTGGAAGCACAGTCCTACTATCTGCCATGGACTGATCCAGACTACACTAGAAAAAGGTGAGGCTCCAGAACATTTACAATATATTGATGATATCATTGTGTGGGGGAACACAGCAGCAGAAGTGTTCAAGAAAGGAGAGAGAATCATCCAAATCCTCCTGGAAGCCGGCTTCGCCATCAAGAAGAGTAAAGTTAAGGGACCTGCTCGAGAGATCCAGTTCCTGGGAGTGAAGTGGCAAGATGGACGGCGTCAGATTCCTACTGATGTCATCAACAAAATCACAGCTATGTCCCCACCAACCAACAAGAAGGAGACACAAGCTTTCTTAGGCGCCATAGGTTTTTGGAGGATGCACATTCCTGAGTACAGTCAGATTGTGAGCCCTCTTTACCTGGTCACCCGCAAGAAGAACGATTTCCATTGGGGCCCTGAGCAGCAACAAGCTTTTGCCCAGATAAAGCAGGAAATTGCTCATGCAGTAGCCCTTGGCCCAGTCAGGACGGGACCAGATGTGAAGAACGTGCTCTACTCTGCAGCCGGGAACCATGGTCTGTCCTGGAGCCTGTGGCAGAAGGTGCCTGGTGAGACTCGAGGCCGACCATTAGGATTTTGGAGTCGGAGCTACAGAGGGTCTGAAGCTAACTACACCCCAACAGAGAAGGAGATCTTGGCTGCCTACGAAGGGGTCCAAGCAGCCTCAGAGGTGGTTGGCACAGAAGCACAACTCCTTCTGGCACCCCGACTACCAGTGCTGGGGTGGATGTTCAGAGGAAAGGTTCCCTCAACCCACCATGCCACCAGTGCTACATGGAGCAAGTGGATTGCCCTCATTACACAGCGCACCCGGATTGGAAAACTGAATCGCCCTGGGATTTTGGAAGTAATTACAAATTGGCCTGAAGGTGAAAGTTTTGGTGTCACAGATGAGGAACAAGAACCAGTGACACGGGCTGAAGAAGCTCCACCATATAACCAACTGCCAGCAGAGGAAACACGCTATGCTCTATTCACCGACGGTTCCTGTCGCATTGTGGGGATGAATCGGAGGTGGAAAGCAGCCGTATGGAGCCCCACGCGACGGGTAGCAGAGGCCACTGAAGGAGAGGGTGGATCCAGTCAACTTGCTGAACTCAAAGCGGTTCAACTGGCCTTAGACATTGCTGAAAGAGAGAAGTGGCCAAAGCTTTACCTTTATACCGATTCATGGATGGTAGCCAATGCTCTGTGGGGATGGTTGGAGAGATGGAAAGAGGCTAACTGGCAGCGTAGAGGAAAACCAATTTGGGCTGCCGAAGAGTGGAAAGATATCGCTACCTGGTTAGAGAAATTACCTGTGAAGGTTCGCCATGTAGATGCCCATGTTCCCAGAAGTAGGGCTAATGAAGAGCAGAAAAACAATCAGCAGGTAGATCAGGCTGCAAAGATAGGGGTGTCGAAGATAGACCTTGATTGGGAACACAAGGGAGAGTTGTTCCTGGCTCGATGGGCCCATGATGCCTCAGGCCCATTTATATGTGGCACGAGACCGAGGGGTGGATCTAACCATGGACAGTATTTCTCAAGTTATCCATGACTGTGAGACGTGCGCTGCCATCAAGCAAGCCAAGCGGGTGAAGCCCCTCTGGTATGGGGGGCGGTGGTCCAAGTACAAGTATGGAGAGGCCTGGCAGATTGACTACATCACACTGCCCCAGACACGCCAAGGCAAGCGCTATGTACTGACCATGGTGGAAGCCACCACTGGATGGTTGGAGACCTACCCTGTGTCTCACGCTACAGCCCGTAACACCATCCTGGGCCTGGAAAAGCAGGTCCTTTGGAGGCATGGCACCCCTGAGAGGATTGAGTCAGACAATGGGACTCATTTCAAGAATAGCCTTATCAACACTTGGGCTAGGGAACATGGCATTGAGTGGGTGTACCATATCCCCTACCATGCACCAGCTGCAGGGAAGGTGGAAAGGTACAATGGACTGTTAAAAACCACCTTGAGAGCATTGGGTGGGGGATCATTCAAAAACTGGGAGCAGCATTTAGCAAAGGCCACTTGGTTAGTTAACACCCGGGGTTCCACCAACCGAGCGGGCCCTGCCCAGTCTGAGTCCCTGAATATAGTAGATGGAGACAAAGTCCCAGTGGCACATATCAGAGGTTTGTTAGGGAAGGCAGTTTGGATCAATTCTGCCCCGAGTACAGACAAACCCATTCGTGGGATTGTCTTTGCTCAAGGACCAGGTTGTACATGGTGGGTAATGCAGAGAGATGGAACAACACGATGTGTGCCTCAGGGAGATCTGATTGTGGGGTGAGGCAGCATGAGACAGAAGGAAATATGTAAGTGTCAAAGGTCTGAGCAAGTGAGATAGAAGGAAAGGTGTAAGTGTCGAAGGTTTGAGCAAGTGAGATGGAAGAAAATGTGTCCGAATAAGTGAAAGATGGAAATTTCTACTTGCTGAAGTTTTTACATGCTGTTTAGTATGTTCACGATATGGAGATAAGGGGTGGAATGTCCTAGGGTGATGTTATGGTGTTTCTATCTCCAATCGTGTGTCCTGATTATGTTTGGTATTATGTCCTGTGCTTCCAGGACTGAGTCTGAGAGTGAAGCTTTGTTTTGTCTTGTTATCAGCCGGCTCACCTCCCCCATGGTCTATGTTTAGGAGAGGTTTTAGCTCGGCTTGCTTGCTTGCCTGCTTGCTTGCTTGCTTGCTTGCCTGCTTGCTTGCTTGCTTGCTTGCCTGCTTGCTTGCCTGCTTGCTCGCTTCTGCCTTTTTCTTTCCTTCGCTTTGCCCTTGCTTTCTGCTTATTAGTTAGTTCAGCTAGGCAGTCCAACTTTTTCCCTGGACTGTTTTCTCTTCCACCCCGTCCCCTCCCTCTCCTGGATACCATCTGAACGGACGGGGACCTGGGAACCCCAAGAAACACCGGGAGTCTACACTTTGTCACCTGCAGCAGTCATCCCCAGCGCCAGAGACTGATAACTGCGCGACCACTCGCCAGAGAGACTGAACTTGTCATCCCTTCAGAACGGTGAAAGAGTTTTTTGTCAGCTGGTGTTGTTTTTTTTTCCCTGTGCTGGGGAGTGTCTTGCTTGTTAAATAAACAGGTTTTTTCTCCCACTCTTCTCCAAGGAAATTCTTCCCGAACCCGGTGGGGGGGGGGGGGGGAGGAGTCGTGGGGTTTGCTGTCTGGGGGCTCCTCCTGGAGGTTTTCCCCCAAATTTGGCCGAAACCAGGACACTTGGGCAATCCTTCATCTACTCGAGTGCACTGGCCACCAGGCAATCGGAGCTTTTATCACTCACACTGATGATGTATTCATTAGTTAACCCCACCTGGAATTTATTTGCCATAATTGCACCCCTTCTCACAAGTCCTTCTATGGTTCTTTGGAGTGTGTCTTCAACATGCACTGTCCTTTTTAGGTGACTGCTCTTTGATCCCCGCTTTTGAGGAAGGGCAATATTATTGTTGTGTATAACTTCTGCTTTTGTCAGCCTTGCAGAGCTGAGCTGACATTCTCCTTGCGTTTTGTGCACGCTCCGTTTGCCTCGGCTACATCCTTTGTGCGTTTCTCCAAGACTGTGCTCTTCTGTTCTCTGCCCTTGGTAAGTGTAAATGTTGTTCTGTTCTCCTGTCCTTGTCACAGTGCTCGCCCCACGAGGCGTGTCTGCAAGCCCCTCCAACCCATGGACTTGGGATGGGCAAGTGTTCCTGAGGGAACAGGGATGGGACAGCTGGGCTGGACTGGCCCAAGGGATGTTCCATTCCATGTCACACCACGATCAGCAATCAACTGGGAGAAGCAGGGGCATGGGGGATGGGGGGGGGGGGGGGTGGGGGTGTGTCACCATCTGCCAACACAGGCCGAGGATTGTTCGATCTCAGAGGTGCAAACAGGTAAATAGCGGGGGACAAATCAGTTTATTCAACAACAGCAATGCATTTTTATTGAATGCCAAACAATTCAGTTGCGCTAGAGGGGAGAGATATAGGAAACGGAGTATAGAGAGAGAAAAGGAGGGGAAGGGGGAAGTAGCTACCAACAGACGAGACCAAGGTCATGGTGGGCCAGCCAATGGAAGGGTGGTCATCCGTGGGGAGTACTCAGGGTCTTCTCCAGAGGATCGCTCTTTTGTAGTCCTTTTCCAAAGCGAGTGGCTTGTGGCCAAGAGGCGGGGAGATTTATGGAGCATTGTGTGGTGCTCCAAGAGACAGGTGCGGTCGTGCAGTACATGCAGGCTTCAGCTGGTACCATGACAGCACAGTCCAGTGAGCACAACACACCTGCAAAGAGTCCCTTGGCAAGCACCCACCTCAAGCAGGCCAGAAAACCATTGTCCAGAGTCAACCTGGGCGGGGGTCCTTGAGGTCTTCTTGAGAGGGTCATGAGGCAAAAATGAGGGAAACTTCACACCGACCCTTAGAGTGGTAGATGAGAGGCAGCCCTCAGGAAACGGTGGCCACCCAGAGCTGTTACTCCTAGCAGATTTTGGCTGGGAGCAAGCCTTGTATGTAGTGCTTTTTCAGGGGGAATATCAGTTTCAGCCGTGGGAACCTGCAAAAGGGGCTGGTACTTTTCCATAGGAAGGAAAGCACAGAGCCTTAGTGCTCCAGGAGCTGATGAGAGGCAGTCCTCAACATTCCAGGATCAGCCAGTCTTGCCAGGTGGCCCCCGGGGAGGCCCAGCCAGCCAGACCTGTTCCATGTTGCCTTGGTTCCATGGGGCCTCACAGTGTCACAATGTTCTCCTTGATTCCAGGAGTCCCTGTAGTGTCCCGATATTCTCCTTGTCACAATATTCTCCCTGCTTCTGTAGTGTAAACAATGGCCCCTTGCTTCCCTAAGGTCCTGCAGAGTCACCACGGCCCCTGGGCTCCATGTGGCCCTGCTGTGTAACAAAGGCTCCTTGGTTCTCTGGGCCGCACAGCTTCATCACTGACCCTTGGTTCCATTGGGGTCCTGAGTCTCACAAAGGTGCCCCTGATTGCATGAGGCACCAGAGTGTCAAAATGGTCTCTTTGGTTCCATGAGGTTCCGCAGTGTCCCCATGGTCGCTGTCAGAGGCTGGATGACATCAATGTCCCCAGACCCGTCGGAATGCCCGAGTGGGGCCGGGGCTGGGACAGACCTTGGAATGAGGTGGGACAGAACCCCGTCCCCAGCCATGGCCTGGCAGATCTGCCAATCACACAGCAGGGGCAGAGCAAACCCAGCTGTGACTGCCTGAGCCATCAATCAATCACACAGCAGGGGCAGCGCCCAGCCAGCTCTGATTGGTTGAGCCGTCAATCAATCACACAGCAGGGTCACCGCCCAGCCAGCTCTGATTGGCTGAGCCGTCAATCAAGCACACAGCAGGGGCAGCGCCCACCCAGCTCTGATTGGCTGAGCCGTCAATCAATCCCACACAAAGGCAATGAAACACAGCAGTGCGTGGTAAGAAAGCAGATGTCCCTGAAAAGAGGAGAGCTTAGAAAACGCTAGGGATTTAAAAAATCGGGCATGACGTCAAGCCCTGGTCTGAATCCTGAAATCTCCTGGGTCTGTGTCTCAGCCACACTGGAAGCCTAGCAGCTGGTAGCTCTCTGCATATCTATCTGGAGATCTTCTGTCTTTCTGTCTCTTTTTTCTCTTTTAACCTTCTTATCCTCTTTTACTGGAATGTTTTTGGGTAGTTTAACATTTTTATGCCTAAAGGTTTCCATCTTACATGGGCCGAGTTAATGATGTTCCTGCTACGCTAAGTGATGCACGTTGAATTGGATGTTGTATGAAATCATTTGCCAAAGGAGCTCGGTTTTCTGTATTTTTCCAGTACACTTTTGTGTCGTTTTGACCTCTTGAGAATATCTGGCTGGGGTTTCTACTCTGCACCAAACTCGAGTAAAGGAGCCTTTGCTCACCCTCAGCATTTCAGTGTTCTGGGGTGTTACAGGCGCGCAGGCTCAGCACGGCCTCTTGTTTCCATGAGGCCCCGCTGTGTCACACTGGCCCTTGGTTCCATGAGCATCTGGAGTGTCACACAGCTTGATGACATTTGTCCTTGCTGCCTCTCCCATCCCAGTGCTCCAGGAACAGCCCCGAGCCACCTGTGAGGGACAGGCCCTGCTGGCCCAGGCCTGGGCTCAGGCCTTGGCCTTTCTGCTTCCTCCAACCAGCCCAGGCCTTGCTCAGCATTGCAGTTCCCTGCTCACAGCCTCGGGCTCCTGCAATCCTGGCCTCAAGGATCTGCTCTCACCACTCCCTGGGGAGCCTTTGGCAGTCCCTGCCCTCAGTGGGGCCAGTGATGCTCCAAGGGACTTGGAGTTTTGCTTCTGACTCCTTGAGCAGCTTCTTCAACCTTCTCTCAGTGCCTGGGGCTCCTGGACTCAGCCCCAAATCCACCGTTGGGGATCATTAAAATACAGAAAACCCTCAGGAGCTCTTTGTCTTCTTTCCAATGTCTTCCAGTCTCCAGGCCTTGTGCAGCTGCTTGGAGTCACTTTGGAGTTCTCTTAAGGAGGAAGATTTCAAGGTACAGCTCATGATTTTCAGTTTTATAAAAGGGAGTAATTTTTCTTTTTCAGTTCAAAGAAGAAGCAACTTAGGCATTCCCCAGGTGATCTTGATGCTGAATGTCTCCTTAGGAGGTGTGGGCCCACTGAAGAATGAGCCCCTTGCCAGGCTGACCCTGTTTGGACAAGCTGCTCCCCAAGCCCAGCCTGGGGACATGTCTGACATGGCCCAGCTGGGACTGACATGCCTGGCCCTGCACCAGAAGCCCTTCCCCCTGAACTCTGCAGCTGGCTGTCCCTGCCCACTGCACCATGTCCCACGTGCTCTCCTCAGGGCTCTGCCTGCATCCAGGCCCAGGACAAGTATTCCTGTTTGTGAGGAAAGAAGGGAAAAGCCTGAGCAGGTTTTCCTAAACGACAAACCCCCACTGTAGAAGCACATGCTGAGTACAGGCTGCCTGGAACCTGGAATGATGACACCTTTCTACTAGGGACAGTGGGACCAGAAATGATGTCTGGATGCAGAATTCTCGGAGTCTTGCAGCTGAATTCTCTGTCCTTGTCCTTTCCCTGCATCTCTGTTGCAGATGGAAGCTGCTGGTGCCTTTCTCAGCTGTGACCTGTCTTTTGAATGCAGACAGATGTTCCCAGGTGTGTTAAGCAGGTGCTGCTCAATGTTTATGCAAAGCTTTGGTGTGCTCATGGAACCAAGGGGACCCTTGTGACACAGCGGGGGCTGATGGAACCAAGGAGACAGTTGTGACAGTTGAGAGCCTCACAGAAACAAGGCTCCATTGTGACACTGAAGGCAATTACGGAATCCACATCACTGTGACACAGCCAGGCCACATGGAACCAATGGTCCCTGATGACAATGCAGGTCCAAGAAGACCATGGTGACACTATGGGACCGCATGGATCCAAGGGGCCACTGTGACACTGAAGAACTTCATGGAAGCCAGGGTGCAGTGTGACACAGCGGTGCCTGATTGGAACAAAGGAACCACTGCTGACAGCCCAGAAACTCCTGGAACCAAGGGGCTGTGGTGACACAGCAGGGCCACATGGAACCAAGGAGACCTGTGACATTTAGGAACCTCATGGAACCAAGAGTCCACTATGACACTGCAGAAACAAGGAGACCATTGGGACGTTGTGGAAGCTCACAGAACCAAGCAGCCCTCGAGACACTCCAGGGCCTCGTTGAAGCAGGAAGACCACTGTGACAGTCCAGAACCTCATGGAGCTAAGGCTCTCTTGTGACACAGCAGGCTCCCATGCAACCAATTGTCCATTGTGACAATGCAGATCCCAGGAGACCATGGTTACACTACGGAAGCTCATGGAACCAAGGGTCCATTGTGACAAAGCAAGGCCTTGTGGAACCAAGGAGAGCATTGTGACGTAATGGAACCTCGTGGAACCAAGGGTCCGTTGTTAGAGTCCAGAACCAAGGACACCATTGTGACAGTCCAGAACCTCATGGGACCAAGATTCCCTTGTTACACAGTGGCACTTGATGGAACCAAGGAGCCACTGTAGCACAGCAAAGCTGCATGAAACCTATGGTCCGTAGCGCTACTGCGGATCCAGGGAAACCATGGCGATACCACGGAACCTCATGGAACCAAGGGTCCAGTGTGACCCAGCAGAACCCCTTGGAATCAAGGCACCCATGTTACACTATGGAACCTCATGGAGCCAAGGGTCCGGTGTGCCGTTGCGGGGCCTCACTGGAGCAAAGGACATGGTTGATGGGACAGAAGCTCATGGAAACGATGGGATATTGGGACATTGCAGAGCCTCATGGAACCAAGGAGACCACTGTGACACTGAGGAAGAATTATGGAAGCAAGCAGCCACTGTAGAACCAAGGAGAGCACTGTTGACAGTACAAAACCTCCTGGAACTGAGAGGCCATTGTTCTACAGCGAGGCCTCGGGGAACCAAGGGGCCATGGTGACACTGTGGGGCCTCATGAACCAAGTAGTCGTTGTGACACAGCGGGGCTGCTTGTAACCAATTGTCCATCGTGATACTGCAGATGCAAGAGACCGTGCTGACACTATGGCAGTTCATGGAACCGAGAGGCTGTTGTGACACACCAAGGCCTCGTGGCACCAAGGAGAGAGCATTGTGGCAGTGCAGAACTAAGGAGGCCATTTTGACAGTACAGACCCAAATGGAACCAAGGGTCCACTGTTATCCAGCAGGGCCTCGTGGAACCAAGGGGCCCTCGTGAAAGTGTGCAAGGGGCATAATGGAGTCAGGGACACCACTGATACTGAAATCTGCTGGATAGCAGCTTTTGAACACAGTTTTGAGGATTTGAGAGCAGGTATTCTTTATTACACCATGGTGGTCACTTGGGCAATCCTTCATCTACTCGAGTGCACTGGCCACCAGGCAATCGGAGCTTTTATCACTCACACTGATGATGTATTCATTAGTTAACCCCACCTGGAATTTATTTGCCATAATTGCACCCCTTCTCACAAGTCCTTCTATGGTTCTTTGGAGTGTGTCTTCAACATGCACTGTCCTTTTTAGGTGACTGCTCTTTGATCCCCGCTTTTGAGGAAGGGCAATATTATTGTTGTGTATAACTTCTGCTTTTGTCAGCCTTGCAGAGCTGAGCTGACATTCTCCTTGCGTTTTGTGCACGCTCCGTTTGCCTCGGCTACATCCTTTGTGCGTTTCTCCAAGACTGTGCTCTTCTGTTCTCTGCCCTTGGTAAGTGTAAATGTTGTTCTGTTCTCCTGTCCTTGTCACAGTGCTCGCCCCACGAGGCGTGTCTGCAAGCCCCTCCAACCCATGGACTTGGGGTGGGCAAGTGTTCCTGAGGGAACAGGGATGGGACAGCTGGGCTGGACTGGCCCAAGGGATGTTCCATTCCATGTCACACCACGATCAGCAATCAACTGGGAGAAGCAGGGGCATGGGGGATGGGGGGGGGGGGGTGGGGGTGGGGGTGTGTCACCATCTGCCAACACAGGCCGAGGATTGTTCGATCTCAGAGGTGCAAACAGGTAAATAGCGGGGGACAAATCAGTTTATTCAACAACAGCAATGCATTTTTATTGAATGCCAAACAATTCAGTTGCGCTAGAGGGGAGAGATATAGGAAACGGAGTATAGAGAGAGAAAAGGAGGGGAAGGGGGAAGTAGCTACCAACAGACGAGACCAAGGTCATGGTGGGCCAGCCAATGGAAGGGTGGTCATCCGTGGGGAGTACTCAGGGTCTTCTCCAGAGGATCGCTCTTTTATAGTCCTTTTCCAAAGCGAGTGGCTTGTGGCCAAGAGGCGGGGAGATTTATGGAGCATTGTGTGGTGCTCCAAGAGACAGGTGCGGTCGTGCAGTACATGCAGGCTTCAGCTGGTACCATGACAGCACAGTCCAGTGAGCACAACACACCTGCAAAGAGTCCCTTGGCAAGCACCCACCTCAAGCAGGCCAGAAAACCATTGTCCAGAGTCAACCTGGGCGGGGGTCCTTGAGGTCTTCTTGAGAGGGTCATGAGGCAAAAATGAGGGAAACTTCACACCGACCCTTAGAGTGGTAGATGAGAGGCAGCCCTCAGGAAACGGTGGCCACCCAGAGCTGTTACTCCTAGCAGATTTTGGCTGGGAGCAAGCCTTGTATGTAGTGCTTTTTCAGGGGGAATATCAGTTTCAGCCGTGGGAACCTGCAAAAGGGGCTGGTACTTTTCCATAGGAAGGAAAGCACAGAGCCTTAGTGCTCCAGGAGCTGATGAGAGGCAGTCCTCAACATTCCAGGATCAGCCAGTCTTGCCAGGTGGCCCCCGGGAGGCCCAGCCAGCCAGACCTGTTCCATGTTGCCTTGGTTCCATGGGGCCTCACAGTGTCACAATGTTCTCCTTGATTCCAGGAGTCCCTGTAGTGTCCCGATATTCTCCTTGTCACAATATTCTCCCTGCTTCTGTAGTGTAAACAATGGCCCCTTGCTTCCCTAAGGTCCTGCAGAGTCACCACGGCCCCTGGGCTCCATGTGGCCCTGCTGTGTAACAAAGGCTCCTTGGTTCTCTGGGCCGCACAGCTTCATCACTGACCCTTGGTTCCGTTGGGGTCCTGAGTCTCACAAAGGTGCCCCTGATTGCATGAGGCACCAGAGTGTCAAAATGGTCTCTTTGGTTCCATGAGGTTCCGCAGTGTCCCCATGGTCGCTGTCAGAGGCTGGATGACATCAATGTCCCCAGACCCGTCGGGATGCTCGGAATGCCCGAGTGGGGCCGGGGCTGGGACAGACCTTGGAATGAGGTGGGACAGAGCCCCGTCCCCAGCCATGGCCTGGCAGATCTGCCAATCACACAGCAGGGGCAGAGCAAACCCAGCTGTGACTGCCTGAGCCGTCAATCAATCACACAGCAGGGGCAGCGCCCAGCCAGCTCTGATTGGCTGAGCCGTCAATCAATCACACAGCAGGGGCAGCGCCCAGCCAGCTCTGATTGGTTGAGCCGTCAATCAATCACACAGCAGGGGCCGCGCCCAGCCAGCTCTGATTGGTTGAGCCGTCAATCAATCACACAGCAGGGTCACCGCCCAGCCAGCTCTGATTGGCTGAGCCGTCAATCAAGCACACAGCAGGGGCAGCGCCCACCCAGCTCTGATTGGCTGAGCCGTCAATCAATCCCACACAAAGGCAATGAAACACAGCAGTGCGTGGTAAGAAAGCAGATGTCCCTGAAAAGAGGAGAGCTTAGAAAACGCTAGGGATTTAAAAAATCGGGCATGACGTCAAGCCCTGGTCTGAATCCTGAAATCTCCTGGGTCTGTGTCTCAGCCACACTGGAAGCCTAGCAGCTGGTAGCTCTCTGCATATCTATCTGGAGATCTTCTGTCTTTCTGTCTCTTTTTTCTCTTTTAACCTTCTTATCCTCTTTTACTGGAATGTTTTTGGGTAGTTTAACATTTTTATGCCTAAAGGTTTCCATCTTACATGGGCCGAGTTAATGATGTTCCTGCTACGCTAAGTGATGCACGTTGAATTGGATGTTGTATGAAATCATTTGCCAAAGGAGCTCGGTTTTCTGTATTTTTCCAGTACACTTTTGTGTCGTTTTGACCTCTTGAGAATATCTGGCTGGGGTTTCTACTCTGCACCAAACTCGAGTAAAGGAACCTTTGCTCACCCTCAGCATTTCAGTGTTCTGGGGTGTTACAGGCGCGCAGGCTCAGCACGGCCTCTTGTTTCCATGAGGCCCCGCTGTGTCACACTGGCCCTTGGTTCCATGAGCATCTGGAGTGTCACACAGCTTGATGACATTTGTCCTTGCTGCCTCTCCCATCCCAGTGCTCCAGGAATAGCCCCGAGCCACCTGTGAGGGACAGGCCCTGCTGGCCCAGGCCTGGGCTCAGGCCTTGGCCTTTCTGCTTCCTCCAACCAGCCCAGGCCTTGCTCAGCATTGCAGTTCCCTGCTCACAGCCTCGGGCTCCTGCAATCCTGGCCTCAAGGATCTGCTCTCACCACTCCCTGGGGAGCCTTTGGCAGTCCCTGCCCTCAGTGGGGCCAGTGATGCTCCAAGGGACTTGGAGTTTTGCTTCTGACTCCTTGAGCAGCTTCTTCAACCTTCTCTCAGTGCCTGGGGCTCCTGGACTCAGCCCCAAATCCACCGTTGGGGATCATTAAAATACAGAAAACCCTCAGGAGCTCTTTGTCTTCTTTCCAATGTCTTCCAGTCTCCAGGCCTTGTGCAGCTGCTTGGAGTCACTTTGGAGTTCTCTTAAGGAGGAAGATTTCAAGGTACAGCTCATGATTTTCAGTTTTATAAAAGGGAGTAATTTTTCTTTTTCAGTTCAAAGAAGAAGCAACTTAGGCATTCCCCAGGTGATCTTGATGCTGAATGTCTCCTTAGGAGGTGTGGGCCCACTGAAGAATGAGCCCCTTGCAGGCTGACCCTGTTTGGACAAGCTGCTCCCCAAGCCCAGCCTGGGGACATGTCTGACATGGCCCAGCTGGGACTGACATGCCTGGCCCTGCACCAGAAGCCCTTCCCCCTGAACTCTGCAGCTGGCTGTCCCTGCCCACTGCACCATGTCCCACGTGCTCTCCTCAGGGCTCTGCCTGCATCCAGGCCCAGGACAAGTATTCCTGTTTGTGAGGAAAGAAGGGAAAAGCCTGAGCAGGTTTTCCTAAACGACAAACCCCCACTGTAGAAGCACATGCTGAGTACAGGCTGCCTGGAACCTGGAATGATGACACCTTTCTACTAGGGACAGTGGGACCAGAAATGATGTCTGGATGCAGAATTCTCGGAGTCTTGCAGCTGAATTCTCTGTCCTTGTCCTTTCCCTGCATCTCTGTTGCAGATGGAAGCTGCTGGTGCCTTTCTCAGCTGTGACCTGTCTTTTGAATGCAGACAGATGTTCCCAGGTGTGTTAAGCAGGTGCTGCTCAATGTTTATGCAAAGCTTTGGTGTGCTCATGGAACCAAGGGGACCCTTGTGACACAGCGGGGGCTGATGGAACCAAGGAGACAGTTGTGACAGTTGAGAGCCTCACAGAAACAAGGCTCCATTGTGACGCTGAAGGCAATTACGGAATCCACATCACTGTGACACAGCCAGGCCACATGGAACCAATGGTCCCTGATGACAATGCAGGTCCAAGGAGACCATGGTGACACTATGGGACCGCATGGATCCAAGGGGCCACTGTGACACTGAAGAACTTCATGGAAGCCAGGGTGCAGTGTGACACAGCGGTGCCTGATTGGAACAAAGGAACCACTGTTGACAGCCCAGAAACTCCTGGAACCAAGGGGCTGTGGTGACACAGCAGGGCCACATGGAACCAAGGAGACCTGTGACATTTAGGAACCTCATGGAACCAAGAGTCCACTATGACACTGCAGAAACAAGGAGACCATTGGGACGTTGTGGAAGCTCACAGAACCAAGCAGCCCTCGAGACACTCCAGGGCCTCGTTGAAGCAGGGAGACCACTGTGACAGTCCAGAACGTCATGGAGCTAAGGCTCTCTTGTGACACAGCAGGCTCCCATGCAACCAATTGTCCATTGTGACAATGCAGATCCCAGGAGACCATGGTTACACTACGGAAGCTCATGGAAGCAAGGGTCCATTGTGACAAAGCAAGGCCTTGTGGAACCAAGGAGAGCATTGTGACGTAATGGAACCTCGTGGAACCAAGGGTCCGTTGTTAGAGTCCAGAACCAAGGACACCATTGTGACAGTCCAGAACCTCATGGGACCAAGATTCCCTTGTTACACAGTGGCACTTGATGGAACCAAGGAGCCACTGTAGCACAGCAAAGCTGCATGAAACCTATGGTCCGTAGCGCTACTGCGGATCCAGGGAAACCATGGCGATACCACGGAACCTCATGGAACCAAGGGTCCAGTGTGACCCAGCAGAACCTCTTGGAATCAAGGCACCCATGTTACACTATGGAACCTCATGGAGCCAAGGGTCCGGTGTGCCGTTGCGGGGCCTCACTGGAGCAAAGGACATGGTTGATGGGACAGAAGCTCATGGAAACGATGGGATATTGGGACATTGCAGAGCCTCATGGAACCAAGGAGACCACTGTGACACTGAGGAAGAATTATGGAAGCAAGCAGCCACTGTAGAACCAAGGAGAGCACTGTTGACAGTACAAAACCTCCTGGAACTGAGAGGCCATTGTTCTACAGCGAGGCCTCGGGGAACCAAGGGGCCATGGTGACACTGTGGGGCCTCATGAACCAAGTAGTCGTTGTGACACAGCGGGGCTGCTTGTAACCAATTGTCCATCGTGATACTGCAGATGCAAGAGACCGTGCTGACACTATGGCAGTTCATGGAACCGAGAGGCTGTTGTGACACACCAAGGCCTCGTGGCACCAAGGAGAGAGCATTGTGGCAGTGCAGAACTAAGGAGGCCATTTTGACAGTACAGACCCAAATGGAACCAAGGGTCCACTGTTATCCAGCAGGGCCTCGTGGAACCAAGGGGCCCTCGTGAAAGTGTGCAAGGGGCATAATGGAGTCAGGGACACCACTGATACTGAAATCTGCTGGATAGCAACTTTTGAACACAGTTTTGAGGATTTGAGAGCAGGTATTCTTTATTACACCATGGTGGTCACTTGGGCAATCCTTCATCTACTCGAGTGCACTGGCCACCAGGCAATCGGAGCTTTTATCACTCACACTGATGATGTATTCATTAGTTAACCCCACCTGGAATTTATTTGCCATAATTGCACCCCTTCTCACAAGTCCTTCTATGGTTCTTTGGAGTGTGTCTTCAACATGCACTGTCCTTTTTAGGTGACTGCTCTTTGATCCCCGCTTTTGAGGAAGGGCAATATTATTGTTGTGTATAACTTCTGCTTTTGTCAGCCTTGCAGAGCTGAGCTGACATTCTCCTTGCGTTTTGTGCACGCTCCGTTTGCCTCGGCTACATCCTTTGTGTGTTTCTCCAAGACTGTGCTCTTCTGTTCTCTGCCCGCGATAAGTGTAAATGTTCTTCTGTTCTCCTGTCCTTGTCACAGTGCTCGCCCCACGAGGCGTGTCTGCAAGCCCCTCCAACCCATGGACTTGGGATGGGCAAGTGTTCCTGAGGGAACAGGGATGGGACAGCTGGGCTGGACTGGCCCAAGGGATGTTCCATTCCATGTCACACCACGATCAGCAATCAACTGGGAGAAGCAGGGGGATGGGGGATTTGCGGGGGGGGGGAGGGTGGGGGGAGTGTCACCATCTACCAAGACAGGCCGGGGATTGTTTGATCTCAGAGGTAATAGTAGGCAAATAGCGGGGGACAAATCAGTTTATTCAACAACAGCAATGCATTTTTATTGAATGCCAAACAATTCAGTTGCGATAGAGGGGAGAGATATAGGAAATGGAGTCTAGAGAGAGAAAAAGAGGGGAAGGGGGAAATAGCTACCAACAGACGAGACCAACGTCATGGTGCGCCAGCCAATGGAAGGGTGGTCATCCGTGGGGAGTACTCAGGGTCTCCTCCAGAGGATCGCTCTTTTATAGTCCTTTTTCAAAGCGAGTGGCTTGTGGCCAAGAGGTGGGGAGATTTATGGAGCATTGTGTGGTGCTCCAAGAGACAGGTGCGGTCGTGCAGTACATGCAGGCTTCAGCTGGTACCATGACAGCAGAGTCCAGTGAGCACAACACACCTGCAAAGAGTCCCTTGGCAAGCACCCACCTCAAGCAGGCCAGAAAATCATTGTCCAGAGTCAACCTGGGTGGGGGTCCTTGAGGTCTTCTTGAGAGGGTCATGAGGCAAAAATGAGGGAAACTTCACACCGACCCTTAGAGTGGTAGATGAGAGGCAGCCCTCAGGAAACGGTGGCCACCCAGAGCTGTTACTCCTAGCAGATTTTGGCTGGGAGCAAGCCTTGTATGTAGTCCTTTTTCAGGGGGAATATCAGTTTCAGCCGTGGGAACCTGCAAAAGCGGATGGTACTTTTCCATAGGAAGGAAAGCACACAGCCTCAGTGCTCCAGGAGCTGATGAGAGGCAGTCCTCAACATTCCAGGATCAGCCAGTCTTGCCAGGTGGCCCCCGGGAGGCCCAGCCAGCCAGACCTGTTCCATGTTGCCTTGGTTCCATGGGGCCTCACAGTGTCACAATGTACTCCTTGATTCCGGGAGTCCCTGTAGTGTCCCGATATTCTCCTTGTCACAATATTCTCCCTGCTTCAGTAGTGATAACAATGGCCCCTTGCTTCCCTAAGGTCCTGCAGAGTCACCATGGCCCCTGGGCTCCATGTGGCCCTGCTGTGTAACAAAGGCTCCTTGGTTCTCTGGGCCGCACAGCTTCATCACTGACCCTTGGTTCCATTGGGGTCCCGAGTCTCACAAAGGTGGCCCTGATTGCATGAGGCACCAGAGTGTCAAAATGGTCTCTTTGGTTCCATGAGGTTCCGCAGTGTCCCCATGGTCGCTGTCAGAGGCTGGATGACATCAATGTCCCCAGACCCGTCGGGATGCTCGGAATGCCCGAGTGGGGCCGGGGCTGGGACAGACCTTGGAATGAGGTGGGACAGAGCCCCGTCCCCAGCCATGGCCTGGCAGATCTGCCAATCACACAGCAGGGGTAGCGCCCACCCAGCTCTGATTGGCTGAGCCGTCAATCAATCCCACACAGCAGGAGCAGCGCCCACCCAGCTCTGATTGGTTGAGCCGTTAATCAGTCACACAGCAGGAGCAGCGCCCAGCCTGCTCTGATTGGTTGAGCTGTCAATCAATCACACAGCAGGGGCAGCGCCCAGCCAGCTCTGATTGGCTGAGCCGTCAATCAATCCCACACAGCAGGAGCAGCGCCCACCCAGCTCTGATTGGCTGAGCCGTCAATCAATCACACAGCAGGGGCAGCGCCCACCCAGCTCTGATTGGCCGAGCTGTCAATCAATCCCACACAAAGGCAATGAAACACAGCAGTGAGTGGGAAGAAAGCAGATGTCCCCGAAAAGAGGAGAGCTTACAAAACGCTAGGGAATTGAAAAAATCGGGCATGACGTCAAGCCCTGGTCTGAATCCTGAAATCTCCTGGGTCTGTGTCTCAGCCACACTGGAAGCCTAGCAGCTGGTAGCTCTCTGCATATCTATCTGGAGATCTTCTGTCTTTCTGTCTCTTTTTTCTCTTTTAACCTTCTTATCCTCTTTTACTGGAATGTTTTTGGGTAGTTTAACATTTTTATGCCTAAAGGTTTCCATCTTACATGGGCCGAGTTAATGATGTTCCTGCTACGCTAAGTGATGCACGTTGAATTGGATGTTGTATGAAATCATTTGCCAAAGGAGCTCGGTTTTCTGTATTTTTCCAGTACACTTTTGTGTCGTTTTGACCTCTTGAGAATATCTGGCTGGGGTTTCTACTCTGCACCAAACTCGAGGAAAGGAGCCTTTGCTCACCCTCAGCATTTCAGTGTTCTGCGGTGTTACAGGCGCGCAGGCTCAGCACGGCCTCTTGTTTCCATGAGGCCCCGCTGTGTCACACTGGCCCTTGGTTCCATGAGCATCTGGAGTGTCACACAGCTTGATGACATTTGTCCTTGCTGCCTCTCCCATCCCAGTGCTCCAGGAACAGCCCCGAGCCACCTGTGAGGGACAGGCCCTGCTGGCCCAGGCCTGGGCTCAGGCCTTGGCCTTTCTGCTTCCTCCAACCAGCCCAGGCCTTGCTCAGCATTGCAGTTCCCTGCTCACAGCCTCGGGCTCCTGCAATCCTGGCCTCAAGGATCTGCTCTCACCACTCCCTGGGGAGCCTTTGGCAGTCCCTGCCCTCAGTGGGGCCAGTGATGCTCCAAGGGACTTGGAGTTTTGCTTCTGACTCCTTGAGCAGCTTCTTCAACCTTCTCTCAGTGCCTGGGGCTCCTGGACTCAGCCCCAAATCCACCGTTGGGGATCATTAAAATACAGAAAACCCTCAGGAGCTCTTTGTCTTCTTTCCAATGTCTTCCAGTCTCCAGGCCTTGTGCAGCTGCTTGGAGTCACTTTGGAGTTCTCTTAAGGAGGAAGATTTCAAGGTACAGCTCATGATTTTCAGTTTTATAAAAGGGAGTAATTTTTCTTTTTCAGTTCAAAGAAGAAGCAACTTAGGCATTCCCCAGGTGATCTTGATGCTGAATGTCTCCTTAGGAGGTGTGGGCCCACTGAAGAATGAGCCCCTTGCCAGGCTGACCCTGTTTGGACAAGCTGCTCCCCAAGCCCAGCCTGGGGACATGTCTGACATGGCCCAGCTGGGACTGACATGCCTGGCCCTGCACCAGAAGCCCTTCCCCCTGAACTCTGCAGCTGGCTGTCCCTGCCCACTGCACCATGTCCCACGTGCTCTCCTCAGGGCTCTGCCTGCATCCAGGCCCAGGACAAGTATTCCTGTTTGTGAGGAAAGAAGGGAAAAGCCTGAGCAGGTTTTCCTAAACGACAAACCCCCACTGTAGAAGCACATGCTGAGTACAGGCTGCCTGGAACCTGGAATGATGACACCTTTCTACTAGGGACAGTGGGACCAGAAATGATGTCTGGATGCAGAATTCTCGGAGTCTTGCAGCTGAATTCTCTGTCCTTGTCCTTTCCCTGCATCTCTGTTGCAGATGGAAGCTGCTGGTGCCTTTCTCAGCTGTGACCTGTCTTTTGAATGCAGACAGATGTTCCCAGGTGTGTTAAGCAGGTGCTGCTCAATGTTTATGCAAAGCTTTGGTGTGCTCATGGAACCAAGGGGACCCTTGTGACACAGCGGGGGCTGATGGAACCAAGGAGACAGTTGTGACAGTTCAGAGCCTCACAGAAACAAGGCTCCATTGTGACACTGAAGGCAATTACGGAATCCACATCACTGTGACACAGCCAGGCCACATGGAACCAATGGTCCCTGATGACAATGCAGGTCCAAGGAGACCATGGTGACACTATGGGACCGCATGGATCCAAGGGGCCACTGTGACACTGAAGAACTTCATGGAAGCCAGGGTGCAGTGTGACACAGCGGTGCCTGATTGGAACAAAGGAACCACTGCTGACAGCCCAGAAACTCCTGGAACCAAGGGGCTGTGGTGACACAGCAGGGCCACATGGAACCAAGGAGACCTGTGACATTTAGGAACCTCATGGAACCAAGAGTCCACTATGACACTGCAGAAACAAGGAGACCATTGGGACGTTGTGGAAGCTCACAGAACCAAGCAGCCCTCGAGACACTCCAGGGCCTCGTTGAAGCAGGGAGACCACTGTGACAGTCCAGAACCTCATGGAGCTAAGGCTCTCTTGTGACACAGCAGGCTCCCATGCAACCAATTGTCCATTGTGACAATGCAGATCCCAGGAGACCATGGTTACACTACGGAAGCTCATGGAACCAAGGGTCCATTGTGACAAAGCAAGGCCTTGTGGAACCAAGGAGAGCATTGTGACGTAATGGAACCTCGTGGAACCAAGGGTCCGTTGTTAGAGTCCAGAACCAAGGACACCATTGTGACAGTCCAGAACCTCATGGGACCAAGATTCCCTTGTTACACAGTGGCACTTGATGGAACCAAGGAGCCACTGTAGCACAGCAAAGCTGCATGAAACCTATGGTCCGTAGCGCTACTGCGGATCCAGGGAAACCATGGCGATACCACGGAACCTCATGGAACCAAGGGTCCAGTGTGACCCAGCAGAACCTCTTGGAATCAAGGCACCCATGTTACACTATGGAACCTCATGGAGCCAAGGGTCCGGTGTGTCGTTGCGGGGCCTCACTGGAGCAAAGGACATGGTTGATGGGACAGAAGCTCATGGAAACGATGGGATATTGGGACATTGCAGAGCCTCATGGAACCAAGGAGACCACTGTGACACTGAGGAAGAATTATGGAAGCAAGCAGCCACTGTAGAACCAAGGAGAGCACTGTTGACAGTACAAAACCTCCTGGAACTGAGAGGCCATTGTTCTACAGCGAGGCCTCGGGGAACCAAGGGGCCATGGTGACACTGTGGGGCCTCATGAACCAAGTAGTCGTTGTGACACAGCGGGGCTGCTTGTAACCAATTGTCCATCGTGATACTGCAGATGCAAGAGACCGTGCTGACACTATGGCAGTTCATGGAACCGAGAGGCTGTTGTGACACACCAAGGCCTCGTGGCACCAAGGAGAGAGCATTGTGGCAGTGCAGAACTAAGGAGGCCATTTTGACAGTACAGACCCAAATGGAACCAAGGGTCCACTGTTATCCAGCAGGGCCTCGTGGAACCAAGGGGCCCTCGTGAAAGTGTGCAAGGGGCATAATGGAGTCAGGGACACCACTGATACTGAAATCTGCTGGATAGCAACTTTTGAACACAGTTTTGAGGATTTGAGAGCAGGTATTCTTTATTACACCATGGTGGTCACTTGGTGTCCTAGGGTGATGTTATGGTGTTTCTATCTCCAATCGTGTGTCCTGATTATGTTTGGTATTATGTCCTGTGCTTCCAGGACTGAGTCTGAGAGTGAAGCTTTGTTTTGTCTTGTTATCAGCCGGCTCACCTCCCCCATGGTCTATGTTTAGGAGAGGTTTTAGCTCGGCTTGCTTGCTTGCCTGCTTGCTTGCTTGCTTGCTTGCCTGCTTGCTTGCTTGCTTGCTTGCCTGCTTGCTTGCCTGCTTGCTCGCTTCTGCCTTTTTCTTTCCTTCGCTTTGCCCTTGCTTTCTGCTTATTAGTTAGTTCAGCTAGGCAGTCCAACTTTTTCCCTGGACTGTTTTCTCTTCCACCCCGTCCCCTCCCTCTCCTGGATACCATCTGAACGGACGGGGACCTGGGAACCCCAAGAAACACCGGGAGTCTACACTTTGTCACCTGCAGCAGTCATCCCCAGCGCCAGAGACTGATAACTGCGCGACCACTCGCCAGAGAGACTGAACTTGTCATCCCTTCAGAACGGTGAAAGAGTTTTTTGTCAGCTGGTGTTGTTTTTTTTTCCCTGTGCTGGGGAGTGTCTTGCTTGTTAAATAAACAGGTTTTTTCTCCCACTCTTCTCCAAGGAAATTCTTCCCGAACCCGGTGGGGGGGGGGGGGGAGGAGTCGTGGGGTTTGCTGTCTGGGGGCTCCTCCTGGAGGTTTTCCCCCAAATTTGGCCGAAACCAGGACAAATATATTGGCGCCCAACTCGAGGCTTGAGAAAGTGGGAAAAAACCCTGTTCTAATAATAATAATTTGGTTCAAATTCTTTTGTGTTGGTATAGAGCAGTTATTGGCTATGTTGTTGGAATTCATGTCTTTTGGGGTGGAGGCCTGCATGGGTTCTTTGTCCCTAGGGTTTTTTGAGGTCTTAATACCTCTGTGGTCCCTGGGTTTATTTGCTTATCCAGAAATAGCTCCAGTATTGTCCCTAATGCGTAGTTTCTGTAGTAGAGGGGCATTGACCAAAATATCCATCGGGCTGGGCTTGGTTTTAATGGCCTGCAGGAGATTTATAAAGGTGCTGGAGTCTGTTCCAGGAATGTATGGTTCTTGGTTGTGGTTGTGTACTCAGCTTGTTAGAGGAGAAGCAGGGGATGAGGCTTTTCAGCCTTTGTTCTCCTTCTTCTCCTCTGAATTTGTTACATCCCTATTAGAGAATGTTCAGTTCCCCCTGAGTGTTAAAGAGACCATCTTTCTGGTGTTTAATATAGTAAGCTTTCTCTATACAGTCTGCAGTTTCTCTAGAATGAGAGCTGAGATTTCTAGAGGGGCTGAGACCCCTGACCCCAGAGTAGAGCCAGGCGTGAGGAATCCTGAATGGTGTGGGAAATGGGAGGATATGGGCCAAATCTTAAAGGAATTTTCTGACCCTACATCCTGGGATTTTCCATGTGAACAAATTCAGAACCCAGCTGAGGTGGCAAAGTACCTGAAAGAGAAGTGCCATGGTAATTCTAAGGAGAATGGAGACTGACCGTAGACTATCGTGCATTGAATGAGGTGACTCCACCACTGAGCGCTGCCGTGCCAGACATGCTGGAACTGCAGTACGAGCTGGAGTCCAAGGCAGCAAAGTGGTACGCCACTATCGATATCGCCAATGCATTTTTCTCCATTCCTCTGGCAGCAGAGTGCAGGCCTCAGTTCGCTTTCACATGGAGGGGAGTGCAGTACACCTGGAATCGACTGCCCCAGGGGTGGAAGCACAGTCCTACTATCTGCCATGGACTGATCCAGACTACACTAGAAAAAGGTGAGGCTCCAGAACATTTACAATATATTGATGATATCATTGTGTGGGGGAACACAGCAGCAGAAGTGTTCAAGAAAGGAGAGAGAATCATCCAAATCCTCCTGGAAGCCGGCTTCGCCATCAAGAAGAGTAAAGTTAAGGGACCTGCTCGAGAGATCCAGTTCCTGGGAGTGAAGTGGCAAGATGGACGGCGTCAGATTCCTACTGATGTCATCAACAAAATCACAGCTATGTCCCCACCAACCAACAAGAAGGAGACACAAGCTTTCTTAGGCGCCATAGGTTTTTGGAGGATGCACATTCCTGAGTACAGTCAGATTGTGAGCCCTCTTTACCTGGTCACCCGCAAGAAGAACGATTTCCATTGGGGCCCTGAGCAGCAACAAGCTTTTGCCCAGATAAAGCAGGAAATTGCTCATGCAGTAGCCCTTGGCCCAGTCAGGACGGGACCAGATGTGAAGAACGTGCTCTACTCTGCAGCCGGGAACCATGGTCTGTCCTGGAGCCTGTGGCAGAAGGTGCCTGGTGAGACTCGAGGCCGACCATTAGGATTTTGGAGTCGGAGCTACAGAGGGTCTGAAGCTAACTACACCCCAACAGAGAAGGAGATCTTGGCTGCCTACGAAGGGGTCCAAGCAGCCTCAGAGGTGGTTGGCACAGAAGCACAACTCCTTCTGGCACCCCGACTACCAGTGCTGGGGTGGATGTTCAGAGGAAAGGTTCCCTCAACCCACCATGCCACCAGTGCTACATGGAGCAAGTGGATTGCCCTCATTACACAGCGCACCCGGATTGGAAAACTGAATCGCCCTGGGATTTTGGAAGTAATTACAAATTGGCCTGAAGGTGAAAGTTTTGGTGTCACAGATGAGGAACAAGAACCAGTGACACGGGCTGAAGAAGCTCCACCATATAACCAACTGCCAGCAGAGGAAACACGCTATGCTCTATTCACCGACGGTTCCTGTCGCATTGTGGGGATGAATCGGAGGTGGAAAGCAGCCGTATGGAGCCCCACGCGACGGGTAGCAGAGGCCACTGAAGGAGAGGGTGGATCCAGTCAACTTGCTGAACTCAAAGCGGTTCAACTGGCCTTAGACATTGCTGAAAGAGAGAAGTGGCCAAAGCTTTACCTTTATACCGATTCATGGATGGTAGCCAATGCTCTGTGGGGATGGTTGGAGAGATGGAAAGAGGCTAACTGGCAGCGTAGAGGAAAACCAATTTGGGCTGCCGAAGAGTGGAAAGATATCGCTACCTGGTTAGAGAAATTACCTGTGAAGGTTCGCCATGTAGATGCCCATGTTCCCAGAAGTAGGGCTAATGAAGAGCAGAAAAACAATCAGCAGGTAGATCAGGCTGCAAAGATAGGGGTGTCGAAGATAGACCTTGATTGGGAACACAAGGGAGAGTTGTTCCTGGCTCGATGGGCCCATGATGCCTCAGGCCCATTTATATGTGGCACGAGACCGAGGGGTGGATCTAACCATGGACAGTATTTCTCAAGTTATCCATGACTGTGAGACGTGCGCTGCCATCAAGCAAGCCAAGCGGGTGAAGCCCCTCTGGTATGGGGGGCGGTGGTCCAAGTACAAGTATGGAGAGGCCTGGCAGATTGACTACATCACACTGCCCCAGACACGCCAAGGCAAGCGCTATGTACTGACCATGGTGGAAGCCACCACTGGATGGTTGGAGACCTACCCTGTGTCTCACGCTACAGCCCGTAACACCATCCTGGGCCTGGAAAAGCAGGTCCTTTGGAGGCATGGCACCCCTGAGAGGATTGAGTCAGACAATGGGACTCATTTCAAGAATAGCCTTATCAACACTTGGGCTAGGGAACATGGCATTGAGTGGGTGTACCATATCCCCTACCATGCACCAGCTGCAGGGAAGGTGGAAAGGTACAATGGACTGTTAAAAACCACCTTGAGAGCATTGGGTGGGGGATCATTCAAAAACTGGGAGCAGCATTTAGCAAAGGCCACTTGGTTAGTTAACACCCGGGGTTCCACCAACCGAGCGGGCCCTGCCCAGTCTGAGTCCCTGAATATAGTAGATGGAGACAAAGTCCCAGTGGCACATATCAGAGGTTTGTTAGGGAAGGCAGTTTGGATCAATTCTGCCCCGAGTACAGACAAACCCATTCGTGGGATTGTCTTTGCTCAAGGACCAGGTTGTACATGGTGGGTAATGCAGAGAGATGGAACAACACGATGTGTGCCTCAGGGAGATCTGATTGTGGGGTGAGGCAGCATGAGACAGAAGGAAATATGTAAGTGTCAAAGGTCTGAGCAAGTGAGATAGAAGGAAAGGTGTAAGTGTCGAAGGTTTGAGCAAGTGAGATGGAAGAAAATGTGTCCGAATAAGTGAAAGATGGAAATTTCTACTTGCTGAAGTTTTTACATGCTGTTTAGTATGTTCACGATATGGAGATAAGGGGTGGAATGTCCTAGGGTGATGTTATGGTGTTTCTATCTCCAATCGTGTGTCCTGATTATGTTTGGTATTATGTCCTGTGCTTCCAGGACTGAGTCTGAGAGTGAAGCTTTGTTTTGTCTTGTTATCAGCCGGCTCACCTCCCCCATGGTCTATGTTTAGGAGAGGTTTTAGCTCGGCTTGCTTGCTTGCCTGCTTGCTTGCTTGCTTGCTTGCCTGCTTGCTTGCTTGCTTGCTTGCCTGCTTGCTTGCCTGCTTGCTCGCTTCTGCCTTTTTCTTTCCTTCGCTTTGCCCTTGCTTTCTGCTTATTAGTTAGTTCAGCTAGGCAGTCCAACTTTTTCCCTGGACTGTTTTCTCTTCCACCCCGTCCCCTCCCTCTCCTGGATACCATCTGAACGGACGGGGACCTGGGAACCCCAAGAAACACCGGGAGTCTACACTTTGTCACCTGCAGCAGTCATCCCCAGCGCCAGAGACTGATAACTGCGCGACCACTCGCCAGAGAGACTGAACTTGTCATCCCTTCAGAACGGTGAAAGAGTTTTTTGTCAGCTGGTGTTGTTTTTTTTTCCCTGTGCTGGGGAGTGTCTTGCTTGTTAAATAAACAGGTTTTTTCTCCCACTCTTCTCCAAGGAAATTCTTCCCGAACCCGGTGGGGGGGGGGGGGGGGGGAGGAGTCGTGGGGTTTGCTGTCTGGGGGCTCCTCCTGGAGGTTTTCCCCCAAATTTGGCCGAAACCAGGACACTTGGGCAATCCTTCATCTACTCGAGTGCACTGGCCACCAGGCAATCGGAGCTTTTATCACTCACACTGATGATGTATTCATTAGTTAACCCCACCTGGAATTTATTTGCCATAATTGCACCCCTTCTCACAAGTCCTTCTATGGTTCTTTGGAGTGTGTCTTCAACATGCACTGTCCTTTTTAGGTGACTGCTCTTTGATCCCCGCTTTTGAGGAAGGGCAATATTATTGTTGTGTATAACTTCTGCTTTTGTCAGCCTTGCAGAGCTGAGCTGACATTCTCCTTGCGTTTTGTGCACGCTCCGTTTGCCTCGGCTACATCCTTTGTGCGTTTCTCCAAGACTGTGCTCTTCTGTTCTCTGCCCTTGGTAAGTGTAAATGTTGTTCTGTTCTCCTGTCCTTGTCACAGTGCTCGCCCCACGAGGCGTGTCTGCAAGCCCCTCCAACCCATGGACTTGGGATGGGCAAGTGTTCCTGAGGGAACAGGGATGGGACAGCTGGGCTGGACTGGCCCAAGGGATGTTCCATTCCATGTCACACCACGATCAGCAATCAACTGGGAGAAGCAGGGGCATGGGGGATGGGGGGGGGGGGGGGGGTGGGGGTGTGTCACCATCTGCCAACACAGGCCGAGGATTGTTCGATCTCAGAGGTGCAAACAGGTAAATAGCGGGGGACAAATCAGTTTATTCAACAACAGCAATGCATTTTTATTGAATGCCAAACAATTCAGTTGCGCTAGAGGGGAGAGATATAGGAAACGGAGTATAGAGAGAGAAAAGGAGGGGAAGGGGGAAGTAGCTACCAACAGACGAGACCAAGGTCATGGTGGGCCAGCCAATGGAAGGGTGGTCATCCGTGGGGAGTACTCAGGGTCTTCTCCAGAGGATCGCTCTTTTGTAGTCCTTTTCCAAAGCGAGTGGCTTGTGGCCAAGAGGCGGGGAGATTTATGGAGCATTGTGTGGTGCTCCAAGAGACAGGTGCGGTCGTGCAGTACATGCAGGCTTCAGCTGGTACCATGACAGCACAGTCCAGTGAGCACAACACACCTGCAAAGAGTCCCTTGGCAAGCACCCACCTCAAGCAGGCCAGAAAACCATTGTCCAGAGTCAACCTGGGCGGGGGTCCTTGAGGTCTTCTTGAGAGGGTCATGAGGCAAAAATGAGGGAAACTTCACACCGACCCTTAGAGTGGTAGATGAGAGGCAGCCCTCAGGAAACGGTGGCCACCCAGAGCTGTTACTCCTAGCAGATTTTGGCTGGGAGCAAGCCTTGTATGTAGTGCTTTTTCAGGGGGAATATCGGTTTCAGCCGTGGGAACCTGCAAAAGGGGCTGGTACTTTTCCATAGGAAGGAAAGCACAGAGCCTTAGTGCTCCAGGAGCTGATGAGAGGCAGTCCTCAACATTCCAGGATCAGCCAGTCTTGCCAGGTGGCCCCCGGGGAGGCCCAGCCAGCCAGACCTGTTCCATGTTGCCTTGGTTCCATGGGGCCTCACAGTGTCACAATGTTCTCCTTGATTCCAGGAGTCCCTGTAGTGTCCCGATATTCTCCTTGTCACAATATTCTCCCTGCTTCTGTAGTGTAAACAATGGCCCCTTGCTTCCCTAAGGTCCTGCAGAGTCACCACGGCCCCTGGGCTCCATGTGGCCCTGCTGTGTAACAAAGGCTCCTTGGTTCTCTGGGCCGCACAGCTTCATCACTGACCCTTGGTTCCATTGGGGTCCTGAGTCTCACAAAGGTGCCCCTGATTGCATGAGGCACCAGAGTGTCAAAATGGTCTCTTTGGTTCCATGAGGTTCCGCAGTGTCCCCATGGTCGCTGTCAGAGGCTGGATGACATCAATGTCCCCAGACCCGTCGGGATGCTCGGAATGGCCGAGTGGGGCCGGGGCTGGGACAGACCTTGGAATGAGGTGGGACAGAACCCCGTCCCCAGCCATGGCCTGGCAGATCTGCCAATCACACAGCAGGGGCAGAGCAAACCCAGCTGTGACTGCCTGAGCCGTCAATCAATCACACAGCAGGGGCAGCGCCCAGCCAGCTCTGATTGGTTGAGCCGTCAATCAATCACACAGCAGGGTCACCGCCCAGCCAGCTCTGATTGGCTGAGCCGTCAATCAAGCACACAGCAGGGGCCGCGCCCACCCAGCTCTGATTGGCTGAGCCGTCAATCAATCCCACACAAAGGCAATGAAACACAGCAGTGCGTGGTAAGAAAGCAGATGTCCCTGAAAAGAGGAGAGCTTAGAAAACGCTAGGGATTTAAAAAATCGGGCATGACGTCAAGCCCTGGTCTGAATCCTGAAATCTCCTGGGTCTGTGTCTCAGCCACACTGGAAGCCTAGCAGCTGGTAGCTCTCTGCATATCTATCTGGAGATCTTCTGTCTTTCTGTCTCTTTTTTCTCTTTTAACCTTCTTATCCTCTTTTACTGGAATGTTTTTGGGTAGTTTAACATTTTTATGCCTAAAGGTTTCCATCTTACATGGGCCGAGTTAATGATGTTCCTGCTACGCTAAGTGATGCACGTTGAATTGGATGTTGTATGAAATCATTTGCCAAAGGAGCTCGGTTTTCTGTATTTTTCCAGTACACTTTTGTGTCGTTTTGACCTCTTGAGAATATCTGGCTGGGGTTTCTACTCTGCACCAAACTCGAGTAAAGGAGCCTTTGCTCACCCTCAGCATTTCAGTGTTCTGGGGTGTTACAGGCGCGCAGGCTCAGCACGGCCTCTTGTTTCCATGAGGCCCCGCTGTGTCACACTGGCCCTTGGTTCCATGAGCATCTGGAGTGTCACACAGCTTGATGACATTTGTCCTTGCTGCCTCTCCCATCCCAGTGCTCCAGGAACAGCCCCGAGCCACCTGTGAGGGACAGGCCCTGCTGGCCCAGGCCTGGGCTCAGGCCTTGGCCTTTCTGCTTCCTCCAACCAGCCCAGGCCTTGCTCAGCATTGCAGTTCCCTGCTCACAGCCTCGGGCTCCTGCAATCCTGGCCTCAAGGATCTGCTCTCACCACTCCCTGGGGAGCCTTTGGCAGTCCCTGCCCTCAGTGGGGCCAGTGATGCTCCAAGGGACTTGGAGTTTTGCTTCTGACTCCTTGAGCAGCTTCTTCAACCTTCTCTCAGTGCCTGGGGCTCCTGGACTCAGCCCCAAATCCACCGTTGGGGATCATTAAAATACAGAAAACCCTCAGGAGCTCTTTGTCTTCTTTCCAATGTCTTCCAGTCTCCAGGCCTTGTGCAGCTGCTTGGAGTCACTTTGGAGTTCTCTTAAGGAGGAAGATTTCAAGGTACAGCTCATGATTTTCAGTTTTATAAAAGGGAGTAATTTTTCTTTTTCAGTTCAAAGAAGAAGCAACTTAGGCATTCCCCAGGTGATCTTGATGCTGAATGTCTCCTTAGGAGGTGTGGGCCCACTGAAGAATGAGCCCCTTGCCAGGCTGACCCTGTTTGGACAAGCTGCTCCCCAAGCCCAGCCTGGGGACATGTCTGACATGGCCCAGCTGGGACTGACATGCCTGGCCCTGCACCAGAAGCCCTTCCCCCTGAACTCTGCAGCTGGCTGTCCCTGCCCACTGCACCATGTCCCACGTGCTCTCCTCAGGGCTCTGCCTGCATCCAGGCCCAGGACAAGTATTCCTGTTTGTGAGGAAAGAAGGGAAAAGCCTGAGCAGGTTTTCCTAAACGACAAACCCCCACTGTAGAAGCACATGCTGAGTACAGGCTGCCTGGAACCTGGAATGATGACACCTTTCTACTAGGGACAGTGGGACCAGAAATGATGTCTGGATGCAGAATTCTCGGAGTCTTGCAGCTGAATTCTCTGTCCTTGTCCTTTCCCTGCATCTCTGTTGCAGATGGAAGCTGCTGGTGCCTTTCTCAGCTGTGACCTGTCTTTTGAATGCAGACAGATGTTCCCAGGTGTGTTAAGCAGGTGCTGCTCAATGTTTATGCAAAGCTTTGGTGTGCTCATGGAACCAAGGGGACCCTTGTGACACAGCGGGGGCTGATGGAACCAAGGAGACAGTTGTGACAGTTCAGAGCCTCACAGAAACAAGGCTCCATTGTGACACTGAAGGCAATTACGGAATCCACATCACTGTGACACAGCCAGGCCACATGGAACCAATGGTCCCTGATGACAATGCAGGTCCAAGAAGACCATGGTGACACTATGGGACCGCATGGATCCAAGGGGCCACTGTGACACTGAAGAACTTCATGGAAGCCAGGGTGCAGTGTGACACAGCGGTGCCTGATTGGAACAAAGGAACCACTGTTGACAGCCCAGAAACTCCTGGAACCAAGGGGCTGTGGTGACACAGCAGGGCCACATGGAACCAAGGAGACCTGTGACATTTAGGAACCTAATGGAACCAAGAGTCCACTATGACACTGCAGAAACAAGGAGACCATTGGGACGTTGTGGAAGCTCACAGAACCAAGCAGCCCTCGAGACACTCCAGGGCCTCGTTGAAGCAGGGAGACCACTGTGACAGTCCAGAACGTCATGGAGCTAAGGCTCTCTTGTGACACAGCAGGCTCCCATGCAACCAATTGTCCATTGTGACAATGCAGATCCCAGGAGACCATGGTTACACTACGGAAGCTCATGGAAGCAAGGGTCCATTGTGACAAAGCAAGGCCTTGTGGAACCAAGGAGAGCATTGTGACGTAATGGAACCTCGTGGAACCAAGGGTCCGTTGTTAGAGTCCAGAACCAAGGACACCATTGTGACAGTCCAGAACCTCATGGGACCAAGATTCCCTTGTTACACAGTGGCACTTGATGGAACCAAGGAGCCACTGTAGCACAGCAAAGCTGCATGAAACCTATGGTCCGTAGCGCTACTGCGGATCCAGGGAAACCATGGCGATACCACGGAACCTCATGGAACCAAGGGTCCAGTGTGACCCAGCAGAACCCCTTGGAATCAAGGCACCCATGTTACACTATGGAACCTCATGGAGCCAAGGGTCCGGTGTGCCGTTGCGGGGCCTCACTGGAGCAAAGGACATGGTTGATGGGACAGAAGCTCATGGAAACGATGGGATATTGGGACATTGCAGAGCCTCATGGAACCAAGGAGACCACTGTGACACTGAGGAAGAATTATGGAAGCAAGCAGCCACTGTAGAACCAAGGAGAGCACTGTTGACAGTACAAAACCTCCTGGAACTGAGAGGCCATTGTTCTACAGCGAGGCCTCGGGGAACCAAGGGGCCATGGTGACACTGTGGGGCCTCATGAACCAAGTAGTCGTTGTGACACAGCGGGGCTGCTTGTAACCAATTGTCCATCGTGATACTGCAGATGCAAGAGACCGTGCTGACACTATGGCAGTTCATGGAACCGAGAGGCTGTTGTGACACACCAAGGCCTCGTGGCACCAAGGAGAGAGCATTGTGGCAGTGCAGAACTAAGGAGGCCATTTTGACAGTACAGACCCAAATGGAACCAAGGGTCCACTGTTATCCAGCAGGGCCTCGTGGAACCAAGGGGCCCTCGTGAAAGTGTGCAAGGGGCATAATGGAGTCAGGGACACCACTGATACTGAAATCTGCTGGATAGCAGCTTTTGAACACAGTTTTGAGGATTTGAGAGCAGGTATTCTTTATTACACCATGGTGGTCACTTGGGCAATCCTTCATCTACTCGAGTGCACTGGCCACCAGGCAATCGGAGCTTTTATCACTCACACTGATGATGTATTCATTAGTTAACCCCACCTGGAATTTATTTGCCATAATTGCACCCCTTCTCACAAGTCCTTCTATGGTTCTTTGGAGTGTGTCTTCAACATGCACTGTCCTTTTTAGGTGACTGCTCTTTGATCCCCGCTTTTGAGGAAGGGCAATATTATTGTTGTGTATAACTTCTGCTTTTGTCAGCCTTGCAGAGCTGAGCTGACATTCTCCTTGCGTTTTGTGCACGCTCCGTTTGCCTCGGCTACATCCTTTGTGTGTTTCTCCAAGACTGTGCTCTTCTGTTCTCTGCCCGCGATAAGTGTAAATGTTGTTCTGTTCTCCTGTCCTTGTCACAGTGCTCGCCCCACGAGGCGTGTCTGCAAGCCCCTCCAACCCATGGACTTGGGATGGGCAAGTGTTCCTGAGGGAACAGGGATGGGACAGCTGGGCTGGACTGGCCCAAGGGATGTTCCATTCCATGTCACACCACGATCAGCAATCAACTGGGAGAAGCAGGGGCATGGGGGATGGGGGGGGGGGGGTGGGGGTGGGGGTGTGTCACCATCTGCCAACACAGGCCGAGGATTGTTCGATCTCAGAGGTGCAAACAGGTAAATAGCGGGGGACAAATCAGTTTATTCAACAACAGCAATGCATTTTTATTGAATGCCAAACAATTCAGTTGCGCTAGAGGGGAGAGATATAGGAAACGGAGTATAGAGAGAGAAAAGGAGGGGAAGGGGGAAGTAGCTACCAACAGACGAGACCAAGGTCATGGTGGGCCAGCCAATGGAAGGGTGGTCATCCGTGGGGAGTACTCAGGGTCTTCTCCAGAGGATCGCTCTTTTGTAGTCCTTTTCCAAAGCGAGTGGCTTGTGGCCAAGAGGCGGGGAGATTTATGGAGCATTGTGTGGTGCTCCAAGAGACAGGTGCGGTCGTGCAGTACATGCAGGCTTCAGCTGGTACCATGACAGCACAGTCCAGTGAGCACAACACACCTGCAAAGAGTCCCTTGGCAAGCACCCACCTCAAGCAGGCCAGAAAACCATTGTCCAGAGTCAACCTGGGCGGGGGTCCTTGAGGTCTTCTTGAGAGGGTCATGAGGCAAAAATGAGGGAAACTTCACACCGACCCTTAGAGTGGTAGATGAGAGGCAGCCCTCAGGAAACGGTGGCCACCCAGAGCTGTTACTCCTAGCAGATTTTGGCTGGGAGCAAGCCTTGTATGTAGTGCTTTTTCAGGGGGAATATCAGTTTCAGCCGTGGGAACCTGCAAAAGGGGCTGGTACTTTTCCATAGGAAGGAAAGCACAGAGCCTTAGTGCTCCAGGAGCTGATGAGAGGCAGTCCTCAACATTCCAGGATCAGCCAGTCTTGCCAGGTGGCCCCCGGGGAGGCCCAGCCAGCCAGACCTGTTCCATGTTGCCTTGGTTCCATGGGGCCTCACAGTGTCACAATGTTCTCCTTGATTCCAGGAGTCCCTGTAGTGTCCCGATATTCTCCTTGTCACAATATTCTCCCTGCTTCTGTAGTGTAAACAATGGCCCCTTGCTTCCCTAAGGTCCTGCAGAGTCACCACGGCCCCTGGGCTCCATGTGGCCCTGCTGTGTAACAAAGGCTCCTTGGTTCTCTGGGCCGCACAGCTTCATCACTGACCCTTGGTTCCATTGGGGTCCTGAGTCTCACAAAGGTGCCCCTGATTGCATGAGGCACCAGAGTGTCAAAATGGTCTCTTTGGTTCCATGAGGTTCCGCAGTGTCCCCATGGTCGCTGTCAGAGGCTGGATGACATCAATGTCCCCAGACCCGTCGGGATGCTCGGAATGGCCGAGTGGGGCCGGGGCTGGGACAGACCTTGGAATGAGGTGGGACAGAACCCCGTCCCCAGCCATGGCCTGGCAGATCTGCCAATCACACAGCAGGGGCAGAGCAAACCCAGCTGTGACTGCCTGAGCCGTCAATCAATCACACAGCAGGGGCAGCGCCCAGCCAGCTCTGATTGGCTGAGCCGTCAATCAATCACACAGCAGGGGCAGCGCCCAGCCAGCTCTGATTGGTTGAGCCGTCAATCAATCACACAGCAGGGTCACCGCCCAGCCAGCTCTGATTGGCTGAGCCGTCAATCAATCCCACACAGCAGGGGCAGCGCCCACCCAGCTCTGATTGGCTGAGCCGTCAATCAATCCCACACAAAGGCAATGAAACACAGCAGTGCGTGGTAAGAAAGCAGATGTCCCTGAAAAGAGGAGAGCTTAGAAAACGCTAGGGATTTAAAAAATCGGGCATGACGTCAAGCCCTGGTCTGAATCCTGAAATCTCCTGGGTCTGTGTCTCAGCCACACTGGAAGCCTAGCAGCTGGTAGCTCTCTGCATATCTATCTGGAGATCTTCTGTCTTTCTGTCTCTTTTTTCTCTTTTAACCTTCTTATCCTCTTTTACTGGAATGTTTTTGGGTAGTTTAACATTTTTATGCCTAAAGGTTTCCATCTTACATGGGCCGAGTTAATGATGTTCCTGCTACGCTAAGTGATGCACGTTGAATTGGATGTTGTATGAAATCATTTGCCAAAGGAGCTCGGTTTTCTGTATTTTTCCAGTACACTTTTGTGTCGTTTTGACCTCTTGAGAATATCTGGCTGGGGTTTCTACTCTGCACCAAACTCGAGTAAAGGAGCCTTTGCTCACCCTCAGCATTTCAGTGTTCTGGGGTGTTACAGGCGCGCAGGCTCAGCACGGCCTCTTGTTTCCATGAGGCCCCGCTGTGTCACACTGGCCCTTGGTTCCATGAGCATCTGGAGTGTCACACAGCTTGATGACATTTGTCCTTGCTGCCTCTCCCATCCCAGTGCTCCAGGAACAGCCCCGAGCCACCTGTGAGGGACAGGCCCTGCTGGCCCAGGCCTGGGCTCAGGCCTTGGCCTTTCTGCTTCCTCCAACCAGCCCAGGCCTTGCTCAGCATTGCAGTTCCCTGCTCACAGCCTCGGGCTCCTGCAATCCTGGCCTCAAGGATCTGCTCTCACCACTCCCTGGGGAGCCTTTGGCAGTCCCTGCCCTCAGTGGGGCCAGTGATGCTCCAAGGGACTTGGAGTTTTGCTTCTGACTCCTTGAGCAGCTTCTTCAACCTTCTCTCAGTGCCTGGGGCTCCTGGACTCAGCCCCAAATCCACCGTTGGGGATCATTAAAATACAGAAAACCCTCAGGAGCTCTTTGTCTTCTTTCCAATGTCTTCCAGTCTCCAGGCCTTGTGCAGCTGCTTGGAGTCACTTTGGAGTTCTCTTAAGGAGGAAGATTTCAAGGTACAGCTCATGATTTTCAGTTTTATAAAAGGGAGTAATTTTTCTTTTTCAGTTCAAAGAAGAAGCAACTTAGGCATTCCCCAGGTGATCTTGATGCTGAATGTCTCCTTAGGAGGTGTGGGCCCACTGAAGAATGAGCCCCTTGCCAGGCTGACCCTGTTTGGACAAGCTGCTCCCCAAGCCCAGCCTGGGGACATGTCTGACATGGCCCAGCTGGGACTGACATGCCTGGCCCTGCACCAGAAGCCCTTCCCCCTGAACTCTGCAGCTGGCTGTCCCTGCCCACTGCACCATGTCCCACGTGCTCTCCTCAGGGCTCTGCCTGCATCCAGGCCCAGGACAAGTATTCCTGTTTGTGAGGAAAGAAGGGAAAAGCCTGAGCAGGTTTTCCTAAACGACAAACCCCCACTGTAGAAGCACATGCTGAGTACAGGCTGCCTGGAACCTGGAATGATGACACCTTTCTACTAGGGACAGTGGGACCAGAAATGATGTCTGGATGCAGAATTCTCGGAGTCTTGCAGCTGAATTCTCTGTCCTTGTCCTTTCCCTGCATCTCTGTTGCAGATGGAAGCTGCTGGTGCCTTTCTCAGCTGTGACCTGTCTTTTGAATGCAGACAGATGTTCCCAGGTGTGTTAAGCAGGTGCTGCTCAATGTTTATGCAAAGCTTTGGTGTGCTCATGGAACCAAGGGGACCCTTGTGACACAGCGGGGGCTGATGGAACCAAGGAGACAGTTGTGACAGTTCAGAGCCTCACAGAAACAAGGCTCCATTGTGACACTGAAGGCAATTACGGAATCCACATCACTGTGACACAGCCAGGCCACATGGAACCAATGGTCCCTGATGACAATGCAGGTCCAAGAAGACCATGGTGACACTATGGGACCGCATGGATCCAAGGGGCCACTGTGACACTGAAGAACTTCATGGAAGCCAGGGTGCAGTGTGACACAGCGGTGCCTGATTGGAACAAAGGAACCACTGTTGACAGCCCAGAAACTCCTGGAACCAAGGGGCTGTGGTGACACAGCAGGGCCACATGGAACCAAGGAGACCTGTGACATTTAGGAACCTCATGGAACCAAGAGTCCACTATGACACTGCAGAAACAAGGAGACCATTGGGACGTTGTGGAAGCTCACAGAACCAAGCAGCCCTCGAGACACTCCAGGGCCTCGTTGAAGCAGGGAGACCACTGTGACAGTCCAGAACCTCATGGAGCTAAGGCTCTCTTGTGACACAGCAGGCTCCCATGCAACCAATTGTCCATTGTGACAATGCAGATCCCAGGAGACCATGGTTACACTACGGAAGCTCATGGAACCAAGGGTCCATTGTGACAAAGCAAGGCCTTGTGGAACCAAGGAGAGCATTGTGACGTAATGGAACCTCGTGGAACCAAGGGTCCGTTGTTAGAGTCCAGAACCAAGGACACCATTGTGACAGTCCAGAACCTCATGGGACCAAGATTCCCTTGTTACACAGTGGCACTTGATGGAACCAAGGAGCCACTGTAGCACAGCAAAGCTGCATGAAACCTATGGTCCGTAGCGATACTGCGGATCCAGGGAAACCATGGCGATACCACGGAACCTCATGGAACCAAGGGTCCAGTGTGACCCAGCAGAACCCCTTGGAATCAAGGCACCCATGTTACACTATGGAACCTCATGGAGCCAAGGGTCCGGTGTGCCGTTGCGGGGCCTCACTGGAGCAAAGGACATGGTTGATGGGACAGAAGCTCATGGAAACGATGGGATATTGGGACATTGCAGAGCCTCATGGAACCAAGGAGACCACTGTGACACTGAGGAAGAATTATGGAAGCAAGCAGCCACTGTAGAACCAAGGAGAGCACTGTTGACAGTACAAAACCTCCTGGAACTGAGAGGCCATTGTTCTACAGCGAGGCCTCGGGGAACCAAGGGGCCATGGTGACACTGTGGGGCCTCATGAACCAAGTAGTCGTTGTGACACAGCGGGGCTGCTTGTAACCAATTGTCCATCGTGATACTGCAGATGCAAGAGACCGTGCTGACACTATGGCAGTTCATGGAACCGAGAGGCTGTTGTGACACACCAAGGCCTCGTGGCACCAAGGAGAGAGCATTGTGGCAGTGCAGAACTAAGGAGGCCATTTTGACAGTACAGACCCAAATGGAACCAAGGGTCCACTGTTATCCAGCAGGGCCTCGTGGAACCAAGGGGCCCTCGTGAAAGTGTGCAAGGGGCATAATGGAGTCAGGGACACCACTGATACTGAAATCTGCTGGATAGCAGCTTTTGAACACAGTTTTGAGGATTTGAGAGCAGGTATTCTTTATTACACCATGGTGGTCACTTGGGCAATCCTTCATCTACTCGAGTGCACTGGCCACCAGGCAATCGGAGCTTTTATCACTCACACTGATGATGTATTCATTAGTTAACCCCACCTGGAATTTATTTGCCATAATTGCACCCCTTCTCACAAGTCCTTCTATGGTTCTTTGGAGTGTGTCTTCAACATGCACTGTCCTTTTTAGGTGACTGCTCTTTGATCCCCGCTTTTGAGGAAGGGCAATATTATTGTTGTGTATAACTTCTGCTTTTGTCAGCCTTGCAGAGCTGAGCTGACATTCTCCTTGCGTTTTGTGCACGCTCCGTTTGCCTCGGCTACATCCTTTGTGCGTTTCTCCAAGACTGTGCTCTTCTGTTCTCTGCCCTTGGTAAGTGTAAATGTTGTTCTGTTCTCCTGTCCTTGTCACAGTGCTCGCCCCACGAGGCGTGTCTGCAAGCCCCTCCAACCCATGGACTTGGGATGGGCAAGTGTTCCTGAGGGAACAGGGATGGGACAGCTGGGCTGGACTGGCCCAAGGGATGTTCCATTCCATGTCACACCACGATCAGCAATCAACTGGGAGAAGCAGGGGCATGGGGGATCGGGGGGGTGGGGGTGGGGGTGTGTCACCATCTGCCAACACAGGCCGAGGATTGTTCGATCTCAGAGGTGCAAACAGGTAAATAGCGGGGGACAAATCAGTTTATTCAACAACAGCAATGCATTTTTATTGAATGCCAAACAATTCAGTTGCGCTAGAGGGGAGAGATATAGGAAACGGAGTATAGAGAGAGAAAAGGAGGGGAAGGGGGAAGTAGCTACCAACAGACGAGACCAAGGTCATGGTGGGCCAGCCAATGGAAGGGTGGTCATCCGTGGGGAGTACTCAGGGTCTTCTCCAGAGGATCGCTCTTTTGTAGTCCTTTTCCAAAGCGAGTGGCTTGTGGCCAAGAGGCGGGGAGATTTATGGAGCATTGTGTGGTGCTCCAAGAGACAGGTGCGGTCGTGCAGTACATGCAGGCTTCAGCTGGTACCATGACAGCACAGTCCAGTGAGCACAACACACCTGCAAAGAGTCCCTTGGCAAGCACCCACCTCAAGCAGGCCAGAAAACCATTGTCCAGAGTCAACCTGGGCGGGGGTCCTTGAGGTCTTCTTGAGAGGGTCATGAGGCAAAAATGAGGGAAACTTCACACCGACCCTTAGAGTGGTAGATGAGAGGCAGCCCTCAGGAAACGGTGGCCACCCAGAGCTGTTACTCCTAGCAGATTTTGGCTGGGAGCAAGCCTTGTATGTAGTGCTTTTTCAGGGGGAATATCAGTTTCAGCCGTGGGAACCTGCAAAAGGGGCTGGTACTTTTCCATAGGAAGGAAAGCACAGAGCCTTAGTGCTCCAGGAGCTGATGAGAGGCAGTCCTCAACATTCCAGGATCAGCCAGTCTTGCCAGGTGGCCCCCGGGGAGGCCCAGCCAGCCAGACCTGTTCCATGTTGCCTTGGTTCCATGGGGCCTCACAGTGTCACAATGTTCTCCTTGATTCCAGGAGTCCCTGTAGTGTCCCGATATTCTCCTTGTCACAATATTCTCCCTGCTTCTGTAGTGTAAACAATGGCCCCTTGCTTCCCTAAGGTCCTGCAGAGTCACCACGGCCCCTGGGCTCCATGTGGCCCTGCTGTGTAACAAAGGCTCCTTGGTTCTCTGGGCCGCACAGCTTCATCACTGACCCTTGGTTCCATTGGGGTCCTGAGTCTCACAAAGGTGCCCCTGATTGCATGAGGCACCAGAGTGTCAAAATGGTCTCTTTGGTTCCATGAGATTCCGCAGTGTCCCCATGGTCGCTGTCAGAGGCTGGATGACATCAATGTCCCCAGACCCGTCGGGATGCTCGGAATGGCCGAGTGGGGCCGGGGCTGGGACAGACCTTGGAATGAGGTGGGACAGAACCCCGTCCCCAGCCATGGCCTGGCAGATCTGCCAATCACACAGCAGGGGCAGAGCAAACCCAGCTGTGACTGCCTGAGCCGTCAATCAATCACACAGCAGGGGCAGCGCCCAGCCAGCTCTGATTGGCTGAGCCGTCAATCAATCACACAGCAGGGGCAGCGCCCAGCCAGCTCTGATTGGTTGAGCCGTCAATCAATCACACAGCAGGGTCACCGCCCAGCCAGCTCTGATTGGCTGAGCCGTCAATCAATCCCACACAGCAGGGGCAGCGCCCACCCAGCTCTGATTGGCTGAGCCGTCAATCAATCCCACACAAAGGCAATGAAACACAGCAGTGCGTGGTAAGAAAGCAGATGTCCCTGAAAAGAGGAGAGCTTAGAAAACGCTAGGGATTTAAAAAATCGGGCATGACGTCAAGCCCTGGTCTGAATCCTGAAATCTCCTGGGTCTGTGTCTCAGCCACACTGGAAGCCTAGCAGCTGGTAGCTCTCTGCATATCTATCTGGAGATCTTCTGTCTTTCTGTCTCTTTTTTCTCTTTTAACCTTCTTATCCTCTTTTACTGGAATGTTTTTGGGTAGTTTAACATTTTTATGCCTAAAGGTTTCCATCTTACATGGGCCGAGTTAATGATGTTCCTGCTACGCTAAGTGATGCACGTTGAATTGGATGTTGTATGAAATCATTTGCCAAAGGAGCTCGGTTTTCTGTATTTTTCCAGTACACTTTTGTGTCGTTTTGACCTCTTGAGAATATCTGGCTGGGGTTTCTACTCTGCACCAAACTCGAGTAAAGGAGCCTTTGCTCACCCTCAGCATTTCAGTGTTCTGGGGTGTTACAGGCGCGCAGGCTCAGCACGGCCTCTTGTTTCCATGAGGCCCCGCTGTGTCACACTGGCCCTTGGTTCCATGAGCATCTGGAGTGTCACACAGCTTGATGACATTTGTCCTTGCTGCCTCTCCCATCCCAGTGCTCCAGGAACAGCCCCGAGCCACCTGTGAGGGACAGGCCCTGCTGGCCCAGGCCTGGGCTCAGGCCTTGGCCTTTCTGCTTCCTCCAACCAGCCCAGGCCTTGCTCAGCATTGCAGTTCCCTGCTCACAGCCTCGGGCTCCTGCAATCCTGGCCTCAAGGATCTGCTCTCACCACTCCCTGGGGAGCCTTTGGCAGTCCCTGCCCTCAGTGGGGCCAGTGATGCTCCAAGGGACTTGGAGTTTTGCTTCTGACTCCTTGAGCAGCTTCTTCAACCTTCTCTCAGTGCCTGGGGCTCCTGGACTCAGCCCCAAATCCACCGTTGGGGATCATTAAAATACAGAAAACCCTCAGGAGCTCTTTGTCTTCTTTCCAATGTCTTCCAGTCTCCAGGCCTTGTGCAGCTGCTTGGAGTCACTTTGGAGTTCTCTTAAGGAGGAAGATTTCAAGGTACAGCTCATGATTTTCAGTTTTATAAAAGGGAGTAATTTTTCTTTTTCAGTTCAAAGAAGAAGCAACTTAGGCATTCCCCAGGTGATCTTGATGCTGAATGTCTCCTTAGGAGGTGTGGGCCCACTGAAGAATGAGCCCCTTGCCAGGCTGACCCTGTTTGGACAAGCTGCTCCCCAAGCCCAGCCTGGGGACATGTCTGACATGGCCCAGCTGGGACTGACATGCCTGGCCCTGCACCAGAAGCCCTTCCCCCTGAACTCTGCAGCTGGCTGTCCCTGCCCACTGCACCATGTCCCACGTGCTCTCCTCAGGGCTCTGCCTGCATCCAGGCCCAGGACAAGTATTCCTGTTTGTGAGGAAAGAAGGGAAAAGCCTGAGCAGGTTTTCCTAAACGACAAACCCCCACTGTAGAAGCACATGCTGAGTACAGGCTGCCTGGAACCTGGAATGATGACACCTTTCTACTAGGGACAGTGGGACCAGAAATGATGTCTGGATGCAGAATTCTCGGAGTCTTGCAGCTGAATTCTCTGTCCTTGTCCTTTCCCTGCATCTCTGTTGCAGATGGAAGCTGCTGGTGCCTTTCTCAGCTGTGACCTGTCTTTTGAATGCAGACAGATGTTCCCAGGTGTGTTAAGCAGGTGCTGCTCAATGTTTATGCAAAGCTTTGGTGTGCTCATGGAACCAAGGGGACCCTTGTGACACAGCGGGGGCTGATGGAACCAAGGAGACAGTTGTGACAGTTCAGAGCCTCACAGAAACAAGGCTCCATTGTGACACTGAAGGCAATTACGGAATCCACATCACTGTGACACAGCCAGGCCACATGGAACCAATGGTCCCTGATGACAATGCAGGTCCAAGAAGACCATGGTGACACTATGGGACCGCATGGATCCAAGGGGCCACTGTGACACTGAAGAACTTCATGGAAGCCAGGGTGCAGTGTGACACAGCGGTGCCTGATTGGAACAAAGGAACCACTGTTGACAGCCCAGAAACTCCTGGAACCAAGGGGCTGTGGTGACACAGCAGGGCCACATGGAACCAAGGAGACCTGTGACATTTAGGAACCTCATGGAACCAAGAGTCCACTATGACACTGCAGAAACAAGGAGACCATTGGGACGTTGTGGAAGCTCACAGAACCAAGCAGCCCTCGAGACACTCCAGGGCCTCGTTGAAGCAGGGAGACCACTGTGACAGTCCAGAACCTCATGGAGCTAAGGCTCTCTTGTGACACAGCAGGCTCCCATGCAACCAATTGTCCATTGTGACAATGCAGATCCCAGGAGACCATGGTTACACTACGGAAGCTCATGGAACCAAGGGTCCATTGTGACAAAGCAAGGCCTTGTGGAACCAAGGAGAGCATTGTGACGTAATGGAACCTCGTGGAACCAAGGGTCCGTTGTTAGAGTCCAGAACCAAGGACACCATTGTGACAGTCCAGAACCTCATGGGACCAAGATTCCCTTGTTACACAGTGGCACTTGATGGAACCAAGGAGCCACTGTAGCACAGCAAAGCTGCATGAAACCTATGGTCCGTAGCGATACTGCGGATCCAGGGAAACCATGGCGATACCACGGAACCTCATGGAACCAAGGGTCCAGTGTGACCCAGCAGAACCCCTTGGAATCAAGGCACCCATGTTACACTATGGAACCTCATGGAGCCAAGGGTCCGGTGTGCCGTTGCGGGGCCTCACTGGAGCAAAGGACATGGTTGATGGGACAGAAGCTCATGGAAACGATGGGATATTGGGACATTGCAGAGCCTCATGGAACCAAGGAGACCACTGTGACACTGAGGAAGAATTATGGAAGCAAGCAGCCACTGTAGAACCAAGGAGAGCACTGTTGACAGTACAAAACCTCCTGGAACTGAGAGGCCATTGTTCTACAGCGAGGCCTCGGGGAACCAAGGGGCCATGGTGACACTGTGGGGCCTCATGAACCAAGTAGTCGTTGTGACACAGCGGGGCTGCTTGTAACCAATTGTCCATCGTGATACTGCAGATGCAAGAGACCGTGCTGACACTATGGCAGTTCATGGAACCGAGAGGCTGTTGTGACACACCAAGGCCTCGTGGCACCAAGGAGAGAGCATTGTGGCAGTGCAGAACTAAGGAGGCCATTTTGACAGTACAGACCCAAATGGAACCAAGGGTCCACTGTTATCCAGCAGGGCCTCGTGGAACCAAGGGGCCCTCGTGAAAGTGTGCAAGGGGCATAATGGAGTCAGGGACACCACTGATACTGAAATCTGCTGGATAGCAGCTTTTGAACACAGTTTTGAGGATTTGAGAGCAGGTATTCTTTATTACACCATGGTGGTCACTTGGGCAATCCTTCATCTACTCGAGTGCACTGGCCACCAGGCAATCGGAGCTTTTATCACTCACACTGATGATGTATTCATTAGTTAACCCCACCTGGAATTTATTTGCCATAATTGCACCCCTTCTCACAAGTCCTTCTATGGTTCTTTGGAGTGTGTCTTCAACATGCACTGTCCTTTTTAGGTGACTGCTCTTTGATCCCCGCTTTTGAGGAAGGGCAATATTATTGTTGTGTATAACTTCTGCTTTTGTCAGCCTTGCAGAGCTGAGCTGACATTCTCCTTGCGTTTTGTGCACGCTCCGTTTGCCTCGGCTACATCCTTTGTGCGTTTCTCCAAGGCTGTGCTCTTCTGTTCTCTGCCCGCGATAAGTGTAAATGTTGTTCTGTTCTCCTGTCCTTGTCACAGTGCTCGCCCCACGAGGCGTGTCTGCAAGCCCCTCCAACCCATGGACTTGGGATGGGCAAGTGTTCCTGAGGGAACAGGGATGGGACAGCTGGGCTGGACTGGCCCAAGGGATGTTCCATTCCATGTCACACCACGATCAGCAATCAACTGGGAGAAGCAGGGGCATGGGGGATCGGGGGGGTGGGGGTGGGGGTGTGTCACCATCTGCCAACACAGGCCGAGGATTGTTCGATCTCAGAGGTGCAAACAGGTAAATAGCGGGGGACAAATCAGTTTATTCAACAACAGCAATGCATTTTTATTGAATGCCAAACAATTCAGTTGCGCTAGAGGGGAGAGATATAGGAAACGGAGTATAGAGAGAGAAAAGGAGGGGAAGGGGGAAGTAGCTACCAACAGACGAGACCAAGGTCATGGTGGGCCAGCCAATGGAAGGGTGGTCATCCGTGGGGAGTACTCAGGGTCTTCTCCAGAGGATCGCTCTTTTGTAGTCCTTTTCCAAAGCGAGTGGCTTGTGGCCAAGAGGCGGGGAGATTTATGGAGCATTGTGTGGTGCTCCAAGAGACAGGTGCGGTCGTGCAGTACATGCAGGCTTCAGCTGGTACCATGACAGCACAGTCCAGTGAGCACAACACACCTGCAAAGAGTCCCTTGGCAAGCACCCACCTCAAGCAGGCCAGAAAACCATTGTCCAGAGTCAACCTGGGCGGGGGTCCTTGAGGTCTTCTTGAGAGGGTCATGAGGCAAAAATGAGGGAAACTTCACACCGACCCTTAGAGTGGTAGATGAGAGGCAGCCCTCAGGAAACGGTGGCCACCCAGAGCTGTTACTCCTAGCAGATTTTGGCTGGGAGCAAGCCTTGTATGTAGTGCTTTTTCAGGGGGAATATCAGTTTCAGCCGTGGGAACCTGCAAAAGGGGCTGGTACTTTTCCATAGGAAGGAAAGCACAGAGCCTTAGTGCTCCAGGAGCTGATGAGAGGCAGTCCTCAACATTCCAGGATCAGCCAGTCTTGCCAGGTGGCCCCCGGGGAGGCCCAGCCAGCCAGACCTGTTCCATGTTGCCTTGGTTCCATGGGGCCTCACAGTGTCACAATGTTCTCCTTGATTCCAGGAGTCCCTGTAGTGTCCCGATATTCTCCTTGTCACAATATTCTCCCTGCTTCTGTAGTGTAAACAATGGCCCCTTGCTTCCCTAAGGTCCTGCAGAGTCACCACGGCCCCTGGGCTCCATGTGGCCCTGCTGTGTAACAAAGGCTCCTTGGTTCTCTGGGCCGCACAGCTTCATCACTGACCCTTGGTTCCATTGGGGTCCTGAGTCTCACAAAGGTGCCCCTGATTGCATGAGGCACCAGAGTGTCAAAATGGTCTCTTTGGTTCCATGAGGTTCCGCAGTGTCCCCATGGTCGCTGTCAGAGGCTGGATGACATCAATGTCCCCAGACCCGTCGGGATGCTCGGAATGGCCGAGTGGGGCCGGGGCTGGGACAGACCTTGGAATGAGGTGGGACAGAACCCCGTCCCCAGCCATGGCCTGGCAGATCTGCCAATCACACAGCAGGGGCAGAGCAAACCCAGCTGTGACTGCCTGAGCCGTCAATCAATCACACAGCAGGGGCAGCGCCCAGCCAGCTCTGATTGGCTGAGCCGTCAATCAATCACACAGCAGGGGCAGCGCCCAGCCAGCTCTGATTGGTTGAGCCGTCAATCAATCACACAGCAGGGTCACCGCCCAGCCAGCTCTGATTGGCTGAGCCGTCAATCAAGCACACAGCAGGGGCAGCGCCCACCCAGCTCTGATTGGCTGAGCCGTCAATCAATCCCACACAAAGGCAATGAAACACAGCAGTGCGTGGTAAGAAAGCAGATGTCCCTGAAAAGAGGAGAGCTTAGAAAACGCTAGGGATTTAAAAAATCGGGCATGACGTCAAGCCCTGGTCTGAATCCTGAAATCTCCTGGGTCTGTGTCTCAGCCACACTGGAAGCCTAGCAGCTGGTAGCTCTCTGCATATCTATCTGGAGATCTTCTGTCTTTCTGTCTCTTTTTTCTCTTTTAACCTTCTTATCCTCTTTTACTGGAATGTTTTTGGGTAGTTTAACATTTTTATGCCTAAAGGTTTCCATCTTACATGGGCCGAGTTAATGATGTTCCTGCTACGCTAAGTGATGCACGTTGAATTGGATGTTGTATGAAATCATTTGCCAAAGGAGCTCGGTTTTCTGTATTTTTCCAGTACACTTTTGTGTCGTTTTGACCTCTTGAGAATATCTGGCTGGGGTTTCTACTCTGCACCAAACTCGAGTAAAGGAGCCTTTGCTCACCCTCAGCATTTCAGTGTTCTGGGGTGTTACAGGCGCGCAGGCTCAGCACGGCCTCTTGTTTCCATGAGGCCCCGCTGTGTCACACTGGCCCTTGGTTCCATGAGCATCTGGAGTGTCACACAGCTTGATGACATTTGTCCTTGCTGCCTCTCCCATCCCAGTGCTCCAGGAACAGCCCCGAGCCACCTGTGAGGGACAGGCCCTGCTGGCCCAGGCCTGGGCTCAGGCCTTGGCCTTTCTGCTTCCTCCAACCAGCCCAGGCCTTGCTCAGCATTGCAGTTCCCTGCTCACAGCCTCGGGCTCCTGCAATCCTGGCCTCAAGGATCTGCTCTCACCACTCCCTGGGGAGCCTTTGGCAGTCCCTGCCCTCAGTGGGGCCAGTGATGCTCCAAGGGACTTGGAGTTTTGCTTCTGACTCCTTGAGCAGCTTCTTCAACCTTCTCTCAGTGCCTGGGGCTCCTGGACTCAGCCCCAAATCCACCGTTGGGGATCATTAAAATACAGAAAACCCTCAGGAGCTCTTTGTCTTCTTTCCAATGTCTTCCAGTCTCCAGGCCTTGTGCAGCTGCTTGGAGTCACTTTGGAGTTCTCTTAAGGAGGAAGATTTCAAGGTACAGCTCATGATTTTCAGTTTTATAAAAGGGAGTAATTTTTCTTTTTCAGTTCAAAGAAGAAGCAACTTAGGCATTCCCCAGGTGATCTTGATGCTGAATGTCTCCTTAGGAGGTGTGGGCCCACTGAAGAATGAGCCCCTTGCCAGGCTGACCCTGTTTGGACAAGCTGCTCCCCAAGCCCAGCCTGGGGACATGTCTGACATGGCCCAGCTGGGACTGACATGCCTGGCCCTGCACCAGAAGCCCTTCCCCCTGAACTCTGCAGCTGGCTGTCCCTGCCCACTGCACCATGTCCCACGTGCTCTCCTCAGGGCTCTGCCTGCATCCAGGCCCAGGACAAGTATTCCTGTTTGTGAGGAAAGAAGGGAAAAGCCTGAGCAGGTTTTCCTAAACGACAAACCCCCACTGTAGAAGCACATGCTGAGTACAGGCTGCCTGGAACCTGGAATGATGACACCTTTCTACTAGGGACAGTGGGACCAGAAATGATGTCTGGATGCAGAATTCTCGGAGTCTTGCAGCTGAATTCTCTGTCCTTGTCCTTTCCCTGCATCTCTGTTGCAGATGGAAGCTGCTGGTGCCTTTCTCAGCTGTGACCTGTCTTTTGAATGCAGACAGATGTTCCCAGGTGTGTTAAGCAGGTGCTGCTCAATGTTTATGCAAAGCTTTGGTGTGCTCATGGAACCAAGGGGACCCTTGTGACACAGCGGGGGCTGATGGAACCAAGGAGACAGTTGTGACAGTTCAGAGCCTCACAGAAACAAGGCTCCATTGTGACACTGAAGGCAATTACGGAATCCACATCACTGTGACACAGCCAGGCCACATGGAACCAATGGTCCCTGATGACAATGCAGGTCCAAGAAGACCATGGTGACACTATGGGACCGCATGGATCCAAGGGGCCACTGTGACACTGAAGAACTTCATGGAAGCCAGGGTGCAGTGTGACACAGCGGTGCCTGATTGGAACAAAGGAACCACTGTTGACAGCCCAGAAACTCCTGGAACCAAGGGGCTGTGGTGACACAGCAGGGCCACATGGAACCAAGGAGACCTGTGACATTTAGGAACCTAATGGAACCAAGAGTCCACTATGACACTGCAGAAACAAGGAGACCATTGGGACGTTGTGGAAGCTCACAGAACCAAGCAGCCCTCGAGACACTCCAGGGCCTCGTTGAAGCAGGGAGACCACTGTGACAGTCCAGAACGTCATGGAGCTAAGGCTCTCTTGTGACACAGCAGGCTCCCATGCAACCAATTGTCCATTGTGACAATGCAGATCCCAGGAGACCATGGTTACACTACGGAAGCTCATGGAAGCAAGGGTCCATTGTGACAAAGCAAGGCCTTGTGGAACCAAGGAGAGCATTGTGACGTAATGGAACCTCGTGGAACCAAGGGTCCGTTGTTAGAGTCCAGAACCAAGGACACCATTGTGACAGTCCAGAACCTCATGGGACCAAGATTCCCTTGTTACACAGTGGCACTTGATGGAACCAAGGAGCCACTGTAGCACAGCAAAGCTGCATGAAACCTATGGTCCGTAGCGATACTGCGGATCCAGGGAAACCATGGCGATACCACGGAACCTCATGGAACCAAGGGTCCAGTGTGACCCAGCAGAACCCCTTGGAATCAAGGCACCCATGTTACACTATGGAACCTCATGGAGCCAAGGGTCCGGTGTGCCGTTGCGGGGCCTCACTGGAGCAAAGGACATGGTTGATGGGACAGAAGCTCATGGAAACGATGGGATATTGGGACATTGCAGAGCCTCATGGAACCAAGGAGACCACTGTGACACTGAGGAAGAATTATGGAAGCAAGCAGCCACTGTAGAACCAAGGAGAGCACTGTTGACAGTACAAAACCTCCTGGAACTGAGAGGCCATTGTTCTACAGCGAGGCCTCGGGGAACCAAGGGGCCATGGTGACACTGTGGGGCCTCATGAACCAAGTAGTCGTTGTGACACAGCGGGGCTGCTTGTAACCAATTGTCCATCGTGATACTGCAGATGCAAGAGACCGTGCTGACACTATGGCAGTTCATGGAACCGAGAGGCTGTTGTGACACACCAAGGCCTCGTGGCACCAAGGAGAGAGCATTGTGGCAGTGCAGAACTAAGGAGGCCATTTTGACAGTACAGACCCAAATGGAACCAAGGGTCCACTGTTATCCAGCAGGGCCTCGTGGAACCAAGGGGCCCTCGTGAAAGTGTGCAAGGGGCATAATGGAGTCAGGGACACCACTGATACTGAAATCTGCTGGATAGCAGCTTTTGAACACAGTTTTGAGGATTTGAGAGCAGGTATTCTTTATTACACCATGGTGGTCACTTGGTGTCCTAGGGTGATGTTATGGTGTTTCTATCTCCAATCGTGTGTCCTGATTATGTTTGGTATTATGTCCTGTGCTTCCAGGACTGAGTCTGAGAGTGAAGCTTTGTTTTGTCTTGTTATCAGCCGGCTCACCTCCCCCATGGTCTATGTTTAGGAGAGGTTTTAGCTCGGCTTGCTTGCTTGCCTGCTTGCTTGCTTGCTTGCTTGCTTGCCTGCTTGCTTGCCTGCTTGCTCGCTTCTGCCTTTTTCTTTCCTTCGCTTTGCCCTTGCTTTCTGCTTATTAGTTAGTTCAGCTAGGCAGTCCAACTTTTTCCCTGGACTGTTTTCCACCCCGTCCCCTCCCTCTCCTGGATACCATCTGAACGGACGGGGACCTGGGAACCCCAAGAAACACCGGGAGTCTACACTTTGTCACCTGCAGCAGTCATCCCCAGCGCCAGAGACTGATAACTGCGCGACCACTCGCCAGAGAGACTGAACTTGTCATCCCTTCAGAACGGTGAAAGAGTTTTTTGTCAGCTGGTGTTGTTTTTTTTTCCCTGTGCTGGGGAGTGTCTTGCTTGTTAAATAAACAGGTTTTTTCTCCCACTCTTCTCCAAGGAAATTCTTCCCGAACCCGGTGGGGTGGGGGGGGGGAGGAGTCGTGGGGTTTGCTGTCTGGGGGCTCCTCCTGGAGGTTTTCCCCCAAATTTGGCCGAAACCAGGACAAATATATTGGCGCCCAACTCGAGGCTTGAGAAAGTGGGAAAAAACCCTGTTCTAATAATAATAATTTGGTTCAAATTCTTTTGTGTTGGTATAGAGCAGTTATTGGCTATGTTGTTGGAATTCATGTCTTTTGGGGTGGAGGCCTGCATGGGTTCTTTGTCCCTAGGGTTTTTTGAGGTCTTAATACCTCTGTGGTCCCTGGGTTTATTTGCTTATCCAGAAATAGCTCCAGTATTGTCCCTAATGCGTAGTTTCTGTAGTAGAGGGGCATTGACCAAAATATCCATCGGGCTGGGCTTGGTTTTAATGGCCTGCAGGAGATTTATAAAGGTGCTGGAGTCTGTTCCAGGAATGTATGGTTCTTGGTTGTGGTTGTGTACTCAGCTTGTTAGAGGAGAAGCAGGGGATGAGGCTTTTCAGCCTTTGTTCTCCTTCTTCTCCTCTGAATTTGTTACATCCCTATTAGAGAATGTTCAGTTCCCCCTGAGTGTTAAAGAGACCATCTTTCTGGTGTTTAATATAGTAAGCTTTCTCTATACAGTCTGCAGTTTCTCTAGAATGAGAGCTGAGATTTCTAGAGGGGCTGAGACCCCTGACCCCAGAGTAGAGCCAGGCGTGAGGAATCCTGAATGGTGTGGGAAATGGGAGGATATGGGCCAAATCTTAAAGGAATTTTCTGACCCTACATCCTGGGATTTTCCATGTGAACAAATTCAGAACCCAGCTGAGGTGGCAAAGTACCTGAAAGAGAAGTGCCATGGTAATTCTAAGGAGAATGGAGACTGACCGTAGACTATCGTGCATTGAATGAGGTGACTCCACCACTGAGCGCTGCCGTGCCAGACATGCTGGAACTGCAGTACGAGCTGGAGTCCAAGGCAGCAAAGTGGTACGCCACTATCGATATCGCCAATGCATTTTTCTCCATTCCTCTGGCAGCAGAGTGCAGGCCTCAGTTCGCTTTCACATGGAGGGGAGTGCAGTACACCTGGAATCGACTGCCCCAGGGGTGGAAGCACAGTCCTACTATCTGCCATGGACTGATCCAGACTACACTAGAAAAAGGTGAGGCTCCAGAACATTTACAATATATTGATGATATCATTGTGTGGGGGAACACAGCAGCAGAAGTGTTCAAGAAAGGAGAGAGAATCATCCAAATCCTCCTGGAAGCCGGCTTCGCCATCAAGAAGAGTAAAGTTAAGGGACCTGCTCGAGAGATCCAGTTCCTGGGAGTGAAGTGGCAAGATGGACGGCGTCAGATTCCTACTGATGTCATCAACAAAATCACAGCTATGTCCCCACCAACCAACAAGAAGGAGACACAAGCTTTCTTAGGCGCCATAGGTTTTTGGAGGATGCACATTCCTGAGTACAGTCAGATTGTGAGCCCTCTTTACCTGGTCACCCGCAAGAAGAACGATTTCCATTGGGGCCCTGAGCAGCAACAAGCTTTTGCCCAGATAAAGCAGGAAATTGCTCATGCAGTAGCCCTTGGCCCAGTCAGGACGGGACCAGATGTGAAGAACGTGCTCTACTCTGCAGCCGGGAACCATGGTCTGTCCTGGAGCCTGTGGCAGAAGGTGCCTGGTGAGACTCGAGGCCGACCATTAGGATTTTGGAGTCGGAGCTACAGAGGGTCTGAAGCTAACTACACCCCAACAGAGAAGGAGATCTTGGCTGCCTACGAAGGGGTCCAAGCAGCCTCAGAGGTGGTTGGCACAGAAGCACAACTCCTTCTGGCACCCCGACTACCAGTGCTGGGGTGGATGTTCAGAGGAAAGGTTCCCTCAACCCACCATGCCACCAGTGCTACATGGAGCAAGTGGATTGCCCTCATTACACAGCGCACCCGGATTGGAAAACTGAATCGCCCTGGGATTTTGGAAGTAATTACAAATTGGCCTGAAGGTGAAAGTTTTGGTGTCACAGATGAGGAACAAGAACCAGTGACACGGGCTGAAGAAGCTCCACCATATAACCAACTGCCAGCAGAGGAAACACGCTATGCTCTATTCACCGACGGTTCCTGTCGCATTGTGGGGATGAATCGGAGGTGGAAAGCAGCCGTATGGAGCCCCACGCGACGGGTAGCAGAGGCCACTGAAGGAGAGGGTGGATCCAGTCAACTTGCTGAACTCAAAGCGGTTCAACTGGCCTTAGACATTGCTGAAAGAGAGAAGTGGCCAAAGCTTTACCTTTATACCGATTCATGGATGGTAGCCAATGCTCTGTGGGGATGGTTGGAGAGATGGAAAGAGGCTAACTGGCAGCGTAGAGGAAAACCAATTTGGGCTGCCGAAGAGTGGAAAGATATCGCTACCCGGTTAGAGAAATTACCTGTGAAGGTTCGCCATGTAGATGCCCATGTTCCCAGAAGTAGGGCTAATGAAGAGCAGAAAAACAATCAGCAGGTAGATCAGGCTGCAAAGATAGGGGTGTCGAAGATAGACCTTGATTGGGAACACAAGGGAGAGTTGTTCCTGGCTCGATGGGCCCATGATGCCTCAGGCCCATTTATATGTGGCACGAGACCGAGGGGTGGATCTAACCATGGACAGTATTTCTCAAGTTATCCATGACTGTGAGACGTGCGCTGCCATCAAGCAAGCCAAGCGGGTGAAGCCCCTCTGGTATGGGGGGCGGTGGTCCAAGTACAAGTATGGAGAGGCCTGGCAGATTGACTACATCACACTGCCCCAGACACGCCAAGGCAAGCGCTATGTACTGACCATGGTGGAAGCCACCACTGGATGGTTGGAGACCTACCCTGTGTCTCACGCTACAGCCCGTAACACCATCCTGGGCCTGGAAAAGCAGGTCCTTTGGAGGCATGGCACCCCTGAGAGGATTGAGTCAGACAATGGGACTCATTTCAAGAATAGCCTTATCAACACTTGGGCTAGGGAACATGGCATTGAGTGGGTGTACCATATCCCCTACCATGCACCAGCTGCAGGGAAGGTGGAAAGGTACAATGGACTGTTAAAAACCACCTTGAGAGCATTGGGTGGGGGATCATTCAAAAACTGGGAGCAGCATTTAGCAAAGGCCACTTGGTTAGTTAACACCCGGGGTTCCACCAACCGAGCGGGCCCTGCCCAGTCTGAGTCCCTGAATATAGTAGATGGAGACAAAGTCCCAGTGGCACATATCAGAGGTTTGTTAGGGAAGGCAGTTTGGATCAATTCTGCCCCGAGTACAGACAAACCCATTCGTGGGATTGTCTTTGCTCAAGGACCAGGTTGTACATGGTGGGTAATGCAGAGAGATGGAACAACACGATGTGTGCCTCAGGGAGATCTGATTGTGGGGTGAGGCAGCATGAGACAGAAGGAAATATGTAAGTGTCAAAGGTCTGAGCAAGTGAGATAGAAGGAAATGTGTAAGTGTCGAAGGTTTGAGCAAGTGAGATGGAAGAAAATGTGTCCGAATAAGTGAAAGATGGAAATTTCTACTTGCTGAAGTTTTTACATGCTGTTTAGTATGTTCACGATATGGAGATAAGGGGTGGAATGTCCTAGGGTGATGTTATGGTGTTTCTATCTCCAATCGTGTGTCCTGATTATGTTTGGTATTATGTCCTGTGCTTCCAGGACTGAGTCTGAGAGTGAAGCTTTGTTTTGTCTTGTTATCAGCCGGCTCACCTCCCCCATGGTCTATGTTTAGGAGAGGTTTTAGCTCGGCTTGCTTGCTTGCCTGCTTGCTTGCTTGCTTGCTTGCCTGCTTGCTTGCCTGCTTGCTCACTTCTGCCTTTTTCTTTCCTTCGCTTTGCCCTTGCTTTCTGCTTATTAGTTAGTTCAGCTAGGCAGTCCAACTTTTTCCCTGGACTGTTTTCTCTTCCACCCCGTCCCCTCCCTCTCCTGGATACCATCTGAACGGACGGGGACCTGGGAACCCCAAGAAACACCGGGAGTCTACACTTTGTCACCTGCAGCAGTCATCCCCAGCGCCAGAGACTGATAACTGCGCGACCACTCGCCAGAGAGACTGAACTTGTCATCCCTTCAGAACGGTGAAAGAGTTTTTTGTCAGCTGGTGTTGTTTTTTTTTCCCTGTGCTGGGGAGTGTCTTGCTTGTTAAATAAACAGGTTTTTTCTCCCACTCTTCTCCAAGGAAATTCTTCCCGAACCCGGTGGGGGGGAGGAGTCGTGGGGTTTGCTGTCTGGGGGCTCCTCCTGGAGGTTTTCCCCCAAATTTGGCCGAAACCAGGACACTTGGGCAATCCTTCATCTACTCGAGTGCACTGGCCACCAGGCAATCGGAGCTTTTATCACTCACACTGATGATGTATTCATTAGTTAACCCCACCTGGAATTTATTTGCCATAATTGCACCCCTTCTCACAAGTCCTTCTATGGTTCTTTGGAGTGTGTCTTCAACATGCACTGTCCTTTTTAGGTGACTGCTCTTTGATCCCCGCTTTTGAGGAAGGGCAATATTATTGTTGTGTATAACTTCTGCTTTTGTCAGCCTTGCAGAGCTGAGCTGACATTCTCCTTGCGTTTTGTGCACGCTCCGTTTGCCTCGGCTACATCCTTTGTGCGTTTCTCCAAGACTGTGCTCTTCTGTTCTCTGCCCTTGGTAAGTGTAAATGTTGTTCTGTTCTCCTGTCCTTGTCACAGTGCTCGCCCCACGAGGCGTGTCTGCAAGCCCCTCCAACCCATGGACTTGGGATGGGCAAGTGTTCCTGAGGGAACAGGGATGGGACAGCTGGGCTGGACTGGCCCAAGGGATGTTCCATTCCATGTCACACCACGATCAGCAATCAACTGGGAGAAGCAGGGGCATGGGGGATGGGGGGGGGGGGGGTGGGGGTGTGTCACCATCTGCCAACACAGGCCGAGGATTGTTCGATCTCAGAGGTGCAAACAGGTAAATAGCGGGGGACAAATCAGTTTATTCAACAACAGCAATGCATTTTTATTGAATGCCAAACAATTCAGTTGCGCTAGAGGGGAGAGATATAGGAAACGGAGTATAGAGAGAGAAAAGGAGGGGAAGGGGGAAGTAGCTACCAACAGACGAGACCAAGGTCATGGTGGGCCAGCCAATGGAAGGGTGGTCATCCGTGGGGAGTACTCAGGGTCTTCTCCAGAGGATCGCTCTTTTGTAGTCCTTTTCCAAAGCGAGTGGCTTGTGGCCAAGAGGCGGGGAGATTTATGGAGCATTGTGTGGTGCTCCAAGAGACAGGTGCGGTCGTGCAGTACATGCAGGCTTCAGCTGGTACCATGACAGCACAGTCCAGTGAGCACAACACACCTGCAAAGAGTCCCTTGGCAAGCACCCACCTCAAGCAGGCCAGAAAACCATTGTCCAGAGTCAACCTGGGCGGGGGTCCTTGAGGTCTTCTTGAGAGGGTCATGAGGCAAAAATGAGGGAAACTTCACACCGACCCTTAGAGTGGTAGATGAGAGGCAGCCCTCAGGAAACGGTGGCCACCCAGAGCTGTTACTCCTAGCAGATTTTGGCTGGGAGCAAGCCTTGTATGTAGTGCTTTTTCAGGGGGAATATCAGTTTCAGCCGTGGGAACCTGCAAAAGGGGCTGGTACTTTTCCATAGGAAGGAAAGCACAGAGCCTTAGTGCTCCAGGAGCTGATGAGAGGCAGTCCTCAACATTCCAGGATCAGCCAGTCTTGCCAGGTGGCCCCCGGGGAGGCCCAGCCAGCCAGACCTGTTCCATGTTGCCTTGGTTCCATGGGGCCTCACAGTGTCACAATGTTCTCCTTGATTCCAGGAGTCCCTGTAGTGTCCCGATATTCTCCTTGTCACAATATTCTCCCTGCTTCTGTAGTGTAAACAATGGCCCCTTGCTTCCCTAAGGTCCTGCAGAGTCACCACGGCCCCTGGGCTCCATGTGGCCCTGCTGTGTAACAAAGGCTCCTTGGTTCTCTGGGCCGCACAGCTTCATCACTGACCCTTGGTTCCATTGGGGTCCTGAGTCTCACAAAGGTGCCCCTGATTGCATGAGGCACCAGAGTGTCAAAATGGTCTCTTTGGTTCCATGAGGTTCCGCAGTGTCCCCATGGTCGCTGTCAGAGGCTGGATGACATCAATGTCCCCAGACCCGTCGGGATGCTCGGAATGCCCAAGTGGGGCCGGGGCTGGGACAGACCTTGGAATGAGGTGGGACAGAACCCCGTCCCCAGCCATGGCCTGGCAGATCTGCCAATCACACAGCAGGGGCAGAGCAAACCCAGCTGTGACTGCCTGAGCCGTCAATCAATCACACAGCAGGGGCAGCGCCCAGCCAGCTCTGATTGGCTGAGCCGTCAATCAATCACACAGCAGGGGCAGCGCCCAGCCAGCTCTGATTGGTTGAGCCGTCAATCAATCACACAGCAGGGTCACCGCCCAGCCAGCTCTGATTGGCTGAGCCGTCAATCAAGCACACAGCAGGGGCAGCGCCCACCCAGCTCTGATTGGCTGAGCCGTCAATCAATCCCACACAAAGGCAATGAAACACAGCAGTGCGTGGTAAGAAAGCAGATGTCCCTGAAAAGAGGAGAGCTTAGAAAACGCTAGGGATTTAAAAAATCGGGCATGACGTCAAGCCCTGGTCTGAATCCTGAAATCTCCTGGGTCTGTGTCTCAGCCACACTGGAAGCCTAGCAGCTGGTAGCTCTCTGCATATCTATCTGGAGATCTTCTGTCTTTCTGTCTCTTTTTTCTCTTTTAACCTTCTTATCCTCTTTTACTGGAATGTTTTTGGGTAGTTTAACATTTTTATGCCTAAAGGTTTCCATCTTACATGGGCCGAGTTAATGATGTTCCTGCTACGCTAAGTGATGCACGTTGAATTGGATGTTGTATGAAATCATTTGCCAAAGGAGCTCGGTTTTCTGTATTTTTCCAGTACACTTTTGTGTCGTTTTGACCTCTTGAGAATATCTGGCTGGGGTTTCTACTCTGCACCAAACTCGAGTAAAGGAGCCTTTGCTCACCCTCAGCATTTCAGTGTTCTGGGGTGTTACAGGCGCGCAGGCTCAGCACGGCCTCTTGTTTCCATGAGGCCCCGCTGTGTCACACTGGCCCTTGGTTCCATGAGCATCTGGAGTGTCACACAGCTTGATGACATTTGTCCTTGCTGCCTCTCCCATCCCAGTGCTCCAGGAACAGCCCCGAGCCACCTGTGAGGGACAGGCCCTGCTGGCCCAGGCCTGGGCTCAGGCCTTGGCCTTTCTGCTTCCTCCAACCAGCCCAGGCCTTGCTCAGCATTGCAGTTCCCTGCTCACAGCCTCGGGCTCCTGCAATCCTGGCCTCAAGGATCTGCTCTCACCACTCCCTGGGGAGCCTTTGGCAGTCCCTGCCCTCAGTGGGGCCAGTGATGCTCCAAGGGACTTGGAGTTTTGCTTCTGACTCCTTGAGCAGCTTCTTCAACCTTCTCTCAGTGCCTGGGGCTCCTGGACTCAGCCCCAAATCCACCGTTGGGGATCATTAAAATACAGAAAACCCTCAGGAGCTCTTTGTCTTCTTTCCAATGTCTTCCAGTCTCCAGGCCTTGTGCAGCTGCTTGGAGTCACTTTGGAGTTCTCTTAAGGAGGAAGATTTCAAGGTACAGCTCATGATTTTCAGTTTTATAAAAGGGAGTAATTTTTCTTTTTCAGTTCAAAGAAGAAGCAACTTAGGCATTCCCCAGGTGATCTTGATGCTGAATGTCTCCTTAGGAGGTGTGGGCCCACTGAAGAATGAGCCCCTTGCCAGGCTGACCCTGTTTGGACAAGCTGCTCCCCAAGCCCAGCCTGGGGACATGTCTGACATGGCCCAGCTGGGACTGACATGCCTGGCCCTGCACCAGAAGCCCTTCCCCCTGAACTCTGCAGCTGGCTGTCCCTGCCCACTGCACCATGTCCCACGTGCTCTCCTCAGGGCTCTGCCTGCATCCAGGCCCAGGACAAGTATTCCTGTTTGTGAGGAAAGAAGGGAAAAGCCTGAGCAGGTTTTCCTAAACGACAAACCCCCACTGTAGAAGCACATGCTGAGTACAGGCTGCCTGGAACCTGGAATGATGACACCTTTCTACTAGGGACAGTGGGACCAGAAATGATGTCTGGATGCAGAATTCTCGGAGTCTTGCAGCTGAATTCTCTGTCCTTGTCCTTTCCCTGCATCTCTGTTGCAGATGGAAGCTGCTGGTGCCTTTCTCAGCTGTGACCTGTCTTTTGAATGCAGACAGATGTTCCCAGGTGTGTTAAGCAGGTGCTGCTCAATGTTTATGCAAAGCTTTGGTGTGCTCATGGAACCAAGGGGACCCTTGTGACACAGCGGGGGCTGATGGAACCAAGGAGACAGTTGTGACAGTTCAGAGCCTCACAGAAACAAGGCTCCATTGTGACACTGAAGGCAATTACGGAATCCACATCACTGTGACACAGCCAGGCCACATGGAACCAATGGTCCCTGATGACAATGCAGGTCCAAGAAGACCATGGTGACACTATGGGACCGCATGGATCCAAGGGGCCACTGTGACACTGAAGAACTTCATGGAAGCCAGGGTGCAGTGTGACACAGCGGTGCCTGATTGGAACAAAGGAACCACTGTTGACAGCCCAGAAACTCCTGGAACCAAGGGGCTGTGGTGACACAGCAGGGCCACATGGAACCAAGGAGACCTGTGACATTTAGGAACCTAATGGAACCAAGAGTCCACTATGACACTGCAGAAACAAGGAGACCATTGGGACGTTGTGGAAGCTCACAGAACCAAGCAGCCCTCGAGACACTCCAGGGCCTCGTTGAAGCAGGGAGACCACTGTGACAGTCCAGAACCTCATGGAGCTAAGGCTCTCTTGTGACACAGCAGGCTCCCATGCAACCAATTGTCCATTGTGACAATGCAGATCCCAGGAGACCATGGTTACACTACGGAAGCTCATGGAACCAAGGGTCCATTGTGACAAAGCAAGGCCTTGTGGAACCAAGGAGAGCATTGTGACGTAATGGAACCTCGTGGAACCAAGGGTCCGTTGTTAGAGTCCAGAACCAAGGACACCATTGTGACAGTCCAGAACCTCATGGGACCAAGATTCCCTTGTTACACAGTGGCACTTGATGGAACCAAGGAGCCACTGTAGCACAGCAAAGCTGCATGAAACCTATGGTCCGTAGCGATACTGCGGATCCAGGGAAACCATGGCGATACCACGGAACCTCATGGAACCAAGGGTCCAGTGTGACCCAGCAGAACCCCTTGGAATCAAGGCACCCATGTTACACTATGGAACCTCATGGAGCCAAGGGTCCGGTGTGCCGTTGCGGGGCCTCACTGGAGCAAAGGACATGGTTGATGGGACAGAAGCTCATGGAAACGATGGGATATTGGGACATTGCAGAGCCTCATGGAACCAAGGAGACCACTGTGACACTGAGGAAGAATTATGGAAGCAAGCAGCCACTGTAGAACCAAGGAGAGCACTGTTGACAGTACAAAACCTCCTGGAACTGAGAGGCCATTGTTCTACAGCGAGGCCTCGGGGAACCAAGGGGCCATGGTGACACTGTGGGGCCTCATGAACCAAGTAGTCGTTGTGACACAGCGGGGCTGCTTGTAACCAATTGTCCATCGTGATACTGCAGATGCAAGAGACCGTGCTGACACTATGGCAGTTCATGGAACCGAGAGGCTGTTGTGACACACCAAGGCCTCGTGGCACCAAGGAGAGAGCATTGTGGCAGTGCAGAACTAAGGAGGCCATTTTGACAGTACAGACCCAAATGGAACCAAGGGTCCACTGTTATCCAGCAGGGCCTCGTGGAACCAAGGGGCCCTCGTGAAAGTGTGCAAGGGGCATAATGGAGTCAGGGACACCACTGATACTGAAATCTGCTGGATAGCAGCTTTTGAACACAGTTTTGAGGATTTGAGAGCAGGTATTCTTTATTACACCATGGTGGTCACTTGGGCAATCCTTCATCTACTCGAGTGCACTGGCCACCAGGCAATCGGAGCTTTTATCACTCACACTGATGATGTATTCATTAGTTAACCCCACCTGGAATTTATTTGCCATAATTGCACCCCTTCTCACAAGTCCTTCTATGGTTCTTTGGAGTGTGTCTTCAACATGCACTGTCCTTTTTAGGTGACTGCTCTTTGATCCCCGCTTTTGAGGAAGGGCAATATTATTGTTGTGTATAACTTCTGCTTTTGTCAGCCTTGCAGAGCTGAGCTGACATTCTCCTTGCGTTTTGTGCACGCTCCGTTTGCCTCGGCTACATCCTTTGTGCGTTTCTCCAAGACTGTGCTCTTCTGTTCTCTGCCCTTGGTAAGTGTAAATGTTGTTCTGTTCTCCTGTCCTTGTCACAGTGCTCGCCCCACGAGGCGTGTCTGCAAGCCCCTCCAACCCATGGACTTGGGATGGGCAAGTGTTCCTGAGGGAACAGGGATGGGACAGCTGGGCTGGACTGGCCCAAGGGATGTTCCATTCCATGTCACACCACGATCAGCAATCAACTGGGAGAAGCAGGGGCATGGGGGATGGGGGGGGGGGGGGTGGGGGTGTGTCACCATCTGCCAACACAGGCCGAGGATTGTTCGATCTCAGAGGTGCAAACAGGTAAATAGCGGGGGACAAATCAGTTTATTCAACAACAGCAATGCATTTTTATTGAATGCCAAACAATTCAGTTGCGCTAGAGGGGAGAGATATAGGAAACGGAGTATAGAGAGAGAAAAGGAGGGGAAGGGGGAAGTAGCTACCAACAGACGAGACCAAGGTCATGGTGGGCCAGCCAATGGAAGGGTGGTCATCCGTGGGGAGTACTCAGGGTCTTCTCCAGAGGATCGCTCTTTTGTAGTCCTTTTCCAAAGCGAGTGGCTTGTGGCCAAGAGGCGGGGAGATTTATGGAGCATTGTGTGGTGCTCCAAGAGACAGGTGCGGTCGTGCAGTACATGCAGGCTTCAGCTGGTACCATGACAGCACAGTCCAGTGAGCACAACACACCTGCAAAGAGTCCCTTGGCAAGCACCCACCTCAAGCAGGCCAGAAAATCATTGTCCAGAGTCAACCTGGGCGGGGGTCCTTGAGGTCTTCTTGAGAGGGTCATGAGGCAAAAATGAGGGAAACTTCACACCGACCCTTAGAGTGGTAGATGAGAGGCAGCCCTCAGGAAACGGTGGCCACCCAGAGCTGTTACTCCTAGCAGATTTTGGCTGGGAGCAAGCCTTGTATGTAGTGCTTTTTCAGGGGGAATATCAGTTTCAGCCGTGGGAACCTGCAAAAGGGGCTGGTACTTTTCCATAGGAAGGAAAGCACAGAGCCTTAGTGCTCCAGGAGCTGATGAGAGGCAGTCCTCAACATTCCAGGATCAGCCAGTCTTGCCAGGTGGCCCCCGGGGAGGCCCAGCCAGCCAGACCTGTTCCATGTTGCCTTGGTTCCATGGGGCCTCACAGTGTCACAATGTTCTCCTTGATTCCAGGAGTCCCTGTAGTGTCCCGATATTCTCCTTGTCACAATATTCTCCCTGCTTCTGTAGTGTAAACAATGGCCCCTTGCTTCCCTAAGGTCCTGCAGAGTCACCACGGCCCCTGGGCTCCATGTGGCCCTGCTGTGTAACAAAGGCTCCTTGGTTCTCTGGGCCGCACAGCTTCATCACTGACCCTTGGTTCCATTGGGGTCCTGAGTCTCACAAAGGTGCCCCTGATTGCATGAGGCACCAGAGTGTCAAAATGGTCTCTTTGGTTCCATGAGGTTCCGCAGTGTCCCCATGGTCGCTGTCAGAGGCTGGATGACATCAATGTCCCCAGACCCGTCGGGATGCTCGGAATGGCCGAGTGGGGCCGGGGCTGGGACAGACCTTGGAATGAGGTGGGACAGAACCCCGTCCCCAGCCATGGCCTGGCAGATCTGCCAATCACACAGCAGGGGCAGAGCAAACCCAGCTGTGACTGCCTGAGCCGTCAATCAATCACACAGCAGGGGCAGCGCCCAGCCAGCTCTGATTGGCTGAGCCGTCAATCAATCACACAGCAGGGGCAGCGCCCAGCCAGCTCTGATTGGTTGAGCCGTCAATCAATCACACAGCAGGGTCACCGCCCAGCCAGCTCTGATTGGCTGAGCCGTCAATCAAGCACACAGCAGGGGCAGTGCCCACCCAGCTCTGATTGGCTGAGCCGTCAATCAATCCCACACAAAGGCAATGAAACACAGCAGTGCGTGGTAAGAAAGCAGATGTCCCTGAAAAGAGGAGAGCTTAGAAAACGCTAGGGATTTAAAAAATCGGGCATGACGTCAAGCCCTGGTCTGAATCCTGAAATCTCCTGGGTCTGTGTCTCAGCCACACTGGAAGCCTAGCAGCTGGTAGCTCTCTGCATATCTATCTGGAGATCTTCTGTCTTTCTGTCTCTTTTTTCTCTTTTAACCTTCTTATCCTCTTTTACTGGAATGTTTTTGGGTAGTTTAACATTTTTATGCCTAAAGGTTTCCATCTTACATGGGCCGAGTTAATGATGTTCCTGCTACGCTAAGTGATGCACGTTGAATTGGATGTTGTATGAAATCATTTGCCAAAGGAGCTCGGTTTTCTGTATTTTTCCAGTACACTTTTGTGTCGTTTTGACCTCTTGAGAATATCTGGCTGGGGTTTCTACTCTGCACCAAACTCGAGTAAAGGAGCCTTTGCTCACCCTCAGCATTTCAGTGTTCTGGGGTGTTACAGGCGCGCAGGCTCAGCACGGCCTCTTGTTTCCATGAGGCCCCGCTGTGTCACACTGGCCCTTGGTTCCATGAGCATCTGGAGTGTCACACAGCTTGATGACATTTGTCCTTGCTGCCTCTCCCATCCCAGTGCTCCAGGAACAGCCCCGAGCCACCTGTGAGGGACAGGCCCTGCTGGCCCAGGCCTGGGCTCAGGCCTTGGCCTTTCTGCTTCCTCCAACCAGCCCAGGCCTTGCTCAGCATTGCAGTTCCCTGCTCACAGCCTCGGGCTCCTGCAATCCTGGCCTCAAGGATCTGCTCTCACCACTCCCTGGGGAGCCTTTGGCAGTCCCTGCCCTCAGTGGGGCCAGTGATGCTCCAAGGGACTTGGAGTTTTGCTTCTGACTCCTTGAGCAGCTTCTTCAACCTTCTCTCAGTGCCTGGGGCTCCTGGACTCAGCCCCAAATCCACCGTTGGGGATCATTAAAATACAGAAAACCCTCAGGAGCTCTTTGTCTTCTTTCCAATGTCTTCCAGTCTCCAGGCCTTGTGCAGCTGCTTGGAGTCACTTTGGAGTTCTCTTAAGGAGGAAGATTTCAAGGTACAGCTCATGATTTTCAGTTTTATAAAAGGGAGTAATTTTTCTTTTTCAGTTCAAAGAAGAAGCAACTTAGGCATTCCCCAGGTGATCTTGATGCTGAATGTCTCCTTAGGAGGTGTGGGCCCACTGAAGAATGAGCCCCTTGCCAGGCTGACCCTGTTTGGACAAGCTGCTCCCCAAGCCCAGCCTGGGGACATGTCTGACATGGCCCAGCTGGGACTGACATGCCTGGCCCTGCACCAGAAGCCCTTCCCCCTGAACTCTGCAGCTGGCTGTCCCTGCCCACTGCACCATGTCCCACGTGCTCTCCTCAGGGCTCTGCCTGCATCCAGGCCCAGGACAAGTATTCCTGTTTGTGAGGAAAGAAGGGAAAAGCCTGAGCAGGTTTTCCTAAACGACAAACCCCCACTGTAGAAGCACATGCTGAGTACAGGCTGCCTGGAACCTGGAATGATGACACCTTTCTACTAGGGACAGTGGGACCAGAAATGATGTCTGGATGCAGAATTCTCGGAGTCTTGCAGCTGAATTCTCTGTCCTTGTCCTTTCCCTGCATCTCTGTTGCAGATGGAAGCTGCTGGTGCCTTTCTCAGCTGTGACCTGTCTTTTGAATGCAGACAGATGTTCCCAGGTGTGTTAAGCAGGTGCTGCTCAATGTTTATGCAAAGCTTTGGTGTGCTCATGGAACCAAGGGGACCCTTGTGACACAGCGGGGGCTGATGGAACCAAGGAGACAGTTGTGACAGTTCAGAGCCTCACAGAAACAAGGCTCCATTGTGACACTGAAGGCAATTACGGAATCCACATCACTGTGACACAGCCAGGCCACATGGAACCAATGGTCCCTGATGACAATGCAGGTCCAAGAAGACCATGGTGACACTATGGGACCGCATGGATCCAAGGGGCCACTGTGACACTGAAGAACTTCATGGAAGCCAGGGTGCAGTGTGACACAGCGGTGCCTGATTGGAACAAAGGAACCACTGTTGACAGCCCAGAAACTCCTGGAACCAAGGGGCTGTGGTGACACAGCAGGGCCACATGGAACCAAGGAGACCTGTGACATTTAGGAACCTAATGGAACCAAGAGTCCACTATGACACTGCAGAAACAAGGAGACCATTGGGACGTTGTGGAAGCTCACAGAACCAAGCAGCCCTCGAGACACTCCAGGGCCTCGTTGAAGCAGGGAGACCACTGTGACAGTCCAGAACCTCATGGAGCTAAGGCTCTCTTGTGACACAGCAGGCTCCCATGCAACCAATTGTCCATTGTGACAATGCAGATCCCAGGAGACCATGGTTACACTACGGAAGCTCATGGAAGCAAGGGTCCATTGTGACAAAGCAAGGCCTTGTGGAACCAAGGAGAGCATTGTGACGTAATGGAACCTCGTGGAACCAAGGGTCCGTTGTTAGAGTCCAGAACCAAGGACAGCATTGTGACAGTCCAGAACCTCATGGGACCAAGATTCCCTTGTTACACAGTGGCACTTGATGGAACCAAGGAGCCACTGTAGCACAGCAAAGCTGCATGAAACCTATGGTCCGTAGCGATACTGCGGATCCAGGGAAACCATGGCGATACCACGGAACCTCATGGAACCAAGGGTCCAGTGTGACCCAGCAGAACCCCTTGGAATCAAGGCACCCATGTTACACTATGGAACCTCATGGAGCCAAGGGTCCGGTGTGCCGTTGCGGGGCCTCACTGGAGCAAAGGACATGGTTGATGGGACAGAAGCTCATGGAAACGATGGGATATTGGGACATTGCAGAGCCTCATGGAACCAAGGAGACCACTGTGACACTGAGGAAGAATTATGGAAGCAAGCAGCCACTGTAGAACCAAGGAGAGCACTGTTGACAGTACAAAACCTCCTGGAACTGAGAGGCCATTGTTCTACAGCGAGGCCTCGGGGAACCAAGGGGCCATGGTGACACTGTGGGGCCTCATGAACCAAGTAGTCGTTGTGACACAGCGGGGCTGCTTGTAACCAATTGTCCATCGTGATACTGCAGATGCAAGAGACCGTGCTGACACTATGGCAGTTCATGGAACCGAGAGGCTGTTGTGACACACCAAGGCCTCGTGGCACCAAGGAGAGAGCATTGTGGCAGTGCAGAACTAAGGAGGCCATTTTGACAGTACAGACCCAAATGGAACCAAGGGTCCACTGTTATCCAGCAGGGCCTCGTGGAACCAAGGGGCCCTCGTGAAAGTGTGCAAGGGGCATAATGGAGTCAGGGACACCACTGATACTGAAATCTGCTGGATAGCAACTTTTGAACACAGTTTTGAGGATTTGAGAGCAGGTATTCTTTATTACACCATGGTGGTCGCTTGGGCAATCCTTCATCTACTCGAGTGCACTGGCCACCAGGCAATCGGAGCTTTTATCACTCACACTGATGATGTATTCATTAGTTAACCCCACCTGGAATTTATTTGCCATAATTGCACCCCTTCTCACAAGTCCTTCTATGGTTCTTTGGAGTGTGTCTTCAACATGCACTGTCCTTTTTAGGTGACTGCTCTTTGATCCCCGCTTTTGAGGAAGGGCAATATTATTGTTGTGTATAACTTCTGCTTTTGTCAGCCTTGCAGAGCTGAGCTGACATTCTCCTTGCGTTTTGTGCACGCTCCGTTTGCCTCGGCTACATCCTTTGTGCGTTTCTCCAAGACTGTGCTCTTCTGTTCTCTGCCCTTGGTAAGTGTAAATGTTGTTCTGTTCTCCTGTCCTTGTCACAGTGCTCGCCCCACGAGGCGTGTCTGCAAGCCCCTCCAACCCATGGACTTGGGATGGGCAAGTGTTCCTGAGGGAACAGGGATGGGACAGCTGGGCTGGACTGGCCCAAGGGATGTTCCATTCCATGTCACACCACGATCAGCAATCAACTGGGAGAAGCAGGGGCATGGGGGATGGGGGGGGGGGGGGGGGTGGGGGTGTGTCACCATCTGCCAACACAGGCCGAGGATTGTTCGATCTCAGAGGTGCAAACAGGTAAATAGCGGGGGACAAATCAGTTTATTCAACAACAGCAATGCATTTTTATTGAATGCCAAACAATTCAGTTGCGCTAGAGGGGAGAGATATAGGAAACGGAGTATAGAGAGAGAAAAGGAGGGGAAGGGGGAAGTAGCTACCAACAGACGAGACCAAGGTCATGGTGGGCCAGCCAATGGAAGGGTGGTCATCCGTGGGGAGTACTCAGGGTCTTCTCCAGAGGATCGCTCTTTTGTAGTCCTTTTCCAAAGCGAGTGGCTTGTGGCCAAGAGGCGGGGAGATTTATGGAGCATTGTGTGGTGCTCCAAGAGACAGGTGCGGTCGTGCAGTACATGCAGGCTTCAGCTGGTACCATGACAGCACAGTCCAGTGAGCACAACACACCTGCAAAGAGTCCCTTGGCAAGCACCCACCTCAAGCAGGCCAGAAAACCATTGTCCAGAGTCAACCTGGGCGGGGGTCCTTGAGGTCTTCTTGAGAGGGTCATGAGGCAAAAATGAGGGAAACTTCACACCGACCCTTAGAGTGGTAGATGAGAGGCAGCCCTCAGGAAACGGTGGCCACCCAGAGCTGTTACTCCTAGCAGATTTTGGCTGGGAGCAAGCCTTGTATGTAGTGCTTTTTCAGGGGGAATATCAGTTTCAGCCGTGGGAACCTGCAAAAGGGGCTGGTACTTTTCCATAGGAAGGAAAGCACAGAGCCTTAGTGCTCCAGGAGCTGATGAGAGGCAGTCCTCAACATTCCAGGATCAGCCAGTCTTGCCAGGTGGCCCCCGGGGAGGCCCAGCCAGCCAGACCTGTTCCATGTTGCCTTGGTTCCATGGGGCCTCACAGTGTCACAATGTTCTCCTTGATTCCAGGAGTCCCTGTAGTGTCCCGATATTCTCCTTGTCACAATATTCTCCCTGCTTCTGTAGTGTAAACAATGGCCCCTTGCTTCCCTAAGGTCCTGCAGAGTCACCACGGCCCCTGGGCTCCATGTGGCCCTGCTGTGTAACAAAGGCTCCTTGGTTCTCTGGGCCGCACAGCTTCATCACTGACCCTTGGTTCCATTGGGGTCCCGAGTCTCACAAAGGTGCCCCTGATTGCATGAGGCACCAGAGTGTCAAAATGGTCTCTTTGGTTCCATGAGGTTCCGCAGTGTCCCCATGGTCGCTGTCAGAGGCTGGATGACATCAATGTCCCCAGACCCGTCGGGATGCTCGGAATGGCCGAGTGGGGCCGGGGCTGGGACAGACCTTGGAATGAGGTGGGACAGAACCCCGTCCCCAGCCATGGCCTGGCAGATCTGCCAATCACACAGCAGGGGCAGAGCAAACCCAGCTGTGACTGCCTGAGCCGTCAATCAATCACACAGCAGGGGCAGCGCCCAGCCAGCTCTGATTGGCTGAGCCGTCAATCAATCACACAGCAGGGGCAGCGCCCAGCCAGCTCTGATTGGTTGAGCCGTCAATCAATCACACAGCAGGGTCACCGCCCAGCCAGCTCTGATTGGCTGAGCCGTCAATCAAGCACACAGCAGGGGCAGCGCCCACCCAGCTCTGATTGGCTGAGCCGTCAATCAATCCCACACAAAGGCAATGAAACACAGCAGTGCGTGGTAAGAAAGCAGATGTCCCTGAAAAGAGGAGAGCTTAGAAAACGCTAGGGATTTAAAAAATCGGGCATGACGTCAAGCCCTGGTCTGAATCCTGAAATCTCCTGGGTCTGTGTCTCAGCCACACTGGAAGCCTAGCAGCTGGTAGCTCTCTGCATATCTATCTGGAGATCTTCTGTCTTTCTGTCTCTTTTTTCTCTTTTAACCTTCTTATCCTCTTTTACTGGAATGTTTTTGGGTAGTTTAACATTTTTATGCCTAAAGGTTTCCATCTTACATGGGCCGAGTTAATGATGTTCCTGCTACGCTAAGTGATGCACGTTGAATTGGATGTTGTATGAAATCATTTGCCAAAGGAGCTCGGTTTTCTGTATTTTTCCAGTACACTTTTGTGTCGTTTTGACCTCTTGAGAATATCTGGCTGGGGTTTCTACTCTGCACCAAACTCGAGTAAAGGAGCCTTTGCTCACCCTCAGCATTTCAGTGTTCTGGGGTGTTACAGGCGCGCAGGCTCAGCACGGCCTCTTGTTTCCATGAGGCCCCGCTGTGTCACACTGGCCCTTGGTTCCATGAGCATCTGGAGTGTCACACAGCTTGATGACATTTGTCCTTGCTGCCTCTCCCATCCCAGTGCTCCAGGAACAGCCCCGAGCCACCTGTGAGGGACAGGCCCTGCTGGCCCAGGCCTGGGCTCAGGCCTTGGCCTTTCTGCTTCCTCCAACCAGCCCAGGCCTTGCTCAGCATTGCAGTTCCCTGCTCACAGCCTCGGGCTCCTGCAATCCTGGCCTCAAGGATCTGCTCTCACCACTCCCTGGGGAGCCTTTGGCAGTCCCTGCCCTCAGTGGGGCCAGTGATGCTCCAAGGGACTTGGAGTTTTGCTTCTGACTCCTTGAGCAGCTTCTTCAACCTTCTCTCAGTGCCTGGGGCTCCTGGACTCAGCCCCAAATCCACCGTTGGGGATCATTAAAATACAGAAAACCCTCAGGAGCTCTTTGTCTTCTTTCCAATGTCTTCCAGTCTCCAGGCCTTGTGCAGCTGCTTGGAGTCACTTTGGAGTTCTCTTAAGGAGGAAGATTTCAAGGTACAGCTCATGATTTTCAGTTTTATAAAAGGGAGTAATTTTTCTTTTTCAGTTCAAAGAAGAAGCAACTTAGGCATTCCCCAGGTGATCTTGATGCTGAATGTCTCCTTAGGAGGTGTGGGCCCACTGAAGAATGAGCCCCTTGCCAGGCTGACCCTGTTTGGACAAGCTGCTCCCCAAGCCCAGCCTGGGGACATGTCTGACATGGCCCAGCTGGGACTGACATGCCTGGCCCTGCACCAGAAGCCCTTCCCCCTGAACTCTGCAGCTGGCTGTCCCTGCCCACTGCACCATGTCCCACGTGCTCTCCTCAGGGCTCTGCCTGCATCCAGGCCCAGGACAAGTATTCCTGTTTGTGAGGAAAGAAGGGAAAAGCCTGAGCAGGTTTTCCTAAACGACAAACCCCCACTGTAGAAGCACATGCTGAGTACAGGCTGCCTGGAACCTGGAATGATGACACCTTTCTACTAGGGACAGTGGGACCAGAAATGATGTCTGGATGCAGAATTCTCGGAGTCTTGCAGCTGAATTCTCTGTCCTTGTCCTTTCCCTGCATCTCTGTTGCAGATGGAAGCTGCTGGTGCCTTTCTCAGCTGTGACCTGTCTTTTGAATGCAGACAGATGTTCCCAGGTGTGTTAAGCAGGTGCTGCTCAATGTTTATGCAAAGCTTTGGTGTGCTCATGGAACCAAGGGGACCCTTGTGACACAGCGGGGGCTGATGGAACCAAGGAGACAGTTGTGACAGTTGAGAGCCTCACAGAAACAAGGCTCCATTGTGACACTGAAGGCAATTACGGAATCCACATCACTGTGACACAGCCAGGCCACATGGAACCAATGGTCCCTGATGACAATGCAGGTCCAAGGAGACCATGGTGACACTATGGGACCGCATGGATCCAAGGGGCCACTGTGACACTGAAGAACTTCATGGAAGCCAGGGTGCAGTGTGACACAGCGGTGCCTGATTGGAACAAAGGAACCACTGTTGACAGCCCAGAAACTCCTGGAACCAAGGGGCTGTGGTGACACAGCAGGGCCACATGGAACCAAGGAGACCTGTGACATTTAGGAACCTAATGGAACCAAGAGTCCACTATGACACTGCAGAAACAAGGAGACCATTGGGACGTTGTGGAAGCTCACAGAACCAAGCAGCCCTCGAGACACTCCAGGGCCTCGTTGAAGCAGGGAGACCACTGTGACAGTCCAGAACCTCATGGAGCTAAGGCTCTCTTGTGACACAGCAGGCTCCCATGCAACCAATTGTCCATTGTGACAATGCAGATCCCAGGAGACCATGGTTACACTACGGAAGCTCATGGAACCAAGGGTCCATTGTGACAAAGCAAGGCCTTGTGGAACCAAGGAGAGCATTGTGACGTAATGGAACCTCGTGGAACCAAGGGTCCGTTGTTAGAGTCCAGAACCAAGGACACCATTGTGACAGTCCAGAACCTCATGGGACCAAGATTCCCTTGTTACACAGTGGCACTTGATGGAACCAAGGAGCCACTGTAGCACAGCAAAGCTGCATGAAACCTATGGTCCGTAGCGCTACTGCGGATCCAGGGAAACCATGGCGATACCACGGAACCTCATGGAACCAAGGGTCCAGTGTGACCCAGCAGAACCCCTTGGAATCAAGGCACCCATGTTACACTATGGAACCTCATGGAGCCAAGGGTCCGGTGTGCCGTTGCGGGGCCTCACTGGAGCAAAGGACATGGTTGATGGGACAGAAGCTCATGGAAACGATGGGATATTGGGACATTGCAGAGCCTCATGGAACCAAGGAGACCACTGTGACACTGAGGAAGAATTATGGAAGCAAGCAGCCACTGTAGAACCAAGGAGAGCACTGTTGACAGTACAAAACCTCCTGGAACTGAGAGGCCATTGTTCTACAGCGAGGCCTCGGGGAACCAAGGGGCCATGGTGACACTGTGGGGCCTCATGAACCAAGTAGTCGTTGTGACACAGCGGGGCTGCTTGTAACCAATTGTCCATCGTGATACTGCAGATGCAAGAGACCGTGCTGACACTATGGCAGTTCATGGAACCGAGAGGCTGTTGTGACACACCAAGGCCTCGTGGCACCAAGGAGAGAGCATTGTGGCAGTGCAGAACTAAGGAGGCCATTTTGACAGTACAGACCCAAATGGAACCAAGGGTCCACTGTTATCCAGCAGGGCCTCGTGGAACCAAGGGGCCCTCGTGAAAGTGTGCAAGGGGCATAATGGAGTCAGGGACACCACTGATACTGAAATCTGCTGGATAGCAGCTTTTGAACACAGTTTTGAGGATTTGAGAGCAGGTATTCTTTATTACACCATGGTGGTCACTTGGGCAATCCTTCATCTACTCGAGTGCACTGGCCACCAGGCAATCGGAGCTTTTATCACTCACACTGATGATGTATTCATTAGTTAACCCCACCTGGAATTTATTTGCCATAATTGCACCCCTTCTCACAAGTCCTTCTATGGTTCTTTGGAGTGTGTCTTCAACATGCACTGTCCTTTTTAGGTGACTGCTCTTTGATCCCCGCTTTTGAGGAAGGGCAATATTATTGTTGTGTATAACTTCTGCTTTTGTCAGCCTTGCAGAGCTGAGCTGACATTCTCCTTGCGTTTTGTGCACGCTCCGTTTGCCTCGGCTACATCCTTTGTGTGTTTCTCCAAGACTGTGCTCTTCTGTTCTCTGCCCGCGATAAGTGTAAATGTTGTTCTGTTCTCCTGTCCTTGTCACAGTGCTCGCCCCACGAGGCGTGTCTGCAAGCCCCTCCAACCCATGGACTTGGGATGGGCAAGTGTTCCTGAGGGAACAGGGATGGGACAGCTGGGCTGGACTGGCCCAAGGGATGTTCCATTCCATGTCACACCACGATCAGCAATCAACTGGGAGAAGCAGGGGCATGGGGGATGGGGGGGGGGGGGTGGGGGTGGGGGTGTGTCACCATCTGCCAACACAGGCCGAGGATTGTTCGATCTCAGAGGTGCAAACAGGTAAATAGCGGGGGACAAATCAGTTTATTCAACAACAGCAATGCATTTTTATTGAATGCCAAACAATTCAGTTGCGCTAGAGGGGAGAGATATAGGAAACGGAGTATAGAGAGAGAAAAGGAGGGGAAGGGGGAAGTAGCTACCAACAGACGAGACCAAGGTCATGGTGGGCCAGCCAATGGAAGGGTGGTCATCCGTGGGGAGTACTCAGGGTCTTCTCCAGAGGATCGCTCTTTTGTAGTCCTTTTCCAAAGCGAGTGGCTTGTGGCCAAGAGGCGGGGAGATTTATGGAGCATTGTGTGGTGCTCCAAGAGACAGGTGCGGTCGTGCAGTACATGCAGGCTTCAGCTGGTACCATGACAGCACAGTCCAGTGAGCACAACACACCTGCAAAGAGTCCCTTGGCAAGCACCCACCTCAAGCAGGCCAGAAAACCATTGTCCAGAGTCAACCTGGGCGGGGGTCCTTGAGGTCTTCTTGAGAGGGTCATGAGGCAAAAATGAGGGAAACTTCACACCGACCCTTAGAGTGGTAGATGAGAGGCAGCCCTCAGGAAACGGTGGCCACCCAGAGCTGTTACTCCTAGCAGATTTTGGCTGGGAGCAAGCCTTGTATGTAGTGCTTTTTCAGGGGGAATATCAGTTTCAGCCGTGGGAACCTGCAAAAGGGGCTGGTACTTTTCCATAGGAAGGAAAGCACAGAGCCTTAGTGCTCCAGGAGCTGATGAGAGGCAGTCCTCAACATTCCAGGATCAGCCAGTCTTGCCAGGTGGCCCCTGGGAGGCCCAGCCAGCCAGACCTGTTCCATGTTGCCTTGGTTCCATGGGGCCTCACAGTGTCACAATGTTCTCCTTGATTCCAGGAGTCCCTGTAGTGTCCCGATATTCTCCTTGTCACAATATTCTCCCTGCTTCTGTAGTGTAAACAATGGCCCCTTGCTTCCCTAAGGTCCTGCAGAGTCACCATGGCCCCTGGGCTCCATGTGGCCCTGCTGTGTAACAAAGGCTCCTTGGTTCTCTGGGCCGCACAGCTTCATCACTGACCCTTGGTTCCGTTGGGGTCCTGAGTCTCACAAAGGTGCCCCTGATTGCATGAGGCACCAGAGTGTCAAAATGGTCTCTTTGGTTCCATGAGGTTCCGCAGTGTCCCCATGGTCGCTGTCAGAGGCTGGATGACATCAATGTCCCCAGACCCGTCGGGATGCTCGGAATGGCCGAGTGGGGCCGGGGCTGGGACAGACCTTGGAATGAGGTGGGACAGAGCCCCGTCCCCAGCCATGGCCTGGCAGATCTGCCAATCACACAGCAGGGGCAGAGCAAACCCAGCTGTGACTGCCTGAGCCGTCAATCAATCACACAGCAGGGGCAGCGCCCAGCCAGCTCTGATTGGCTGAGCCGTCAATCAATCACACAGCAGGGGCAGCGCCCAGCCAGCTCTGATTGGTTGAGCTGTCAATCAATCACACAGCAGGGGCCGCGCCCAGCCAGCTCTGATTGGTTGAGCCATCAAACAATCACACAGCAGGGTCACCGCCCAGCCAGCTCTGATTGGCTGAGCCGTCAATCAAGCACACAGCAGGGGCAGCGCCCACCCAGCTCTGATTGGCTGAGCCGTCAATCAATCCCACACAAAGGCAATGAAACACAGCAGTGCGTGGTAAGAAAGCAGATGTCCCTGAAAAGAGGAGAGCTTAGAAAACGCTAGGGATTTAAAAAATCGGGCATGACGTCAAGCCCTGGTCTGAATCCTGAAATCTCCTGGGTCTGTGTCTCAGCCACACTGGAAGCCTAGCAGCTGGTAGCTCTCTGCATATCTATCTGGAGATCTTCTGTCTTTCTGTCTCTTTTTTCTCTTTTAACCTTCTTATCCTCTTTTACTGGAATGTTTTTGGGTAGTTTAACATTTTTATGCCTAAAGGTTTCCATCTTAAATGGGCTGAGTTAATGATGTTCCTGCTACGCTAAGTGTTGCACGTTGAATTGGATGTTGTATGAAATCATTTGCCAAAGGAGCTCGGTTTTCTGTATTTTTCCAGTACACTTTTGTGTCGTTTTGACCTCTTGAGAATATCTGGCTGGGGTTTCTACTCTGCACCAAACTCGAGGAAAGGAACCTTTGCTCACCCTCAGCATTTCAGTGTTCTGCGGTGTTACAGGCGCGCAGGCTCAGCACGGCCTCTTGTTTCCATCAGGCCCTGCTGTGTCACACTGGCCCTTGGTTCCATGAGCATCTGGAGTGTCACACAGCCTGATGACATTTGTCCTTGCTGCCTCTCCCATCCCAGTGCTCCAGGAACAGCCCCGAGCCACCTGTGAGGGACAGGCCCTGCTGGCCCAGGCCTGGGCTCAGGCCTTGGCCTTTCTGCTTCCTCCAACCAGCCCAGGCCTTGCTCAGCATTGCAGTTCCCTGCTCACAGCCTCGGGCTCCTGCAATCCTGGCCTCAAGGATCTGCTCTCACCACTCCCTGGGGAGCCTTTGGCAGTCCCTGCCCTCAGTGGGGCCACTGATGCTCCAAGGGACTTGGAGTTTTGCTTCTGACTCCTTGAGCAGCTTCTTCAACCTTCTCTCAGTGCCTGGGGCTCCTGGACTCAGCCCCAAATCCACCGTTGGGGATCATTAAAATACAGAAAACCCTCAGGAGCTCTTTGTCTTCTTTCCAATGTCTTCCAGTCTCCAGGCCTTGTGCAGCTGCTTGGAGTCACTTTGGAGTTCTCTTAAGGAGGAAGATTTCAAGGTACAGCTCACGATTTTCAGTGTTATAAAAGGGAGTAATTTTTCTTTTTCAGTTCAAAGAAGAAGCAACTTAGGCATTCCCCAGGTGATCTTGATGCTGAACGTCTCCTTAGGAGGCGTGGGCCCACAGAAGAATGAGCCCCTTGCAGGCTGACCCTGTTTGGACAAGCTGCTCCCCAAGCCCAGCCTGGGGACATGTCTGACATGGCCCAGCTGGGACTGACATCCCTGGCCCTGCACCGGAAGCCCTTCCCCCTGAACTCTGCAGCTGGCTGTCCCTGCCCACTGCACCATGTCGCACGTGCTCTCCTCAGGGCTCTGCCTGCATCCAGGCCCGGGACAAGTATTCCTGTTTGTGAGGAAAGAAGGGAAAAGCCTGAGCAGGTCTCCTAAACGACAAATCCCCACTGTAGAAGCACATGCTGAGTACAGGCTGCCTGGAATGATGACACCTTTCTACTAGGGACAGTGGGACCAGAAATGATGTCTGGATGCAGAATTCTCGGAGTCTTGCAGCTGAATTCTCTGTCCTTGTCCTTTCCCTGCATCTCTGTTGCAGATGGAAGCTGCTGGTGCCTTTCTCAGCTGTGACCTGTCTTTTGAATGCAGACAGATGTTCCCAGGTGTGTTAAGCAGGTGCTGCTGAATGTTTATGCAAAGCTTTGGTGTGCTCATGGAACCAAGGGGACCCTTGTGACACAGCGGGGGCTGATGGAACCAAGGAGACAATTGTGACAGTTGAGAGCCTCACAGAAACAAGGCTCCATTGTGACGCTGAAGGCAATTACGGAATCCACATCACTGTGACACAGCCGGGCCACGTGGAACCAATGGTCCCTTATGACAATGCAGATCCAAGGAGACCATGGTGACACTATGGGACCGCATGGATCCAAGGGGCCACTGTGACACCGAAGAACTTCATGGAAGCCAGGGTGCAGTGTGACACAGCGGTGCCTGATTGGAAGAAAAGGAACCACTGCTGACAGCCCAGAAACTCCTGGAACCAAGGGGCTGTGGTGACACAGCAGGGCCACATGGAACCAAGGAGACCTGTGACATTTAGGAACCTCATGGAACCAAGAGTCCACTATGACACTGCAGAAACAAGGAGACCATTGGGACGTTGTGGAAGCTCACAGAACCAAGCAGCCCTTGTGACACTCCAGGGCCTCGTTGAAGCAGGGAGACCACTGTGACAGTCCAGAACGTCATGGAACTAAGGCTCTCTTGTGACACAGCAGGCTCCCATGCAACCAATTGTCCATTGTGACAATGCAGATCCCAGGAGACCATGGTTACACTACGGAAGCTCATGGAACCAAGGGTCCATTGTGACAAAGCAAGGCCTTGTGGAACCAAGGAGAGCATTGTGACGTAATGGAACCTCGTGGAACCAAGGGTCCGTTGTTAGAGTCCAGAACCAAGGACAGCATTGTGACAGTCCAGAACCTCATGGGACCAAGATTCCCTTGTTACACAGTGGCACTTGATGGAACCAAGGAGCCACTGTAGCACAGCAAAGCTGCATGAAACCTATGGTCCGTAGTGCTACTGCGGATCCAGGGAAACCATGGCGATACCACGGAACCTCACGGAGCCAAGGGTCCAGTGTGACCCGGCAGAACCTCTTGGAATCAAGGCAACCATGTCACACTATGGAACCTCATGGAGCCAGGGGTCCGGTGTGCCATTGCGGGGCCTCACTGGAGCAAAGGACATGGTTGATGGGACAGAAGCTCATGGAAACGATGGGCTATTGGGACATTGCAGAGCCTCATGGAGCCAAGGAGACCACTGTGACACCGAGGAACCTTATGGAAGCAAGCAGCCACTGTAGAACCAAGGAGAGCACTGTTGACAGTACAAAACCTCCTGGAACTGAGAGGCCATTGTTCTGCAGCGAGGCCTCGTGGAACCAAGGGGCCATGGTGACACTGTGGGGGCCTCCTGAAGCAAATAGTCGTTGTGACACGGCGGGGCTGCTTGTAACCAACTGTCCATCGTGATACTGCAGATGCAAGAGACCGTGCTGACACTATGGCAGTTCATGGAACCGAGAGGCTGTTGTGACACACCAAGGCCTCGTGGCACCAAGGAGAGCATTGTGGCAGTGCAGAACCAAGGAGGCCATTTTGACAGTACAGACCCAAATGGAACCAAGGGTCCACTGTTATCCAGCAGGGCCTCGTGGAACCAAGGGGCCCTCGTGAAAGTGTGCAAGGGGCATAATGGAGTCAGGGACACCACTGATACTGAAATCTGCTGGATAGCAACTTTTGAACACAGTTTTGAGGATCTGAGAGCAGGTATTCTTTATTACACCATGGTGGTCACTTGGGCAATCCTTCATCTACTCGAGTGCACTGGCCACCAGGCAATCGGAGCTTTTATCACTCACACTGATGATGTATTCATTAGTTAACCCCACCTGGAATTTATTTGCCATAATTGCACCCCTTCTCACAAGTCCTTCTATGGTTCTTTGGAGTCTGCCTTCAACATGCGCTGTCCTTTTTAGGTGACTGCTCTTTGATCCCCGCTTTTGAGGAAGGGCAATATTATTGTTGTGTATAACTTCTGCTTTTGTCAGCCTTGCAGAGCTGAGCTGACATTCTCCTTGCATTTTGTGCACGCTCTGTTTGCCTCAGCTACATCCTTTGTGCGTTTCTCCAAGGCTGTGCTCTTCTGTTCTCTGCCCGCGATAAGTGTAAATGTTCTTCTGTTCTCCTGTCCTTGTCACAATGCTCCCCCCACGAGGCGTGTCTGCAAGCCCCTCCAACCCATGGACTTGGGGTGGGCAAGTGCTCCTGAGGGAACAGGGATGGGACAGCTGGGCTGGACTGGCCCAAGGGATGTTCCATTCCATGTCACAGCACGATCAGCAATCAACTGGGAGAAGCAGGGGGATGGGGGATTTGCGGGGGGGGGGAGGGTGGGGGGAGTGTCACCATCTACCAAGACAGGCCGGGGATTGTTTGATCTCAGAGGTAATAGCAGGCAAATAGCGGGGGACAAATCAGTTTATTCAACAACAGCAATGCATTTTTATTGAATGCCAAACAATTCAGTTGCGATAGAGGGGAGAGATATAGGAAATGGAGTCTAGAGAGAGAAAAAGAGGGGAAGGGGCAAATAGCTACCAACAGACGAGACCAACGTCATGGTGCGCCAGCCAATGGAAGGGTGGTCATCCGTGGGGAGTACTCAGGGTCTCCTCCAGAGGATCGCTCTTTTATAGTCCTTTTTCAAAGCGAGTGGCTTGTGGCCAAGAGGTGGGGAGATTTATGGAGCATTGTGTGGTGCTCCAAGAGACAGGTGCGGTCGTGCAGTACATGCAGGCTTCAGCTGGTACCATGACAGCAGAGTCCAGTGAGCACAACACACCTGCAAAGAGTCCCTTGGCAAGCACCCACCTCAAGCAGGCCAGAAAATCATTGTCCAGAGTCAACCTGGGCGGGGGTCCTTGAGGTCTTCTTGAGAGGGTCATGAGGCAAAAATGAGGGAAACTTCACACCGACCCTTAGAGTGGTAGATGAGAGGCAGCCCTCAGGAAACGGTGGCCACCCAGAGCTGTTACTCCTAGCAGATTTTGGCTGGGAGCAAGCCTTGTATGTAGTCCTTTTTCAGGGGGAATATCAGTTTCAGCCGTGGGAACCTGCAAAAGGGGCTGGTACTTTTCCATAGGAAGGAAAGCACAGAGCCTTAGTGCTCCAGGAGCTGATGAGAGGCAGTCCTCAACATTCCAGGATCAGCCAGTCTTGCCAGGTGGCCCCCGGGAGGCCCAGCCAGCCAGACCTGTTCCATGTTGCCTTGGTTCCATGGGGCCTCACAGTGTCACAATGTACTCCTTGATTCCGGGAGTCCCTGTAGTGTCCCGATATTCTCCTTGTCACAATATTCTCCCTGCTTCTGTAGTGATAACAATGGCCCCTTGCTTCCCTAAGGTCCTGCAGAGTCACCATGGCCCCTGGGCTCCATGTGGCCCTGCTGTGTAACAAAGGCTCCTTGGTTCTCTGGGCCGCACAGCTTCATCACTGACCCTTGGTTCCATTGGGGTCCCGAGTCTCACAAAGGTGCCCCTGATTGCATGAGGCACCAGAGTGTCAAAATGGTCTCTTTGGTTCCATGAGGTTCCGCAGTGTCCCCATGGTCGCTGTCAGAGGCTGGATGACATCAATGTCCCCAGACCCGTCGGGATGCTCGGAATGCCCGAGTGGGGCCGGGGCTGGGACAGACCTTGGAATGAGGTGGGACAGAGCCCCGCCCCCAGCCATGGCCTGGCAGATCTGCCAATCACACAGCAGGGGTAGCGCCCACCCAGCTCTGATTGGCTGAGCCGTCAATCAATCCCACACAGCAGGAGCAGCGCCCACCCAGCTCTGATTGGTTGAGCCGTTAATCAGTCACACAGCAGGAGCAGCGCCCAGCCTGCTCTGATTGGTTGAGCTGTCAATCAATCACACAGCAGGGGCAGCGCCCAGCCAGCTCTGATTGGCTGAGCCGTCAATCAATCCCACACAGCAGGAGCAGCGCCCACCCAGCTCTGATTGGCTGAGCCGTCAATCAATCACACAGCAGGGGCAGCGCCCACCCAGCTCTGATTGGCCGAGCTGTCAATCAATCCCACACAAAGGCAATGAAACACAGCAGTGAGTGGGAAGAAAGCAGATGTCCCCGAAAAGAGGAGAGCTTACAAAACGCTAGGGAATTGAAAAAATCGGGCATGACGTCAAGCCCTGGTCTGAATCCTGAAATCTCCTGGGTCTGTGTCTCAGCCACACTGGAAGCCTAGCAGCTGGTAGCTCTCTGCATATCTATCTGGAGATCTTCTGTCTTTCTGTCTCTTTTTTCTCTTTTAACCTTCTTATCCTCTTTTACTGGAATGTTTTTGGGTAGTTTAACATTTTTATGCCTAAAGGTTTCCATCTTAAATGGGCTGAGTTAATGATGTTCCTGCTACGCTAAGTGTTGCACGTTGAATTGGATGTTGTATGAAATCATTTGCCAAAGGAGCTCGGTTTTCTGTATTTTTCCAGTACACTTTTGTGTCGTTTTGACCTCTTGAGAATATCTGGCTGGGGTTTCTACTCTGCACCAAACTCGAGGAAAGGAACCTTTGCTCACCCTCAGCATTTCAGTGTTCTGCGGTGTTACAGGCGCGCAGGCTCAGCACGGCCTCTTGTTTCCATCAGGCCCTGCTGTGTCACACTGGCCCTTGGTTCCATGAGCATCTGGAGTGTCACACAGCCTGATGACATTTGTCCTTGCTGCCTCTCCCATCCCAGTGCTCCAGGAACAGCCCCGAGCCACCTGTGAGGGACAGGCCCTGCTGGCCCAGGCCTGGGCTCAGGCCTTGGCCTTTCTGCTTCCTCCAACCAGCCCAGGCCTTGCTCAGCATTGCAGTTCCCTGCTCACAGCCTCGGGCTCCTGCAATCCTGGCCTCAAGGATCTGCTCTCACCACTCCCTGGGGAGCCTTTGGCAGTCCCTGCCCTCAGTGGGGCCACTGATGCTCCAAGGGACTTGGAGTTTTGCTTCTGACTCCTTGAGCAGCTTCTTCAACCTTCTCTCAGTGCCTGGGGCTCCTGGACTCAGCCCCAAATCCACCGTTGGGGATCATTAAAATACAGAAAACCCTCAGGAGCTCTTTGTCTTCTTTCCAATGTCTTCCAGTCTCCAGGCCTTGTGCAGCTGCTTGGAGTCACTTTGGAGTTCTCTTAAGGAGGAAGATTTCAAGGTACAGCTCACGATTTTCAGTGTTATAAAAGGGAGTAATTTTTCTTTTTCAGTTCAAAGAAGAAGCAACTTAGGCATTCCCCAGGTGATCTTGATGCTGAACGTCTCCTTAGGAGGCGTGGGCCCACAGAAGAATGAGCCCCTTGCAGGCTGACCCTGTTTGGACAAGCTGCTCCCCAAGCCCAGCCTCACCGTGTGTGACAGGGCCCAGCTGGGACTGACATCCCTGGCCCTGCACCGGAAGCCCTTCCCCCCTGAACTCTGCAGCTGGCTGTCCCTGCCCACTGCACCATGTCGCACGTGCTCTCCTCAGGGCTCTGCCTGCATCCAGGCCCGGGACAAGTATTCCTGTTTGTGAGGAAAGAAGGGAAAAGCCTGAGCAGGTCTCCTAAACGACAAATCCCCACTGTAGAAGCACATGCTGAGTACAGGCTGCCTGGAATGATGACACCTTTCTACTAGGGACAGTGGGACCAGAAATGATGTCTGGATGCAGAATTCTCGGAGTCTTGCAGCTGAATTCTCTGTCCTTGTCCTTTCCCTGCATCTCTGTTGCAGATGGAAGCTGCTGGTGCCTTTCTCAGCTGTGACCTGTCTTTTGAATGCAGACAGATGTTCCCAGGTGTGTTAAGCAGGTGCTGCTCAATGTTTATGCAAAGCTTTGGTGTGCTCATGGAACCAAGGGGACCCTTGTGACACAGCGGGGGCTGATGGAACCAAGGAGACAATTGTGACAGTTGAGAGCCTCACAGAAACAAGGCTCCATTGTGACGCTGAAGGCAATTACGGAATCCACATCACTGTGACACAGCCGGGCCACGTGGAACCAATGGTCCCTTATGACAATGCAGATCCAAGGAGACCATGGTGACACTATGGGACCGCATGGATCCAAGGGGCCACTGTGACACTGAAGAACTTCATGGAAGCCAGGGTGCAGTGTGACACAGCGGTGCCTGATTGGAAGAAAAGGAACCACTGCTGACAGCCCAGAAACTCCTGGAACCAAGGGGCTGTGGTGACACAGCAGGGCCACATGGAACCAAGGAGACCTGTGACATTTAGGAACCTCATGGAACCAAGAGTCCACTATGACACTGCAGAAACAAGGAGACCATTGGGACGTTGTGGAAGCTCACAGAACCAAGCAGCCCTTGTGACACTCCAGGGCCTCGTTGAAGCAGGGAGACCACTGTGACAGTCCAGAACGTCATGGAACTAAGGCTCTCTTGTGACACAGCAGGCTCCCATGCAACCAATTGTCCATTGTGACAATGCAGATCCCAGGAGACCATGGTTACACTACGGAAGCTCATGGAACCAAGGGTCCATTGTGACAAAGCAAGGCCTTGTGGAACCAAGGAGAGCATTGTGACGTAATGGAACCTCGTGGAACCAAGGGTCCGTTGTTAGAGTCCAGAACCAAGGACAGCATTGTGACAGTCCAGAACCTCATGGGACCAAGATTCCCTTGTTACACAGTGGCACTTGATGGAACCAAGGAGCCACTGTAGCACAGCAAAGCTGCATGAAACCTATGGTCCGTAGCGCTACTGCGGATCCAGGGAAACCATGGCGATACCACGGAACCTCACGGAGCCAAGGGTCCAGTGTGACCCGGCAGAACCTCTTGGAATCAAGGCAACCATGTCACACTATGGAACCTCATGGAGCCAAGGGTCCAGTGTGCCATTGCGGAGCCTCACTGGAGCAAATAGTCGTTGTGACACGGCGGGGCTGCTTGTAACCAACTGTCCATCGTGATACTGCAGATCCAAGAGACAGTGCTGACACTATGGCAGTTCATGGAACCGAGAGGCTGTTGTGACACACCAAGGCCTCGTGGCACCAAGGAGAGCATTGTGGCAGTGCAGAACCAAGGAGGCCATTTTGACAGTACAGACCCAAATGGAACCAAGGGTCCACTGTTATCCAGCAGGGCCTCGTGGAACCAAGGGGCCCTCGTGAAAGTGTGCAAGGGGCATAATGGAGTCAGGGACACCACTGATACTGAAATCTGCTGGATAGCAACTTTTGAACACAGTTTTGAGGATCTGAGAGCAGGTATTCTTTATTACACCATGGTGGTCACTTGGGCAATCCTTCATCTACTCGAGTGCACTGGCCACCAGGCAATCGGAGCTTTTATCACTCACACTGATGATGTATTCATTAGTTAACCCCACCTGGAATTTATTTGCCATAATTGCACCCCTTCTCACAAGTCCTTCTATGGTTCTTTGGAGTCTGCCTTCAACATGCACTGTCCTTTTTAGGTGACTGCTCTTTGATCCCCGCTTTTGAGGAAGGGCAATATTATTGTTGTGTATAACTTCTGCTTTTGTCAGCCTTGCAGAGCTGAGCTGACATTCTCCTTGCATTTTGTGCACGCTCTGTTTGCCTCAGCTACATCCTTTGTGCGTTTCTCCAAGGCTGTGCTCTTCTGTTCTCTGCCCGCGATAAGTGTAAATGTTCTTCTGTTCTCCTGTCCTTGTCACAATGCTCCCCCCACGAGGCGTGTCTGCAAGCCCCTCCAACCCATGGACTTGGGGTGGGCAAGTGCTCCTGAGGGAGCAGGGATGGGACAGCTGGGCTGGACTGGCCCAAGGGATGTTCCATTCCATGTCACAGCACGATCAGCAATCAACTGGGAGAAGCAGGGGAATGGGGGATTTGCGGGGGGTGGGGGGAGGGTGGGGGGAGTGTCACCATCTACCAAGACAGGCCGGGGATTGTTTGATCTCAGAGGTAATAGCAGGCAAATAGCGGGGGACAAATCAGTTTATTCAACAACAGCAATGCATTTTTATTGAATGCCAAACAATTCAGTTGCGATAGAGGGGAGAGATATAGGAAATGGAGTCTAGAGAGAGAAAAAGAGGGGAAGGGGGAAATAGCTACCAACAGACGAGACCAACGTCATGGTGCGCCAGCCAATGGAAGGGTGGTCATCCGTGGGGAGTACTCAGGGTCTCCTCCAGAGGATCGCTCTTTTATAGTCCTTTTTCAAAGCGAGTGGCTTGTGGCCAAGAGGCGGGGAGATTTATGGAGCATTGTGTGGTGCTCCAAGAGACAGGTGCGGTCGTGCAGTACATGCAGGCTTCAGCTGGTACCATGACAGCAGAGTCCAGTGAGCACAACACACCTGCAAAGAGTCCCTTGGCAAGCACCCACCTCAAGCAGGCCAGAAAATCATTGTCCAGAGTCAACCTGGGCGGGGGTCCTTGAGGTCTTCTTGAGAGGGTCATGAGGCAAAAATGAGGGAAACTTCACACCGACCCTTAGAGTGGTAGATGAGAGGCAGCCCTCAGGAAACGGTGGCCACCCAGAGCTGTTACTCCTAGCAGATTTTGGCTGGGAGCAAGCCTTGTATGTAGTGCTTTTTCAGGGGGAATATCAGTTTCAGCCGTGGGAACCTGCAAAAGCGGATGGTACTATTCCATAGGAAGGAAAGCACAGAGCCTCAGTGCTCCAGGAGCTGATGAGAGGCAGTCCTCAACATTCCAGGATCAGCCAGTCTTGCCAGGTGGCCCCCGGGAGGCCCAGCCAGCCAGACCTGTTCCATGTTGCCTTGGTTCCATGGGGCCTCACAGTGTCACAATGTACTCCTTGATTCCGGGAGTCCCTGTAGTGTCCCGATATTCTCCTTGTCACAATATTCTCCCTGCTTCAGTAGTGATAACAATGGCCCCTTGCTTCCCTAAGGTCCTGCAGAGTCACCACGGCCCCTGGGCTCCATGTGGCCCTGCTGTGTAACAAAGGCTCCTTGGTTCTCTGGGCCGCACAGCTTCATCACTGACCCTTGGTTCCATTGGGGTCCCGAGTCTCACAAAGGTGGCCCTGATTGCATGAGGCACCAGAGTGTCAAAATGGTCTCTTTGGTTCCATGAGGTTCCGCAGTGTCCCCATGGTCGCTGTCAGAGGCTGGATGACATCAATGTCCCCAGACCCGTCGGGATGCTCGGAATGGCCGAGTGGGGCCGGGGCTGGGACAGACCTTGGAATGAGGTGGGACAGAGCCCCGCCCCCAGCCATGGCCTGGCAGATCTGCCAATCACACAGCAGGGGTAGCGCCCACCCAGCTCTGATTGGCTGAGCCGTCAATCAATCCCACACAGCAGGGGCAGCGCCCACCCAGCTCTGATTGGTTGAGCCGTTAATCAGTCACACAGCAGGAGCAGCGCCCAGCCTGCTCTGATTGGTTGAGCTGTCAATCAATCACACAGCAGGGGCAGCGCCCAGCCAGCTCTGATTGGCTGAGCCGTCAATCAATCCCACACAGCAGGGGCAGCGCCCAGCCAGCTCTGATTGGCTGAGCCGTCAATCAATCACACAGCAGGGGCAGCGCCCACCCAGCTCTGATTGGCCGAGCTGTCAATCAATCCCACCCAAAGGCAATGAAACACAGCAGTGAGTGGGAAGAAAGCAGATGTCCCCGAAAAGAGGAGAGCTTACAAAACGCTAGGGAATTTAAAAAATCGGGCATGACATCAAGCCCTGGTCTGAATCCTGAAATCTCCTGGGTCTGTGTCTCACCCACACTGGAAGCCTAGCAGCTGGTAGCTCTCTGCATATCTATCTGGAGATCTTCTGTCTTTCTGTCTCTTTTTTCTCTTTTAACCTTCTTATCCTCTTTTACTGGAATGTTTTTGGGTAGTTTAACATTTTTATGCCTAAAGGTTTCCATCTTACATGGGCCGAGTTAATGATGTTCCTGCTACGCTAAGTGATGCACGTTGAATTGGATGTTGTATGAAATCATTTGCCAAAGGAGCTCGGTTTTCTGTATTTTTCCAGTACACTTTTGTGTCGTTTTGACCTCTTGAGAATATCTGGCTGGGGTTTCTACTCTGCACCAAACTCGAGTAAAGGAACCTTTGCTCACCCTCAGCATTTCAGTGTTCTGGGGTGTTACAGGCGCGCAGGCTCAGCACGGCCTCTTGTTTCCATGAGGCCCTGCTGTGTCACACTGGCCCTTGGTTCCATGAGCATCTGGAGTGTCACACAGCTTGATGACATTTGTCCTTGCTGCCTCTCCCATCCCAGTGCTCCAGGAACAGCCCCGAGCCACCTGTGAGGGACAGGCCCTGCTGGCCCAGGCCTGGGCTCAGGCCTTGGCCTTTCTGCTTCCTCCAACCAGCCCAGGCCTTGCTCAGCATTGCAGTTCCCTGCTCACAGCCTCGGGCTCCTGCAATCCTGGCCTCAAGGATCTGCTCTCACCACTCCCTGGGGAGCCTTTGGCAGTCCCTGCCCTCAGTGGGGCCACTGATGCTCCAAGGGACTTGGAGTTTTGCTTCTGACTCCTTGAGCAGCTTCTTCAACCTTCTCTCAGTGCCTGGGGCTCCTGGACTCAGCCCCAAATCCACCGTTGGGGATCATTAAAATACAGAAAACCCTCAGGAGCTCTTTGTCTTCTTTCCAATGTCTTCCAGTCTCCAGGCCTTGTGCAGCTGCTTGGAGTCACTTTGGAGTTCTCTTAAGGAGGAAGATTTCAAGGTACAGCTCACGATTTTCAGTGTTATAAAAGGGAGTAATTTTTCTTTTTCAGTTCAAAGAAGAAGCAACTTAGGCATTCCCCAGGTGATCTTGATGCTGAACGTCTCCTTAGGAGGCGTGGGCCCACAGAAGAATGAGCCCCTTGCAGGCTGACCCTGTTTGGACAAGCTGCTCCCCAAGCCCAGCCTGGGGACATGTCTGACATGGCCCAGCTGGGACTGACATCCCTGGCCCTGCACCGGAAGCCCTTCCCCCTGAACTCTGCAGCTGGCTGTCCCTGCCCACTGCACCATGTCGCACGTGCTCTCCTCAGGGCTCTGCCTGCATCCAGGCCCGGGACAAGTATTCCTGTTTGTGAGGAAAGAAGGGAAAAGCCTGAGCAGGTCTCCTAAACGACAAATCCCCACTGTAGAAGCACATGCTGAGTACAGGCTGCCTGGAATGATGACACCTTTCTACTAGGGACAGTGGGACCAGAAATGATGTCTGGATGCAGAATTCTCGGAGTCTTGCAGCTGAATTCTCTGTCCTTGTCCTTTCCCTGCATCTCTGTTGCAGATGGAAGCTGCTGGTGCCTTTCTCAGCTGTGACCTGTCTTTTGAATGCAGACAGATGTTCCCAGGTGTGTTAAGCAGGTGCTGCTCAATGTTTATGCAAAGCTTTGGTGTGCTCATGGAACCAAGGGGACCCTTGTGACACAGCGGGGGCTGATGGAACCAAGGAGACAATTGTGACAGTTGAGAGCCTCACAGAAACAAGGCTCCATTGTGACGCTGAAGGCAATTACGGAATCCACATCACTGTGACACAGCCGGGCCACGTGGAACCAATGGTCCCTTATGACAATGCAGATCCAAGGAGACCATGGTGACACTATGGGACCGCATGGATCCAAGGGGCCACTGTGACACCGAAGAACTTCATGGAAGCCAGGGTGCAGTGTGACACAGCGGTGCCTGATTGGAAGAAAAGGAACCACTGCTGACAGCCCAGAAACTCCTGGAACCAAGGGGCTGTGGTGACACAGCAGGGCCACATGGAACCAAGGAGACCTGTGACATTTAGGAACCTCATGGAACCAAGAGTCCACTATGACACTGCAGAAACAAGGAGACCATTGGGACGTTGTGGAAGCTCACAGAACCAAGCAGCCCTTGTGACACTCCAGGGCCTCGTTGAAGCAGGGAGACCACTGTGACAGTCCAGAACGTCATGGAACTAAGGCTCTCTTGTGACACAGCAGGCTCCCATGCAACCAATTGTCCATTGTGACAATGCAGATCCCAGGAGACCATGGTTACACTACGGAAGCTCATGGAACCAAGGGTCCATTGTGACAAAGCAAGGCCTTGTGGAACCAAGGAGAGCATTGTGACGTAATGGAACCTCGTGGAACCAAGGGTCCGTTGTTAGAGTCCAGAACCAAGGACAGCATTGTGACAGTCCAGAACCTCATGGGACCAAGATTCCCTTGTTACACAGTGGCACTTGATGGAACCAAGGAGCCACTGTAGCACAGCAAAGCTGCATGAAACCTATGGTCCATAGTGCTACTGCGGATCCAGGGAAACCATGGCGATACCACGGAACCTCACGGAGCCAAGGGTCCAGTGTGACCCGGCAGAACCTCTTGGAATCAAGGCAACCATGTCACACTATGGAACCTCATGGAGCCAGGGGTCCAGTGTGCCATTGCGGGGCCTCACTGGAGCAAAGGACATGGTTGATGGGACAGAAGCTCATGGAAACGATGGGCTATTGGGACATTGCAGAGCCTCATGGAGCCAAGGAGACCACTGTGACACCGAGGAACCTTATGGAAGCAAGCAGCCACTGTAGAACCAAGGAGAGCACTGTTGACAGTACAAAACCTCCTGGAACTGAGAGGCCATTGTTCTGCAGCGAGGCCTCGTGGAACCAAGGGGCCATGGTGACACTGTGGGGGCCTCCTGAAGCAAATAGTCGTTGTGACACGGCGGGGCTGCTTGTAACCAACTGTCCATCGTGATACTGCAGATGCAAGAGACCGTGCTGACACTATGGCAGTTCATGGAACCGAGAGGCTGTTGTGACACACCAAGGCCTCGTGGCACCAAGGAGAGCATTGTGGCAGTGCAGAACCAAGGAGGCCATTTTGACAGTACAGACCCAAATGGAACCAAGGGTCCACTGTTATCCAGCAGGGCCTCGTGGAACCAAGGGGCCCTCGTGAAAGTGTGCAAGGGGCATAATGGAGTCAGGGACACCACTGATACTGAAATCTGCTGGATAGCAACTTTTGAACACAGTTTTGAGGATCTGAGAGCAGGTATTCTTTATTACACCATGGTGGCCACTTGGGCAATCCTTCATCTACTCGAGTGCACTGGCCACCAGGCAATCGGAGCTTTTATCACTCACACTGATGATGTATTCATTAGTTAACCCCACCTGGAATTTATTTGCCATAATTGCACCCCTTCTCACAAGTCCTTCTATGGTTCTTTGGAGTCTGCCTTCAACATGCACTGTCCTTTTTAGGTGACTGCTCTTTGATCCCCGCTTTTGAGGAAGGGCAATATTATTGTTGTGTATAACTTCTGCTTTTGTCAGCCTTGCAGAGCTGAGCTGACATTCTCCTTGCATTTTGTGCACGCTCTGTTTGCCTCAGCTACATCCTTTGTGCGTTTCTCCAAGGCTGTGCTCTTCTGTTCTCTGCCCTTGATAAGTGTAAATGTTGTTCTGTTCTCCTGTCCTTGTCACAATGCTCCCCCCACGAGGCATGTCTGCAAGCCCCTCCAACCCATGGACTTGGGGTGGGCAAGTGCTCCTGAGGGAACAGGGATGGGACAGCTGGGCTGGACTGGCCCAAGGGATGTTCCATTCCATGTCACAGCACGATCAGCAATCAACTGGGAGAAGCAGGGGAATGGGGGATTTGCGGGGGGTGGGGGGAGGGTGGGGGGAGTGTCACCATCTACCAAGACAGGCCGGGGATTGTTTGATCTCAGAGGTAATAGCAGGCAAATAGCGGGGGACAAATCAGTTTATTCAACAACAGCAATGCATTTTTATTGAATGCCAAACAATTCAGTTGTGATAGAGGGGAGAGATATAGGAAATGGAGTCTAGAGAGAGAAAAAGAGGGGAAGGGGGAAATAGCTACCAACAGACGAGACCAACGTCATGGTGCGCCAGCCAATGGAAGGGTGGTCATCCGTGGGGAGTACTCAGGGTCTCCTCCAGAGGATCGCTCTTTTATAGTCCTTTTTCAAAGCGAGTGGCTTGTGGCCAAGAGGTGGGGAGATTTATGGAGCATTGTGTGGTGCTCCAAGAGACAGGTGTGGTCGTGCAGTACATGCAGGCTTCAGCTGGTACCATGACAGCAGAGTCCAGTGAGCACAACACACCTGCAAAGAGTCCCTTGGCAAGCACCCACCTCAAGCAGGCCAGAAAATCATTGTCCAGAGTCAACCTGGGCGGGGGTCCTTGAGGTCTTCTTGAGAGGGTCATGAGGCAAAAATGAGGGAAACTTCACACCGACCCTTAGAGTGGTAGATGAGAGGCAGCCCTCAGGAAACGGTGGCCACCCAGAGCTGTTACTCCTAGCAGATTTTGGCTGGGAGCAAGCCTTGTATGTAGTGCTTTTTCAGGGGGAATATCAGTTTCAGCCGTGGGAACCTGCAAAAGCGGATGGTACTTTTCCATAGGAAGGAAAGCACAGAGCCTCAGTGCTCCAGGAGCTGATGAGAGGCAGTCCTCAACATTCCAGGATCAGCCAGTCTTGCCAGGTGGCCCCCGGGAGGCCCAGCCAGCCAGACCTGTTCCATGTTGCCTTGGTTCCATGGGGCCTCACAGTGTCACAATGTACTCCTTGATTCCGGGAGTCCCTGTAGTGTCCCGATATTCTCCTTGTCACAATATTCTCCCTGCTTCAGTAGTGATAACAATGGCCCCTTGCTTCCCTAAGGTCCTGCAGAGTCACCATGGCCCCTGGGCTCCATGTGGCCCTGCTGTGTAACAAAGGCTCCTTGGTTCTCTGGGCCGCACAGCTTCATCACTGACCCTTGGTTCCATTGGGGTCCCGAGTCTCACAAAGGTGGCCCTGATTGCATGAGGCACCAGAGTGTCAAAATGGTCTCTTTGGTTCCATGAGGTTCCGCAGTGTCCCCATGGTCGCTGTCAGAGGCTGGATGACATCAATGTCCCCAGACCCGTCGGGATGCTCGGAATGGCCGAGTGGGGCCGGGGCTGGGACAGACCTTGGAATGAGGTGGGACAGAGCCCCGCCCCCAGCCATGGCCTGGCAGATCTGCCAATCACACAGCAGGGGTAGCGCCCACCCAGCTCTGATTGGCTGAGCCGTCAATCAATCCCACACAGCAGGAGCAGCGCCCACCCAGCTCTGATTGGTTGAGCCGTTAATCAGTCACACAGCAGGAGCAGCGCCCAGCCTGCTCTGATTGGTTGAGCTGTCAATCAATCACACAGCAGGGGCAGCGCCCACCCAGCTCTGATTGGCTGAGCCGTCAATCAATCACACAGCAGGGGCAGCGCCCACCCAGCTCTGATTGGCCGAGCTGTCAATCAATCCCACACAAAGGCAATGAAACACAGCAGTGAGTGGGAAGAAAGCAGATGTCCCCGAAAAGAGGAGAGCTTACAAAACGCTAGGGAATTGAAAAAATCGGGCATGACGTCAAGCCCTGGTCTGAATCCTGAAATCTCCTGGGTCTGTGTCTCAGCCACACTGGAAGCCTAGCAGCTGGTAGCTCTCTGCATATCTATCTGGAGATCTTCTGTCTTTCTGTCTCTTTTTTCTCTTTTAACCTTCTTATCCTCTTTTACTGGAATGTTTTTGGGTAGTTTAACATTTTTATGCCTAAAGGTTTCCATCTTACATGGGCTGAGTTAATGATGTTCCTGCTACGCTAAGTGTTGCACGTTGAATTGGATGTTGTATGAAATCATTTGCCAAAGGAGCTCGGTTTTCTGTATTTTTCCAGTACACTTTTGTGTCGTTTTGACCTCTTGAGAATATCTGGCTGGGGTTTCTACTCTGCACCAAACTCGAGGAAAGGAACCTTTGCTCACCCTCAGCATTTCAGTGTTCTGCGGTGTTACAGGCGCGCAGGCTCAGCACGGCCTCTTGTTTCCATCAGGCCCTGCTGTGTCACACTGGCCCTTGGTTCCATGAGCATCTGGAGTGTCACACAGCCTGATGACATTTGTCCTTGCTGCCTCTCCCATCCCAGTGCTCCAGGAACAGCCCCGAGCCACCTGTGAGGGACAGGCCCTGCTGGCCCAGGCCTGGGCTCAGGCCTTGGCCTTTCTGCTTCCTCCAACCAGCCCAGGCCTTGCTCAGCATTGCAGTTCCCTGCTCACAGCCTCGGGCTCCTGCAATCCTGGCCTCAAGGATCTGCTCTCACCACTCCCTGGGGAGCCTTTGGCAGTCCCTGCCCTCAGTGGGGCCACTGATGCTCCAAGGGACTTGGAGTTTTGCTTCTGACTCCTTGAGCAGCTTCTTCAACCTTCTCTCAGTGCCTGGGGCTCCTGGACTCAGCCCCAAATCCACCGTTGGGGATCATTAAAATACAGAAAACCCTCAGGAGCTCTTTGTCTTCTTTCCAATGTCTTCCAGTCTCCAGGCCTTGTGCAGCTGCTTGGAGTCACTTTGGAGTTCTCTTAAGGAGGAAGATTTCAAGGTACAGCTCACGATTTTCAGTGTTATAAAAGGGAGTAATTTTTCTTTTTCAGTTCCAAGAAGAAGCAACTTAGGCATTCCCCAGGTGATCTTGATGCTGAACGTCTCCTTAGGAGGCGTGGGCCCACAGAAGAATGAGCCCCTTGCAGGCTGACCCTGTTTGGACAAGCTGCTCCCCAAGCCCAGCCTCAGCGTGTCTGACATGGCCCAGCTGGGACTGACATCCCTGGCCCTGCACCGGAAGCCCTTCCCCCCTGAACTCTGCAGCTGGCTGTCCCTGCCCACTGCACCATGTCGCACGTGCTCTCCTCAGGGCTCTGCCTGCATCCAGGCCCGGGACAAGTATTCCTGTTTGTGAGGAAAGAAGGGAAAAGCCTGAGCAGGTCTCCTAAACGACAAATCCCCACTGTAGAAGCACATGCTGAGTACAGGCTGCCTGGAATGATGACACCTTTCTACTAGGGACAGTGGGACCAGAAATGATGTCTGGATGCAGAATTCTCGGAGTCTTGCAGCTGAATTCTCTGTCCTTGTCCTTTCCCTGCATCTCTGTTGCAGATGGAAGCTGCTGGTGCCTTTCTCAGCTGTGACCTGTCTTTTGAATGCAGACAGATGTTCCCAGGTGTGTTAAGCAGGTGCTGCTCAATGTTTATGCAAAGCTTTGGTGTGCTCATGGAACCAAGGGGACCCTTGTGACACAGCGGGGGCTGATGGAACCAAGGAGACAATTGTGACAGTTGAGAGCCTCACAGAAACAAGGCTCCATTGTGACGCTGAAGGCAATTACGGAATCCACATCACTGTGACACAGCCGGGCCACGTGGAACCAATGGTCCCTTATGACAATGCAGATCCAAGGAGACCATGGTGACACTATGGGACCGCATGGATCCAAGGGGCCACTGTGACACTGAAGAACTTCATGGAAGCCAGGGTGCAGTGTGACACAGCGGTGCCTGATTGGAAGAAAAGGAACCACTGCTGACAGCCCAGAAACTCCTGGAACCAAGGGGCTGTGGTGACACAGCAGGGCCACATGGAACCAAGGAGACCTGTGACATTTAGGAACCTCATGGAACCAAGAGTCCACTATGACACTGCAGAAACAAGGAGACCATTGGGACGTTGTGGAAGCTCACAGAACCAAGCAGCCCTTGTGACACTCCAGGGCCTCGTTGAAGCAGGGAGACCACTGTGACAGTCCAGAACGTCATGGAACTAAGGCTCTCTTGTGACACAGCAGGCTCCCATGCAACCAATTGTCCATTGTGACAATGCAGATCCCAGGAGACCATGGTTACACTACGGAAGCTCATGGAACCAAGGGTCCATTGTGACAAAGCAAGGCCTTGTGGAACCAAGGAGAGCATTGTGACGTAATGGAACCTCGTGGAACCAAGGGTCCGTTGTTAGAGTCCAGAACCAAGGACAGCATTGTGACAGTCCAGAACCTCATGGGACCAAGATTCCCTTGTTACACAGTGGCACTTGATGGAACCAAGGAGCCACTGTAGCACAGCAAAGCTGCATGAAACCTATGGTCCATAGTGCTACTGCGGATCCAGGGAAACCATGGCGATACCACGGAACCTCACGGAGCCAAGGGTCCAGTGTGACCCGGCAGAACCTCTTGGAATCAAGGCAACCATGTCACACTATGGAACCTCATGGAGCCAGGGGTCCAGTGTGCCATTGCGGGGCCTCACTGGAGCAAATAGTCGTTGTGACACGGCGGGGCTGCTTGTAACCAACTGTCCATCGTGATACTGCAGATCCAAGAGACAGTGCTGACACTATGGCAGTTCATGGAACCGAGAGGCTGTTGTGACACACCAAGGCCTCGTGGCACCAAGGAGAGCATTGTGGCAGTGCAGAACTAAGGAGGCCATTTTGACAGTACAGACCCAAATGGAACCAAGGGTCCACTGTTATCCAGCAGGGCCTCGTGGAACCAAGGGGCCCTCGTGAAAGTGTGCAAGGGGCATAATGGAGTCAGGGACACCACTGATACTGAAATCTGCTGGATAGCAACTTTTGAACACAGTTTTGAGGATCTGAGAGCAGGTATTCTTTATTACACCATGGTGGCCACTTGGGCAATCCTTCATCTACTCGAGTGCACTGGCCACCAGGCAATCGGAGCTTTTATCACTCACACTGATGATGTATTCATTAGTTAACCCCACCTGGAATTTATTTGCCATAATTGCACCCCTTCTCACAAGTCCTTCTATGGTTCTTTGGAGTCTGCCTTCAACATGCACTGTCCTTTTTAGGTGACTGCTCTTTGATCCCCGCTTTTGAGGAAGGGCAATATTATTGTTGTGTATAACTTCTGCTTTTGTCAGCCTTGCAGAGCTGAGCTGACATTCTCCTTGCATTTTGTGCACGCTCTGTTTGCCTCAGCTACATCCTTTGTGCGTTTCTCCAAGGCTGTGCTCTTCTGTTCTCTGCCCGCGATAAGTGTAAATGTTCTTCTGTTCTCCTGTCCTTGTCACAATGCTCCCCCCACGAGGCGTGTCTGCAAGCCCCTCCAACCCATGGACTTGGGGTGGGCAAGTGCTCCTGAGGGAACAGGGATGGGACAGCTGGGCTGGACTGGCGCAAGGGATGTTCCATTCCATGTCACAGCACGATCAGCAATCAACTGGGAGAAGCAGGGGGATGGGGGATTTGCGGGGGGGGGGGGTGTCAACATCTACCAAGACAGGCCGGGGATTGTTTGATCTCAGAGGTAATAGCAGGCAAATAGCGGGGAACAAATCAGTTTATTCAACAACAGCAATGCATTTTTATTGAATGCCAAACAATTCAGTTGCGATAGAGGGGAGAGATATAGGAAATGGAGTCTAGAGAGAGAAAAAGAGGGGAAGGGGGAAATAGCTACCAACAGACGAGACCAACGTCATGGTGCGCCAGCCAATGGAAGGGTGGTCATCCGTGGGGAGTACTCAGGGTCTCCTCCAGAGGATCGCTCTTTTATAGTCCTTTTTCAAAGCGAGTGGCTTGTGGCCAAGAGGTGGGGAGATTTATGGAGCATTGTGTGGGGCTCCAAGAGACAGGTGCGGTCGTGCAGTACATGCAGGCTTCAGCTGGTACCATGACAGCAGAGTCCAGTGAGCACAACACACCTGCAAAGAGTCCCTTGGCAAGCACCCACCTCAAGCAGGCCAGAAAATCATTGTCCAGAGTCAACCTGGGCGGGGGTCCTTGAGGTCTTCTTGAGAGGGTCATGAGGCAAAAATGAGGGAAACTTCACACCGACCCTTAGAGTGGTAGATGAGAGGCAGCCCTCAGGAAACGGTGGCCACCCAGAGCTGTTACTCCTAGCAGATTTTGGCTGGGAGCAAGCCTTGTATGTAGTGCTTTTTCAGGGGGAATATCAGTTTCAGCCGTGGGAACCTGCAAAAGCGGATGGTACTTTTCCATAGGAAGGAAAGCACAGAGCCTCAGTGCTCCAGGAGCTGATGAGAGGCAGTCCTCAACATTCCAGGATCAGCCAGTCTTGCCAGGTGGCCCCCGGGAGGCCCAGCCAGCCAGACCTGTTCCATGTTGCCTTGGTTCCATGGGGCCTCACAGTGTCACAATGTACTCCTTGATTCCGGGAGTCCCTGTAGTGTCCCGATATTCTCCTTGTCACAATATTCTCCCTGCTTCAGTAGTGATAACAATGGCCCCTTGCTTCCCTAAGGTCCTGCAGAGTCACCATGGCCCCTGGGCTCCATGTGGCCCTGCTGTGTAACAAAGGCTCCTTGGTTCTCTGGGCCGCACAGCTTCATCACTGACCCTTGGTTCCATTGGGGTCCCGAGTCTCACAAAGGTGGCCCTGATTGCATGAGGCACCAGAGTGTCAAAATGGTCTCTTTGGTTCCATGAGGTTCCGCAGTGTCCCCATGGTCGCTGTCAGAGGCTGGATGACATCAATGTCCCCAGACCCGTCGGGATGCTCGGAATGGCCGAGTGGGGCCGGGGCTGGGACAGACCTTGGAATGAGGTGGGACAGAGCCCCGCCCCCAGCCATGGCCTGGCAGATCTGCCAATCACACAGCAGGGGTAGCGCCCACCCAGCTCTGATTGGCTGAGCCGTCAATCAATCCCACACAGCAGGAGCAGCGCCCACCCAGCTCTGATTGGTTGAGCCGTTAATCAGTCACACAGCAGGAGCAGCGCCCAGCCTGCTCTGATTGGTTGAGCTGTCAATCAATCACACAGCAGGGGCAGCGCCCACCCAGCTCTGATTGGCTGAGCCGTCAATCAATCACACAGCAGGGGCAGCGCCCACCCAGCTCTGATTGGCCGAGCTGTCAATCAATCCCACACAAAGGCAATGAAACACAGCAGTGAGTGGGAAGAAAGCAGATGTCCCCGGAAAGAGGAGAGCTTACAAAACGCTAGGGAATTGAAAAAATCGGGCATGACGTCAAGCCCTGGTCTGAATCCTGAAATCTCCTGGGTCTGTGTCTCAGCCACACTGGAAGCCTAGCAGCTGGTAGCTCTCTGCATATCTATCTGGAGATCTTCTGTCTTTCTGTCTCTTTTTTCTCTTTTAACCTTCTTATCCTCTTTTACTGGAATGTTTTTGGGTAGTTTAACATTTTTATGCCTAAAGGTTTCCATCTTAAATGGGCTGAGTTAATGATGTTCCTGCTACGCTAAGTGTTGCACGTTGAATTGGATGTTGTATGAAATCATTTGCCAAAGGAGCTCGGTTTTCTGTATTTTTCCAGTACACTTTTGTGTCGTTTTGACCTCTTGAGAATATCTGGCTGGGGTTTCTACTCTGCACCAAACTCGAGGAAAGGAACCTTTGCTCACCCTCAGCATTTCAGTGTTCTGCGGTGTTACAGGCGCGCAGGCTCAGCACGGCCTCTTGTTTCCATCAGGCCCTGCTGTGTCACACTGGCCCTTGGTTCCATGAGCATCTGGAGTGTCACACAGCCTGATGACATTTGTCCTTGCTGCCTCTCCCATCCCAGTGCTCCAGGAACAGCCCCGAGCCACCTGTGAGGGACAGGCCCTGCTGGCCCAGGCCTGGGCTCAGGCCTTGGCCTTTCTGCTTCCTCCAACCAGCCCAGGCCTTGCTCAGCATTGCAGTTCCCTGCTCACAGCCTCGGGCTCCTGCAATCCTGGCCTCAAGGATCTGCTCTCACCACTCCCTGGGGAGCCTTTGGCAGTCCCTGCCCTCAGTGGGGCCACTGATGCTCCAAGGGACTTGGAGTTTTGCTTCTGACTCCTTGAGCAGCTTCTTCAACCTTCTCTCAGTGCCTGGGGCTCCTGGACTCAGCCCCAAATCCACCGTTGGGGATCATTAAAATACAGAAAACCCTCAGGAGCTCTTTGTCTTCTTTCCAATGTCTTCCAGTCTCCAGGCCTTGTGCAGCTGCTTGGAGTCACTTTGGAGTTCTCTTAAGGAGGAAGATTTCAAGGTACAGCTCACGATTTTCAGTGTTATAAAAGGGAGTAATTTTTCTTTTTCAGTTCCAAGAAGAAGCAACTTAGGCATTCCCCAGGTGATCTTGATGCTGAACGTCTCCTTAGGAGGCGTGGGCCCACAGAAGAATGAGCCCCTTGCAGGCTGACCCTGTTTGGACAAGCTGCTCCCCAAGCCCAGCCTCAGCGTGTCTGACATGGCCCAGCTGGGACTGACATCCCTGGCCCTGCACCGGAAGCCCTTCCCCCCTGAACTCTGCAGCTGGCTGTCCCTGCCCACTGCACCATGTCGCACGTGCTCTCCTCAGGGCTCTGCCTGCATCCAGGCCCGGGACAAGTATTCCTGTTTGTGAGGAAAGAAGGGAAAAGCCTGAGCAGGTCTCCTAAACGACAAATCCCCACTGTAGAAGCACATGCTGAGTACAGGCTGCCTGGAATGATGACACCTTTCTACTAGGGACAGTGGGACCAGAAATGATGTCTGGATGCAGAATTCTCGGAGTCTTGCAGCTGAATTCTCTGTCCTTGTCCTTTCCCTGCATCTCTGTTGCAGATGGAAGCTGCTGGTGCCTTTCTCAGCTGTGACCTGTCTTTTGAATGCAGACAGATGTTCCCAGGTGTGTTAAGCAGGTGCTGCTCAATGTTTATGCAAAGCTTTGGTGTGCTCATGGAACCAAGGGGACCCTTGTGACACAGCGGGGGCTGATGGAACCAAGGAGACAATTGTGACAGTTGAGAGCCTCACAGAAACAAGGCTCCATTGTGACGCTGAAGGCAATTACGGAATCCACATCACTGTGACACAGCCGGGCCACGTGGAACCAATGGTCCCTTATGACAATGCAGATCCAAGGAGACCATGGTGACACTATGGGACCGCATGGATCCAAGGGGCCACTGTGACACTGAAGAACTTCATGGAAGCCAGGGTGCAGTGTGACACAGCGGTGCCTGATTGGAAGAAAAGGAACCACTGCTGACAGCCCAGAAACTCCTGGAACCAAGGGGCTGTGGTGACACAGCAGGGCCACATGGAACCAAGGAGACCTGTGACATTTAGGAACCTCATGGAACCAAGAGTCCACTATGACACTGCAGAAACAAGGAGACCATTGGGACGTTGTGGAAGCTCACAGAACCAAGCAGCCCTTGTGACACTCCAGGGCCTCGTTGAAGCAGGGAGACCACTGTGACAGTCCAGAACGTCATGGAACTAAGGCTCTCTTGTGACACAGCAGGCTCCCATGCAACCAATTGTCCATTGTGACAATGCAGATCCCAGGAGACCATGGTTACACTACGGAAGCTCATGGAACCAAGGGTCCATTGTGACAAAGCAAGGCCTTGTGGAACCAAGGAGAGCATTGTGACGTAATGGAACCTCGTGGAACCAAGGGTCCGTTGTTAGAGTCCAGAACCAAGGACAGCATTGTGACAGTCCAGAACCTCATGGGACCAAGATTCCCTTGTTACACAGTGGCACTTGATGGAACCAAGGAGCCACTGTAGCACAGCAAAGCTGCATGAAACCTATGGTCCATAGTGCTACTGCGGATCCAGGGAAACCATGGCGATACCACGGAACCTCACGGAGCCAAGGGTCCAGTGTGACCCGGCAGAACCTCTTGGAATCAAGGCAACCATGTCACACTATGGAACCTCATGGAGCCAGGGGTCCAGTGTGCCATTGCGGGGCCTCACTGGAGCAAATAGTCGTTGTGACACGGCGGGGCTGCTTGTAACCAACTGTCCATCGTGATACTGCAGATCCAAGAGACAGTGCTGACACTATGGCAGTTCATGGAACCGAGAGGCTGTTGTGACACACCAAGGCCTCGTGGCACCAAGGAGAGCATTGTGGCAGTGCAGAACTAAGGAGGCCATTTTGACAGTACAGACCCAAATGGAACCAAGGGTCCACTGTTATCCAGCAGGGCCTCGTGGAACCAAGGGGCCCTCGTGAAAGTGTGCAAGGGGCATAATGGAGTCAGGGACACCACTGATACTGAAATCTGCTGGATAGCAACTTTTGAACACAGTTTTGAGGATCTGAGAGCAGGTATTCTTTATTACACCATGGTGGCCACTTGGGCAATCCTTCATCTACTCGAGTGCACTGGCCACCAGGCAATCGGAGCTTTTATCACTCACACTGATGATGTATTCATTAGTTAACCCCACCTGGAATTTATTTGCCATAATTGCACCCCTTCTCACAAGTCCTTCTATGGTTCTTTGGAGTCTGCCTTCAACATGCACTGTCCTTTTTAGGTGACTGCTCTTTGATCCCCGCTTTTGAGGAAGGGCAATATTATTGTTGTGTATAACTTCTGCTTTTGTCAGCCTTGCAGAGCTGAGCTGACATTCTCCTTGCATTTTGTGCACGCTCTGTTTGCCTCAGCTACATCCTTTGTGCGTTTCTCCAAGGCTGTGCTCTTCTGTTCTCTGCCCGCGATAAGTGTAAATGTTCTTCTGTTCTCCTGTCCTTGTCACAATGCTCCCCCCACGAGGCGTGTCTGCAAGCCCCTCCAACCCATGGACTTGGGGTGGGCAAGTGCTCCTGAGGGAACAGGGATGGGACAGCTGGGCTGGACTGGCGCAAGGGATGTTCCATTCCATGTCACAGCACGATCAGCAATCAACTGGGAGAAGCAGGGGGATGGGGGATTTGCGGGGGGGGGGGGTGTCAACATCTACCAAGACAGGCCGGGGATTGTTTGATCTCAGAGGTAATAGCAGGCAAATAGCGGGGAACAAATCAGTTTATTCAACAACAGCAATGCATTTTTATTGAATGCCAAACAATTCAGTTGCGATAGAGGGGAGAGATATAGGAAATGGAGTCTAGAGAGAGAAAAAGAGGGGAAGGGGGAAATAGCTACCAACAGACGAGACCAACGTCATGGTGCGCCAGCCAATGGAAGGGTGGTCATCCGTGGGGAGTACTCAGGGTCTCCTCCAGAGGATCGCTCTTTTATAGTCCTTTTTCAAAGCGAGTGGCTTGTGGCCAAGAGGTGGGGAGATTTATGGAGCATTGTGTGGGGCTCCAAGAGACAGGTGCGGTCGTGCAGTACATGCAGGCTTCAGCTGGTACCATGACAGCAGAGTCCAGTGAGCACAACACACCTGCAAAGAGTCCCTTGGCAAGCACCCACCTCAAGCAGGCCAGAAAATCATTGTCCAGAGTCAACCTGGGCGGGGGTCCTTGAGGTCTTCTTGAGAGGGTCATGAGGCAAAAATGAGGGAAACTTCACACCGACCCTTAGAGTGGTAGATGAGAGGCAGCCCTCAGGAAACGGTGGCCACCCAGAGCTGTTACTCCTAGCAGATTTTGGCTGGGAGCAAGCCTTGTATGTAGTGCTTTTTCAGGGGGAATATCAGTTTCAGCCGTGGGAACCTGCAAAAGCGGATGGTACTTTTCCATAGGAAGGAAAGCACAGAGCCTCAGTGCTCCAGGAGCTGATGAGAGGCAGTCCTCAACATTCCAGGATCAGCCAGTCTTGCCAGGTGGCCCCCGGGAGGCCCAGCCAGCCAGACCTGTTCCATGTTGCCTTGGTTCCATGGGGCCTCACAGTGTCACAATGTACTCCTTGATTCCGGGAGTCCCTGTAGTGTCCCGATATTCTCCTTGTCACAATATTCTCCCTGCTTCAGTAGTGATAACAATGGCCCCTTGCTTCCCTAAGGTCCTGCAGAGTCACCATGGCCCCTGGGCTCCATGTGGCCCTGCTGTGTAACAAAGGCTCCTTGGTTCTCTGGGCCGCACAGCTTCATCACTGACCCTTGGTTCCATTGGGGTCCCGAGTCTCACAAAGGTGGCCCTGATTGCATGAGGCACCAGAGTGTCAAAATGGTCTCTTTGGTTCCATGAGGTTCCGCAGTGTCCCCATGGTCGCTGTCAGAGGCTGGATGACATCAATGTCCCCAGACCCGTCGGGATGCTCGGAATGGCCGAGTGGGGCCGGGGCTGGGACAGACCTTGGAATGAGGTGGGACAGAGCCCCGCCCCCAGCCATGGCCTGGCAGATCTGCCAATCACACAGCAGGGGTAGCGCCCACCCAGCTCTGATTGGCTGAGCCGTCAATCAATCCCACACAGCAGGAGCAGCGCCCACCCAGCTCTGATTGGTTGAGCCGTTAATCAGTCACACAGCAGGAGCAGCGCCCAGCCTGCTCTGATTGGTTGAGCTGTCAATCAATCACACAGCAGGGGCAGCGCCCACCCAGCTCTGATTGGCTGAGCCGTCAATCAATCACACAGCAGGGGCAGCGCCCACCCAGCTCTGATTGGCCGAGCTGTCAATCAATCCCACACAAAGGCAATGAAACACAGCAGTGAGTGGGAAGAAAGCAGATGTCCCCGGAAAGAGGAGAGCTTACAAAACGCTAGGGAATTGAAAAAATCGGGCATGACGTCAAGCCCTGGTCTGAATCCTGAAATCTCCTGGGTCTGTGTCTCAGCCACACTGGAAGCCTAGCAGCTGGTAGCTCTCTGCATATCTATCTGGAGATCTTCTGTCTTTCTGTCTCTTTTTTCTCTTTTAACCTTCTTATCCTCTTTTACTGGAATGTTTTTGGGTAGTTTAACATTTTTATGCCTAAAGGTTTCCATCTTAAATGGGCTGAGTTAATGATGTTCCTGCTACGCTAAGTGTTGCACGTTGAATTGGATGTTGTATGAAATCATTTGCCAAAGGAGCTCGGTTTTCTGTATTTTTCCAGTACACTTTTGTGTCGTTTTGACCTCTTGAGAATATCTGGCTGGGGTTTCTACTCTGCACCAAACTCGAGGAAAGGAACCTTTGCTCACCCTCAGCATTTCAGTGTTCTGCGGTGTTACAGGCGCGCAGGCTCAGCACGGCCTCTTGTTTCCATCAGGCCCTGCTGTGTCACACTGGCCCTTGGTTCCATGAGCATCTGGAGTGTCACACAGCCTGATGACATTTGTCCTTGCTGCCTCTCCCATCCCAGTGCTCCAGGAACAGCCCCGAGCCACCTGTGAGGGACAGGCCCTGCTGGCCCAGGCCTGGGCTCAGGCCTTGGCCTTTCTGCTTCCTCCAACCAGCCCAGGCCTTGCTCAGCATTGCAGTTCCCTGCTCACAGCCTCGGGCTCCTGCAATCCTGGCCTCAAGGATCTGCTCTCACCACTCCCTGGGGAGCCTTTGGCAGTCCCTGCCCTCAGTGGGGCCACTGATGCTCCAAGGGACTTGGAGTTTTGCTTCTGACTCCTTGAGCAGCTTCTTCAACCTTCTCTCAGTGCCTGGGGCTCCTGGACTCAGCCCCAAATCCACCGTTGGGGATCATTAAAATACAGAAAACCCTCAGGAGCTCTTTGTCTTCTTTCCAATGTCTTCCAGTCTCCAGGCCTTGTGCAGCTGCTTGGAGTCACTTTGGAGTTCTCTTAAGGAGGAAGATTTCAAGGTACAGCTCACGATTTTCAGTGTTATAAAAGGGAGTAATTTTTCTTTTTCAGTTCCAAGAAGAAGCAACTTAGGCATTCCCCAGGTGATCTTGATGCTGAACGTCTCCTTAGGAGGCGTGGGCCCACAGAAGAATGAGCCCCTTGCAGGCTGACCCTGTTTGGACAAGCTGCTCCCCAAGCCCAGCCTCAGCGTGTCTGACATGGCCCAGCTGGGACTGACATCCCTGGCCCTGCACCGGAAGCCCTTCCCCCCTGAACTCTGCAGCTGGCTGTCCCTGCCCACTGCACCATGTCGCACGTGCTCTCCTCAGGGCTCTGCCTGCATCCAGGCCCGGGACAAGTATTCCTGTTTGTGAGGAAAGAAGGGAAAAGCCTGAGCAGGTCTCCTAAACGACAAATCCCCACTGTAGAAGCACATGCTGAGTACAGGCTGCCTGGAATGATGACACCTTTCTACTAGGGACAGTGGGACCAGAAATGATGTCTGGATGCAGAATTCTCGGAGTCTTGCAGCTGAATTCTCTGTCCTTGTCCTTTCCCTGCATCTCTGTTGCAGATGGAAGCTGCTGGTGCCTTTCTCAGCTGTGACCTGTCTTTTGAATGCAGACAGATGTTCCCAGGTGTGTTAAGCAGGTGCTGCTCAATGTTTATGCAAAGCTTTGGTGTGCTCATGGAACCAAGGGGACCCTTGTGACACAGCGGGGGCTGATGGAACCAAGGAGACAATTGTGACAGTTGAGAGCCTCACAGAAACAAGGCTCCATTGTGACGCTGAAGGCAATTACGGAATCCACATCACTGTGACACAGCCGGGCCACGTGGAACCAATGGTCCCTTATGACAATGCAGATCCAAGGAGACCATGGTGACACTATGGGACCGCATGGATCCAAGGGGCCACTGTGACACTGAAGAACTTCATGGAAGCCAGGGTGCAGTGTGACACAGCGGTGCCTGATTGGAAGAAAAGGAACCACTGCTGACAGCCCAGAAACTCCTGGAACCAAGGGGCTGTGGTGACACAGCAGGGCCACATGGAACCAAGGAGACCTGTGACATTTAGGAACCTCATGGAACCAAGAGTCCACTATGACACTGCAGAAACAAGGAGACCATTGGGACGTTGTGGAAGCTCACAGAACCAAGCAGCCCTTGTGACACTCCAGGGCCTCGTTGAAGCAGGGAGACCACTGTGACAGTCCAGAACGTCATGGAACTAAGGCTCTCTTGTGACACAGCAGGCTCCCATGCAACCAATTGTCCATTGTGACAATGCAGATCCCAGGAGACCATGGTTACACTACGGAAGCTCATGGAACCAAGGGTCCATTGTGACAAAGCAAGGCCTTGTGGAACCAAGGAGAGCATTGTGACGTAATGGAACCTCGTGGAACCAAGGGTCCGTTGTTAGAGTCCAGAACCAAGGACAGCATTGTGACAGTCCAGAACCTCATGGGACCAAGATTCCCTTGTTACACAGTGGCACTTGATGGAACCAAGGAGCCACTGTAGCACAGCAAAGCTGCATGAAACCTATGGTCCATAGTGCTACTGCGGATCCAGGGAAACCATGGCGATACCACGGAACCTCACGGAGCCAAGGGTCCAGTGTGACCCGGCAGAACCTCTTGGAATCAAGGCAACCATGTCACACTATGGAACCTCATGGAGCCAGGGGTCCAGTGTGCCATTGCGGGGCCTCACTGGAGCAAATAGTCGTTGTGACACGGCGGGGCTGCTTGTAACCAACTGTCCATCGTGATACTGCAGATCCAAGAGACAGTGCTGACACTATGGCAGTTCATGGAACCGAGAGGCTGTTGTGACACACCAAGGCCTCGTGGCACCAAGGAGAGCATTGTGGCAGTGCAGAACTAAGGAGGCCATTTTGACAGTACAGACCCAAATGGAACCAAGGGTCCACTGTTATCCAGCAGGGCCTCGTGGAACCAAGGGGCCCTCGTGAAAGTGTGCAAGGGGCATAATGGAGTCAGGGACACCACTGATACTGAAATCTGCTGGATAGCAACTTTTGAACACAGTTTTGAGGATCTGAGAGCAGGTATTCTTTATTACACCATGGTGGCCACTTGGGCAATCCTTCATCTACTCGAGTGCACTGGCCACCAGGCAATCGGAGCTTTTATCACTCACACTGATGATGTATTCATTAGTTAACCCCACCTGGAATTTATTTGCTATAATTGCACCCCTTCTCACAAGTCCTTCTATGGTTCTTTGGAGTCTGCCTTCAACATGCACTGTCCTTTTTAGGTGACTGCTCTTTGATCCCCGCTTTTGAGGAAGGGCAATATTATTGTTGTGTATAACTTCTGCTTTTGTCAGCCTTGCAGAGCTGAGCTGACATTCTCCTTGCATTTTGTGCACGCTCTGTTTGCCTCAGCTACATCCTTTGTGCGTTTCTCCAAGGCTGTGCTCTTCTGTTCTCTGCCCGCGATAAGTGTAAATGTTCTTCTGTTCTCCTGTCCTTGTCACAATGCTCCCCCCACGAGGCGTGTCTGCAAGCCCCTCCAACCCATGGACTTGGGGTGGGCAAGTGCTCCTGAGGGAACAGGGATGGGACAGCTGGGCTGGACTGGCCCAAGGGATGTTCCATTCCATGTCACAGCACGATCAGCAATCAACTGGGAGAAGCAGGGGGATGGGGGATTTGCGGGGGGGGGGGGGGGGAGTGTCACCATCTACCAAGACAGGCCGGGGATTTTTTGATCTCAGAGGTAATAGCAGGCAAATAGCAGGGGACAAATCAGTTTATTCAACCACAGCAATGCATTTTTATTGAATGCCAAACAATTCAGTTGCGCTAGAGGGGAGAGATATAGGAAATGGAGTCTAGAGAGAGAAAAAGAGGGGAAGGGGGAAATAGCTACCAACAGACGAGACCAACGTCATGGTGCGCCAGCCAATGGAAGGGTGGTCATCCGTGGGGAGTACTCAGGGTCTCCTCCAGAGGATCGCTCTTTTATAGTCCTTTTTCAAAGCGAGTGGCTTGTGGCCAAGAGGTGGGGAGATTTATGGAGCATTGTGTGGTGCTCCAAGAGACAGGTGCGGTCGTGCAGTACATGCAGGCTTCAGCTGGTACCATGACAGCAGAGTCCAGTGAGCACAACACACCTGCAAAGAGTCCCTTGGCAAGCACCCACCTCAAGCAGGCCAGAAAATCATTGTCCAGAGTCAACCTGGGCGGGGGTCCTTGAGGTCTTCTTGAGAGGGTCATGAGGCAAAAATGAGGGAAACTTCACACCGACCCTTAGAGTGGTAGATGAGAGGCAGCCCTCAGGAAACGGTGGCCACCCAGAGCTGTTACTCCTAGCAGATTTTGGCTGGGAGCAAGCCTTGTATGTAGTGCTTTTTCAGGGGGAATATCAGTTTCAGCCGTGGGAACCTGCAAAAGCGGATGGTACTTTTCCATAGGAAGGAAAGCACAGAGCCTCAGTGCTCCAGGAGCTGATGAGAGGCAGTCCTCAACATTCCAGGATCAGCCAGTCTTGCCAGGTGGCCCCCGGGAGGCCCAGCCAGCCAGACCTGTTCCATGTTGCCTTGGTTCCATGGGGCCTCACAGTGTCACAATGTACTCCTTGATTCCGGGAGTCCCTGTAGTGTCCCGATATTCTCCTTGTCACAATATTCTCCCTGCTTCTGTAGTGATAACAATGGCCCCTTGCTTCCCTAAGGTCCTGCAGAGTCACCATGGCCCCTGGGCTCCATGTGGCCCTGCTGTGTAACAAAGGCTCCTTGGTTCTCTGGGCCGCACAGCTTCATCACTGACCCTTGGTTCCATTGGGGTCCCGAGTCTCACAAAGGTGGCCCTGATTGCATGAGGCACCAGAGTGTCAAAATGGTCTCTTTGGTTCCATGAGGTTCCGCAGTGTCCCCATGGTCGCTGTCAGAGGCTGGATGACATCAATGTCCCCAGACCCGTCGGGATGCTCGGAATGGCCGAGTGGGGCCGGGGCTGGGACAGACCTTGGAATGAGGTGGGACAGAGCCCCGCCCCCAGCCATGGCCTGGCAGATCTGCCAATCACACAGCAGGGGTAGCGCCCACCCAGCTCTGATTGGCTGAGCCGTCAATCAATCCCACACAGCAGGAGCAGCGCCCACCCAGCTCTGATTGGTTGAGCCGTTAATCAGTCACACAGCAGGAGCAGCGCCCAGCCTGCTCTGATTGGTTGAGCTGTCAATCAATCACACAGCAGGGGCAGCGCCCAGCCAGCTCTGATTGGCTGAGCCGTCAATCAATCCCACACAGCAGGAGCAGCGCCCACCCAGCTCTGATTGGCTGAGCCGTCAATCAATCACACAGCAGGGGCAGCGCCCACCCAGCTCTGATTGGCCGAGCTGTCAATCAATCCCACACAAAGGCAATGAAACACAGCAGTGAGTGGGAAGAAAGCAGATGTCCCCGGAAAGAGGAGAGCTTACAAAACGCTAGGGAATTGAAAAAATCGGGCATGACGTCAAGCCCTGGTCTGAATCCTGAAATCTCCTGGGTCTGTGTCTCAGCCACACTGGAAGCCTAGCAGCTGGTAGCTCTCTGCATATCTATCTGGAGATCTTCTGTCTTTCTGTCTCTTTTTTCTCTTTTAACCTTCTTATCCTCTTTTACTGGAATGTTTTTGGGTAGTTTAACATTTTTATGCCTAAAGGTTTCCATCTTACATGGGCTGAGTTAATGATGTTCCTGCTACGCTAAGTGTTGCACGTTGAATTGGATGTTGTATGAAATCATTTGCCAAAGGAGCTCGGTTTTCTGTATTTTTCCAGTACACTTTTGTGTCGTTTTGACCTCTTGAGAATATCTGGCTGGGGTTTCTACTCTGCACCAAACTCGAGGAAAGGAACCTTTGCTCACCCTCAGCATTTCAGTGTTCTGCGGTGTTACAGGCGCGCAGGCTCAGCACGGCCTCTTGTTTCCATCAGGCCCTGCTGTGTCACACTGGCCCTTGGTTCCATGAGCATCTGGAGTGTCACACAGCCTGATGACATTTGTCCTTGCTGCCTCTCCCATCCCAGTGCTCCAGGAACAGCCCCGAGCCACCTGTGAGGGACAGGCCCTGCTGGCCCAGGCCTGGGCTCAGGCCTTGGCCTTTCTGCTTCCTCCAACCAGCCCAGGCCTTGCTCAGCATTGCAGTTCCCTGCTCACAGCCTCGGGCTCCTGCAATCCTGGCCTCAAGGATCTGCTCTCACCACTCCCTGGGGAGCCTTTGGCAGTCCCTGCCCTCAGTGGGGCCACTGATGCTCCAAGGGACTTGGAGTTTTGCTTCTGACTCCTTGAGCAGCTTCTTCAACCTTCTCTCAGTGCCTGGGGCTCCTGGACTCAGCCCCAAATCCACCGTTGGGGATCATTAAAATACAGAAAACCCTCAGGAGCTCTTTGTCTTCTTTCCAATGTCTTCCAGTCTCCAGGCCTTGTGCAGCTGCTTGGAGTCACTTTGGAGTTCTCTTAAGGAGGAAGATTTCAAGGTACAGCTCACGATTTTCAGTGTTATAAAAGGGAGTAATTTTTCTTTTTCAGTTCCAAGAAGAAGCAACTTAGGCATTCCCCAGGTGATCTTGATGCTGAACGTCTCCTTAGGAGGCGTGGGCCCACAGAAGAATGAGCCCCTTGCAGGCTGACCCTGTTTGGACAAGCTGCTCCCCAAGCCCAGCCTCAGCGTGTCTGACATGGCCCAGCTGGGACTGACATCCCTGGCCCTGCACCGGAAGCCCTTCCCCCTGAACTCTGCAGCTGGCTGTCCCTGCCCACTGCACCATGTCGCACGTGCTCTCCTCAGGGCTCTGCCTGCATCCAGGCCCGGGACAAGTATTCCTGTTTGTGAGGAAAGAAGGGAAAAGCCTGAGCAGGTCTCCTAAACGACAAATCCCCACTGTAGAAGCACATGCTGAGTACAGGCTGCCTGGAATGATGACACCTTTCTACTAGGGACAGTGGGACCAGAAATGATGTCTGGATGCAGAATTCTCGGAGTCTTGCAGCTGAATTCTCTGTCCTTGTCCTTTCCCTGCATCTCTGTTGCAGATGGAAGCTGCTGGTGCCTTTCTCAGCTGTGACCTGTCTTTTGAATGCAGACAGATGTTCCCAGGTGTGTTAAGCAGGTGCTGCTCAATGTTTATGCAAAGCTTTGGTGTGCTCATGGAACCAAGGGGACCCTTGTGACACAGCGGGGGCTGATGGAACCAAGGAGACAATTGTGACAGTTGAGAGCCTCACAGAAACAAGGCTCCATTGTGACGCTGAAGGCAATTACGGAATCCACATCACTGTGACACAGCCGGGCCACGTGGAACCAATGGTCCCTTATGACAATGCAGATCCAAGGAGACCATGGTGACACTATGGGACCGCATGGATCCAAGGGGCCACTGTGACACTGAAGAACTTCATGGAAGCCAGGGTGCAGTGTGACACAGCGGTGCCTGATTGGAAGAAAAGGAACCACTGCTGACAGCCCAGAAACTCCTGGAACCAAGGGGCTGTGGTGACACAGCAGGGCCACATAGAACCAAGGAGACCTGTGACATTTAGGAACCTCATGGAACCAAGAGTCCACTATGACACTGCAGAAACAAGGAGACCATTGGGACGTTGTGGAAGCTCACAGAACCAAGCAGCCCTTGTGACACTCCAGGGCCTCGTTGAAGCAGGGAGACCACTGTGACAGTCCAGAACGTCATAGAACTAAGGCTCTCTTGTGACACAGCAGGCTCCCATGCAACCAATTGTCCATTGTGACAATGCAGATCCCAGGAGACCATGGTTACACTACGGAAGCTCATGGAACCAAGGGTCCATTGTGACAAAGCAAGGCCTTGTGGAACCAAGGAGAGCATTGTGACGTAATGGAACCTCGTGGAACCAAGGGTCCGTTGTTAGAGTCCAGAACCAAGGACAGCATTGTGACAGTCCAGAACCTCATGGGACCAAGATTCCCTTGTTACACAGTGGCACTTGATGGAACCAAGGAGCCACTGTAGCACAGCAAAGCTGCATGAAACCTATGGTCCATAGTGCTACTGCGGATCCAGGGAAACCATGGCGATACCACGGAACCTCACGGAGCCAAGGGTCCAGTGTGACCCGGCAGAACCTCTTGGAATCAAGGCAACCATGTCACACTATGGAACCTCATGGAGCCAAGGGTCCAGTGTGCCATTGCGGAGCCTCACTGGAGCAAATAGTCGTTGTGACACGGCGGGGCTGCTTGTAACCAACTGTCCATCGTGATACTGCAGATCCAAGAGACCGTGCTGACACTATGGCAGTTCATGGAACCGAGAGGCTGTTGTGACACACCAAGGCCTCGTGGCACCAAGGAGAGCATTGTGGCAGTGCAGAACCAAGGAGGCCATTTTGACAGTACAGACCCAAATGGAACCAAGGGTCCACTGTTATCCAGCAGGGCCTCGTGGAACCAAGGGGCCCTCGTGAAAGTGTGCAAGGGGCATAATGGAGTCAGGGACACCACTGATACTGAAATCTGCTGGATAGCAACTTTTGAACACAGTTTTGAGGATCTGAGAGCAGGTATTCTTTATTACACCATGGTGGCCACTTGGGCAATCCTTCATCTACTCGAGTGCACTGGCCACCAGGCAATCGGAGCTTTTATCACTCACACTGATGATGTATTCATTAGTTAACCCCACCTGGAATTTATTTGCCATAATTGCACCCCTTCTCACAAGTCCTTCTATGGTTCTTTGGAGTCTGCCTTCAACATGCACTGTCCTTTTTAGGTGACTGCTCTTTGATCCCCGCTTTTGAGGAAGGGCAATATTATTGTTGTGTATAACTTCTGCTTTTGTCAGCCTTGCAGAGCTGAGCTGACATTCTCCTTGCATTTTGTGCACGCTCTGTTTGCCTCAGCTACATCCTTTGTGCGTTTCTCCAAGGCTGTGCTCTTCTGTTCTCTGCCCTTGGTAAGTGTAAATGTTCTTCTGTTCTCCTGTCCTTGTCACAATGCTCCCCCCACGAGGCGTGTCTGCAAGCCCCTCCAACCCATGGACTTGGGGTGGGCAAGTGCTCCTGAGGGAACAGGGATGGGACAGCTGGGCTGGACTGGCGCAAGGGATGTTCCATTCCATGTCACAGCACGATCAGCAATCAACTGGGAGAAGCAGGGGGATGGGGGATTTGCGGGGGGGGGGTGTCAACATCTACCAAGACAGGCCGGGGATTGTTTGATCTCAGAGGTAATAGCAGGCAAATAGCGGGGAACAAATCAGTTTATTCAACAACAGCAATGCATTTTTATTGAATGCCAAACAATTCAGTTGCGATAGAGGGGAGAGATATAGGAAATGGAGTCTAGAGAGAGAAAAAGAGGGGAAGGGGGAAATAGCTACCAACAGACGAGACCAACGTCATGGTGCGCCAGCCAATGGAAGGGTGGTCATCCGTGGGGAGTACTCAGGGTCTCCTCCAGAGGATCGCTCTTTTATAGTCCTTTTTCAAAGCGAGTGGCTTGTGGCCAAGAGGTGGGGAGATTTATGGAGCATTGTGTGGTGCTCCAAGAGACAGGTGCGGTCGTGCAGTACATGCAGGCTTCAGCTGGTACCATGACAGCAGAGTCCAGTGAGCACAACACACCTGCAAAGAGTCCCTTGGCAAGCACCCACCTCAAGCAGGCCAGAAAATCATTGTCCAGAGTCAACCTGGGCGGGGGTCCTTGAGGTCTTCTTGAGAGGGTCATGAGGCAAAAATGAGGGAAACTTCACACCGACCCTTAGAGTGGTAGATGAGAGGCAGCCCTCAGGAAACGGTGGCCACCCAGAGCTGTTACTCCTAGCAGATTTTGGCTGGGAGCAAGCCTTGTATGTAGTGCTTTTTCAGGGGGAATATCAGTTTCAGCCGTGGGAACCTGCAAAAGCGGATGGTACTTTTCCATAGGAAGGAAAGCACAGAGCCTCAGTGCTCCAGGAGCTGATGAGAGGCAGTCCTCAACATTCCAGGATCAGCCAGTCTTGCCAGGTGGCCCCCGGGAGGCCCAGCCAGCCAGACCTGTTCCATGTTGCCTTGGTTCCATGGGGCCTCACAGTGTCACAATGTACTCCTTGATTCCGGGAGTCCCTGTAGTGTCCCGATATTCTCCTTGTCACAATATTCTCCCTGCTTCAGTAGTGATAACAATGGCCCCTTGCTTCCCTAAGGTCCTGCAGAGTCACCATGGCCCCTGGGCTCCATGTGGCCCTGCTGTGTAACAAAGGCTCCTTGGTTCTCTGGGCCGCACAGCTTCATCACTGACCCTTGGTTCCATTGGGGTCCCGAGTCTCACAAAGGTGGCCCTGATTGCATGAGGCACCAGAGTGTCAAAATGGTCTCTTTGGTTCCATGAGGTTCCGCAGTGTCCCCATGGTCGCTGTCAGAGGCTGGATGACATCAATGTCCCCAGACCCGTCGGGATGCTCGGAATGGCCGAGTGGGGCCGGGGCTGGGACAGACCTTGGAATGAGGTGGGACAGAGCCCCGCCCCCAGCCATGGCCTGGCAGATCTGCCAATCACACAGCAGGGGTAGCGCCCACCCAGCTCTGATTGGCTGAGCCGTCAATCAATCCCACACAGCAGGAGCAGCGCCCACCCAGCTCTGATTGGTTGAGCCGTTAATCAGTCACACAGCAGGAGCAGCGCCCAGCCTGCTCTGATTGGTTGAGCTGTCAATCAATCACACAGCAGGGGCAGCGCCCAGCCAGCTCTGATTGGCTGAGCCGTCAATCAATCCCACACAGCAGGAGCAGCGCCCACCCAGCTCTGATTGGCTGAGCCGTCAATCAATCACACAGCAGGGGCAGCGCCCACCCAGCTCTGATTGGCCGAGCTGTCAATCAATCCCACACAAAGGCAATGAAACACAGCAGTGAGTGGGAAGAAAGCAGATGTCCCCGGAAAGAGGAGAGCTTACAAAACGCTAGGGAATTGAAAAAATCGGGCATGACGTCAAGCCCTGGTCTGAATCCTGAAATCTCCTGGGTCTGTGTCTCAGCCACACTGGAAGCCTAGCAGCTGGTAGCTCTCTGCATATCTATCTGGAGATCTTCTGTCTTTCTGTCTCTTTTTTCTCTTTTAACCTTCTTATCCTCTTTTACTGGAATGTTTTTGGGTAGTTTAACATTTTTATGCCTAAAGGTTTCCATCTTACATGGGCTGAGTTAATGATGTTCCTGCTACGCTAAGTGTTGCACGTTGAATTGGATGTTGTATGAAATCATTTGCCAAAGGAGCTCGGTTTTCTGTATTTTTCCAGTACACTTTTGTGTCGTTTTGACCTCTTGAGAATATCTGGCTGGGGTTTCTACTCTGCACCAAACTCGAGGAAAGGAACCTTTGCTCACCCTCAGCATTTCAGTGTTCTGCGGTGTTACAGGCGCGCAGGCTCAGCACGGCCTCTTGTTTCCATCAGGCCCTGCTGTGTCACACTGGCCCTTGGTTCCATGAGCATCTGGAGTGTCACACAGCCTGATGACATTTGTCCTTGCTGCCTCTCCCATCCCAGTGCTCCAGGAACAGCCCCGAGCCACCTGTGAGGGACAGGCCCTGCTGGCCCAGGCCTGGGCTCAGGCCTTGGCCTTTCTGCTTCCTCCAACCAGCCCAGGCCTTGCTCAGCATTGCAGTTCCCTGCTCACAGCCTCGGGCTCCTGCAATCCTGGCCTCAAGGATCTGCTCTCACCACTCCCTGGGGAGCCTTTGGCAGTCCCTGCCCTCAGTGGGGCCACTGATGCTCCAAGGGACTTGGAGTTTTGCTTCTGACTCCTTGAGCAGCTTCTTCAACCTTCTCTCAGTGCCTGGGGCTCCTGGACTCAGCCCCAAATCCACCGTTGGGGATCATTAAAATACAGAAAACCCTCAGGAGCTCTTTGTCTTCTTTCCAATGTCTTCCAGTCTCCAGGCCTTGTGCAGCTGCTTGGAGTCACTTTGGAGTTCTCTTAAGGAGGAAGATTTCAAGGTACAGCTCACGATTTTCAGTGTTATAAAAGGGAGTAATTTTTCTTTTTCAGTTCAAAGAAGAAGCAACTTAGGCATTCCCCAGGTGATCTTGATGCTGAACGTCTCCTTAGGAGGCGTGGGCCCACAGAAGAATGAGCCCCTTGCAGGCTGACCCTGTTTGGACAAGCTGCTCCCCAAGCCCAGCCTCAGCGTGTCTGACATGGCCCAGCTGGGACTGACATCCCTGGCCCTGCACCGGAAGCCCTTCCCCCTGAACTCTGCAGCTGGCTGTCCCTGCCCACTGCACCATGTCGCACGTGCTCTCCTCAGGGCTCTGCCTGCATCCAGGCCCGGGACAAGTATTCCTGTTTGTGAGGAAAGAAGGGAAAAGCCTGAGCAGGTCTCCTAAACGACAAATCCCCACTGTAGAAGCACATGCTGAGTACAGGCTGCCTGGAATGATGACACCTTTCTACTAGGGACAGTGGGACCAGAAATGATGTCTGGATGCAGAATTCTCGGAGTCTTGCAGCTGAATTCTCTGTCCTTGTCCTTTCCCTGCATCTCTGTTGCAGATGGAAGCTGCTGGTGCCTTTCTCAGCTGTGACCTGTCTTTTGAATGCAGACAGATGTTCCCAGGTGTGTTAAGCAGGTGCTGCTCAATGTTTATGCAAAGCTTTGGTGTGCTCATGGAACCAAGGGGACCCTTGTGACACAGCGGGGGCTGATGGAACCAAGGAGACAATTGTGACAGTTGAGAGCCTCACAGAAACAAGGCTCCATTGTGACGCTGAAGGCAATTACGGAATCCACATCACTGTGACACAGCCGGGCCACGTGGAACCAATGGTCCCTTATGACAATGCAGATCCAAGGAGACCATGGTGACACTATGGGACCGCATGGATCCAAGGGGCCACTGTGACACTGAAGAACTTCATGGAAGCCAGGGTGCAGTGTGACACAGCGGTGCCTGATTGGAAGAAAAGGAACCACTGCTGACAGCCCAGAAACTCCTGGAACCAAGGGGCTGTGGTGACACAGCAGGGCCACATAGAACCAAGGAGACCTGTGACATTTAGGAACCTCATGGAACCAAGAGTCCACTATGACACTGCAGAAACAAGGAGACCATTGGGACGTTGTGGAAGCTCACAGAACCAAGCAGCCCTTGTGACACTCCAGGGCCTCGTTGAAGCAGGGAGACCACTGTGACAGTCCAGAACGTCATAGAACTAAGGCTCTCTTGTGACACAGCAGGCTCCCATGCAACCAATTGTCCATTGTGACAATGCAGATCCCAGGAGACCATGGTTACACTACGGAAGCTCATGGAACCAAGGGTCCATTGTGACAAAGCAAGGCCTTGTGGAACCAAGGAGAGCATTGTGACGTAATGGAACCTCGTGGAACCAAGGGTCCGTTGTTAGAGTCCAGAACCAAGGACAGCATTGTGACAGTCCAGAACCTCATGGGACCAAGATTCCCTTGTTACACAGTGGCACTTGATGGAACCAAGGAGCCACTGTAGCACAGCAAAGCTGCATGAAACCTATGGTCCATAGTGCTACTGCGGATCCAGGGAAACCATGGCGATACCACGGAACCTCACGGAGCCAAGGGTCCAGTGTGACCCGGCAGAACCTCTTGGAATCAAGGCAACCATGTCACACTATGGAACCTCATGGAGCCAAGGGTCCAGTGTGCCATTGCGGAGCCTCACTGGAGCAAATAGTCGTTGTGACACGGCGGGGCTGCTTGTAACCAACTGTCCATCGTGATACTGCAGATCCAAGAGACCGTGCTGACACTATGGCAGTTCATGGAACCGAGAGGCTGTTGTGACACACCAAGGCCTCGTGGCACCAAGGAGAGCATTGTGGCAGTGCAGAACCAAGGAGGCCATTTTGACAGTACAGACCCAAATGGAACCAAGGGTCCACTGTTATCCAGCAGGGCCTCGTGGAACCAAGGGGCCCTCGTGAAAGTGTGCAAGGGGCATAATGGAGTCAGGGACACCACTGATACTGAAATCTGCTGGATAGCAACTTTTGAACACAGTTTTGAGGATCTGAGAGCAGGTATTCTTTATTACACCATGGTGGCCACTTGGGCAATCCTTCATCTACTCGAGTGCACTGGCCACCAGGCAATCGGAGCTTTTATCACTCACACTGATGATGTATTCATTAGTTAACCCCACCTGGAATTTATTTGCCATAATTGCACCCCTTCTCACAAGTCCTTCTATGGTTCTTTGGAGTCTGCCTTCAACATGCACTGTCCTTTTTAGGTGACTGCTCTTTGATCCCCGCTTTTGAGGAAGGGCAATATTATTGTTGTGTATAACTTCTGCTTTTGTCAGCCTTGCAGAGCTGAGCTGACATTCTCCTTGCATTTTGTGCACGCTCTGTTTGCCTCAGCTACATCCTTTGTGCGTTTCTCCAAGGCTGTGCTCTTCTGTTCTCTGCCCTTGGTAAGTGTAAATGTTCTTCTGTTCTCCTGTCCTTGTCACAATGCTCCCCCCACGAGGCGTGTCTGCAAGCCCCTCCAACCCATGGACTTGGGGTGGGCAAGTGCTCCTGAGGGAACAGGGATGGGACAGCTGGGCTGGACTGGCGCAAGGGATGTTCCATTCCATGTCACAGCACGATCAGCAATCAACTGGGAGAAGCAGGGGGATGGGGGATTTGCGGGGGGGGGGTGTCAACATCTACCAAGACAGGCCGGGGATTGTTTGATCTCAGAGGTAATAGCAGGCAAATAGCGGGGAACAAATCAGTTTATTCAACAACAGCAATGCATTTTTATTGAATGCCAAACAATTCAGTTGCGATAGAGGGGAGAGATATAGGAAATGGAGTCTAGAGAGAGAAAAAGAGGGGAAGGGGGAAATAGCTACCAACAGACGAGACCAACGTCATGGTGCGCCAGCCAATGGAAGGGTGGTCATCCGTGGGGAGTACTCAGGGTCTCCTCCAGAGGATCGCTCTTTTATAGTCCTTTTTCAAAGCGAGTGGCTTGTGGCCAAGAGGTGGGGAGATTTATGGAGCATTGTGTGGTGCTCCAAGAGACAGGTGCGGTCGTGCAGTACATGCAGGCTTCAGCTGGTACCATGACAGCACAGTCCAGTGAGCACAACACACCTGCAAAGAGTCCCTTGGCAAGCACCCACCTCAAGCAGGCCAGAAAATCATTGTCCAGAGTCAACCTGGGCGGGGGTCCTTGAGGTCTTCTTGAGAGGGTCATGAGGCAAAAATGAGGGAAACTTCACACCGACCCTTAGAGTGGTAGATGAGAGGCAGCCCTCAGGAAACGGTGGCCACCCAGAGCTGTTACTCCTAGCAGATTTTGGCTGGGAGCAAGCCTTGTATGTAGTGCTTTTTCAGGGGGAATATCAGTTTCAGCCGTGGGAACCTGCAAAAGCGGATGGTACTTTTCCATAGGAAGGAAAGCACAGAGCCTCAGTGCTCCAGGAGCTGATGAGAGGCAGTCCTCAACATTCCAGGATCAGCCAGTCTTGCCAGGTGGCCCCCGGGAGGCCCAGCCAGCCAGACCTGTTCCATGTTGCCTTGGTTCCATGGGGCCTCACAGTGTCACAATGTACTCCTTGATTCCGGGAGTCCCTGTAGTGTCCCGATATTCTCCTTGTCACAATATTCTCCCTGCTTCAGTAGTGATAACAATGGCCCCTTGCTTCCCTAAGGTCCTGCAGAGTCACCATGGCCCCTGGGCTCCATGTGGCCCTGCTGTGTAACAAAGGCTCCTTGGTTCTCTGGGCCGCACAGCTTCATCACTGACCCTTGGTTCCATTGGGGTCCCGAGTCTCACAAAGGTGGCCCTGATTGCATGAGGCACCAGAGTGTCAAAATGGTCTCTTTGGTTCCATGAGGTTCCGCAGTGTCCCCATGGTCGCTGTCAGAGGCTGGATGACATCAATGTCCCCAGACCCGTCGGGATGCTCGGAATGGCCGAGTGGGGCCGGGGCTGGGACAGACCTTGGAATGAGGTGGGACAGAGCCCCGCCCCCAGCCATGGCCTGGCAGATCTGCCAATCACACAGCAGGGGTAGCGCCCACCCAGCTCTGATTGGCTGAGCCGTCAATCAATCCCACACAGCAGGAGCAGCGCCCACCCAGCTCTGATTGGTTGAGCCGTTAATCAGTCACACAGCAGGAGCAGCGCCCAGCCTGCTCTGATTGGTTGAGCTGTCAATCAATCACACAGCAGGGGCAGCGCCCAGCCAGCTCTGATTGGCTGAGCCGTCAATCAATCCCACACAGCAGGAGCAGCGCCCACCCAGCTCTGATTGGCTGAGCCGTCAATCAATCACACAGCAGGGGCAGCGCCCACCCAGCTCTGATTGGCCGAGCTGTCAATCAATCCCACACAAAGGCAATGAAACACAGCAGTGAGTGGGAAGAAAGCAGATGTCCCCGGAAAGAGGAGAGCTTACAAAACGCTAGGGAATTGAAAAAATCGGGCATGACGTCAAGCCCTGGTCTGAATCCTGAAATCTCCTGGGTCTGTGTCTCAGCCACACTGGAAGCCTAGCAGCTGGTAGCTCTCTGCATATCTATCTGGAGATCTTCTGTCTTTCTGTCTCTTTTTTCTCTTTTAACCTTCTTATCCTCTTTTACTGGAATGTTTTTGGGTAGTTTAACATTTTTATGCCTAAAGGTTTCCATCTTACATGGGCTGAGTTAATGATGTTCCTGCTACGCTAAGTGTTGCACGTTGAATTGGATGTTGTATGAAATCATTTGCCAAAGGAGCTCGGTTTTCTGTATTTTTCCAGTACACTTTTGTGTCGTTTTGACCTCTTGAGAATATCTGGCTGGGGTTTCTACTCTGCACCAAACTCGAGGAAAGGAACCTTTGCTCACCCTCAGCATTTCAGTGTTCTGCGGTGTTACAGGCGCGCAGGCTCAGCACGGCCTCTTGTTTCCATCAGGCCCTGCTGTGTCACACTGGCCCTTGGTTCCATGAGCATCTGGAGTGTCACACAGCCTGATGACATTTGTCCTTGCTGCCTCTCCCATCCCAGTGCTCCAGGAACAGCCCCGAGCCACCTGTGAGGGACAGGCCCTGCTGGCCCAGGCCTGGGCTCAGGCCTTGGCCTTTCTGCTTCCTCCAACCAGCCCAGGCCTTGCTCAGCATTGCAGTTCCCTGCTCACAGCCTCGGGCTCCTGCAATCCTGGCCTCAAGGATCTGCTCTCACCACTCCCTGGGGAGCCTTTGGCAGTCCCTGCCCTCAGTGGGGCCACTGATGCTCCAAGGGACTTGGAGTTTTGCTTCTGACTCCTTGAGCAGCTTCTTCAACCTTCTCTCAGTGCCTGGGGCTCCTGGACTCAGCCCCAAATCCACCGTTGGGGATCATTAAAATACAGAAAACCCTCAGGAGCTCTTTGTCTTCTTTCCAATGTCTTCCAGTCTCCAGGCCTTGTGCAGCTGCTTGGAGTCACTTTGGAGTTCTCTTAAGGAGGAAGATTTCAAGGTACAGCTCACGATTTTCAGTGTTATAAAAGGGAGTAATTTTTCTTTTTCAGTTCAAAGAAGAAGCAACTTAGGCATTCCCCAGGTGATCTTGATGCTGAACGTCTCCTTAGGAGGCGTGGGCCCACAGAAGAATGAGCCCCTTGCAGGCTGACCCTGTTTGGACAAGCTGCTCCCCAAGCCCAGCCTCAGCGTGTCTGACATGGCCCAGCTGGGACTGACATCCCTGGCCCTGCACCGGAAGCCCTTCCCCCTGAACTCTGCAGCTGGCTGTCCCTGCCCACTGCACCATGTCGCACGTGCTCTCCTCAGGGCTCTGCCTGCATCCAGGCCCGGGACAAGTATTCCTGTTTGTGAGGAAAGAAGGGAAAAGCCTGAGCAGGTCTCCTAAACGACAAATCCCCACTGTAGAAGCACATGCTGAGTACAGGCTGCCTGGAATGATGACACCTTTCTACTAGGGACAGTGGGACCAGAAATGATGTCTGGATGCAGAATTCTCGGAGTCTTGCAGCTGAATTCTCTGTCCTTGTCCTTTCCCTGCATCTCTGTTGCAGATGGAAGCTGCTGGTGCCTTTCTCAGCTGTGACCTGTCTTTTGAATGCAGACAGATGTTCCCAGGTGTGTTAAGCAGGTGCTGCTCAATGTTTATGCAAAGCTTTGGTGTGCTCATGGAACCAAGGGGACCCTTGTGACACAGCGGGGGCTGATGGAACCAAGGAGACAATTGTGACAGTTGAGAGCCTCACAGAAACAAGGCTCCATTGTGACGCTGAAGGCAATTACGGAATCCACATCACTGTGACACAGCCGGGCCACGTGGAACCAATGGTCCCTTATGACAATGCAGATCCAAGGAGACCATGGTGACACTATGGGACCGCATGGATCCAAGGGGCCACTGTGACACTGAAGAACTTCATGGAAGCCAGGGTGCAGTGTGACACAGCGGTGCCTGATTGGAAGAAAAGGAACCACTGCTGACAGCCCAGAAACTCCTGGAACCAAGGGGCTGTGGTGACACAGCAGGGCCACATGGAACCAAGGAGACCTGTGACATTTAGGAACCTCATGGAACCAAGAGTCCACTATGACACTGCAGAAACAAGGAGACCATTGGGACGTTGTGGAAGCTCACAGAACCAAGCAGCCCTTGTGACACTCCAGGGCCTCGTTGAAGCAGGGAGACCACTGTGACAGTCCAGAACGTCATGGAACTAAGGCTCTCTTGTGACACAGCAGGCTCCCATGCAACCAATTGTCCATTGTGACAATGCAGATCCCAGGAGACCATGGTTACACTACGGAAGCTCATGGAACCAAGGGTCCATTGTGACAAAGCAAGGCCTTGTGGAACCAAGGAGAGCATTGTGACGTAATGGAACCTCGTGGAACCAAGGGTCCGTTGTTAGAGTCCAGAACCAAGGACAGCATTGTGACAGTCCAGAACCTCATGGGACCAAGATTCCCTTGTTACACAGTGGCACTTGATGGAACCAAGGAGCCACTGTAGCACAGCAAAGCTGCATGAAACCTATGGTCCATAGTGCTACTGCGGATCCAGGGAAACCATGGCGATACCACGGAACCTCACGGAGCCAAGGGTCCAGTGTGACCCGGCAGAACCTCTTGGAATCAAGGCAACCATGTCACACTATGGAACCTCATGGAGCCAAGGGTCCAGTGTGCCATTGCGGAGCCTCACTGGAGCAAATAGTCGTTGTGACACGGCGGGGCTGCTTGTAACCAACTGTCCATCGTGATACTGCAGATCCAAGAGACCGTGCTGACACTATGGCAGTTCATGGAACCGAGAGGCTGTTGTGACACACCAAGGCCTCGTGGCACCAAGGAGAGCATTGTGGCAGTGCAGAACCAAGGAGGCCATTTTGACAGTACAGACCCAAATGGAACCAAGGGTCCACTGTTATCCAGCAGGGCCTCGTGGAACCAAGGGGCCCTCGTGAAAGTGTGCAAGGGGCATAATGGAGTCAGGGACACCACTGATACTGAAATCTGCTGGATAGCAACTTTTGAACACAGTTTTGAGGATCTGAGAGCAGGTATTCTTTATTACACCATGGTGGCCACTTGGGCAATCCTTCATCTACTCGAGTGCACTGGCCACCAGGCAATCGGAGCTTTTATCACTCACACTGATGATGTATTCATTAGTTAACCCCACCTGGAATTTATTTGCCATAATTGCACCCCTTCTCACAAGTCCTTCTATGGTTCTTTGGAGTCTGCCTTCAACATGCACTGTCCTTTTTAGGTGACTGCTCTTTGATCCCCGCTTTTGAGGAAGGGCAATATTATTGTTGTGTATAACTTCTGCTTTTGTCAGCCTTGCAGAGCTGAGCTGACATTCTCCTTGCATTTTGTGCACGCTCTGTTTGCCTCAGCTACATCCTTTGTGCGTTTCTCCAAGGCTGTGCTCTTCTGTTCTCTGCCCGCGATAAGTGTAAATGTTCTTCTGTTCTCCTGTCCTTGTCACAATGCTCCCCCCACGAGGCGTGTCTGCAAGCCCCTCCAACCCATGGACTTGGGGTGGGCAAGTGCTCCTGAGGGAACAGGGATGGGACAGCTGGGCTGGACTGGCGCAAGGGATGTTCCATTCCATGTCACAGCACGATCAGCAATCAACTGGGAGAAGCAGGGGGATGGGGGATTTGCGGGGGGGGGGTGTCACCATCTACCAAGACAGGCCGGGGATTGTTTGATCTCAGAGGTAATAGCAGGCAAATAGCGGGGAACAAATCAGTTTATTCAACAACAGCAATGCATTTTTATTGAATGCCAAACAATTCAGTTGCGATAGAGGGGAGAGATATAGGAAATGGAGTCTAGAGAGAGAAAAAGAGGGGAAGGGGGAAATAGCTACCAACAGACGAGACCAACGTCATGGTGCGCCAGCCAATGGAAGGGTGGTCATCCGTGGGGAGTACTCAGGGTCTCCTCCAGAGGATCGCTCTTTTATAGTCCTTTTTCAAAGCGAGTGGCTTGTGGCCAAGAGGTGGGGAGATTTATGGAGCATTGTGTGGGGCTCCAAGAGACAGGTGCGGTCGTGCAGTACATGCAGGCTTCAGCTGGTACCATGACAGCAGAGTCCAGTGAGCACAACACACCTGCAAAGAGTCCCTTGGCAAGCACCCACCTCAAGCAGGCCAGAAAATCATTGTCCAGAGTCAACCTGGGCGGGGGTCCTTGAGGTCTTCTTGAGAGGGTCATGAGGCAAAAATGAGGGAAACTTCACACCGACCCTTAGAGTGGTAGATGAGAGGCAGCCCTCAGGAAACGGTGGCCACCCAGAGCTGTTACTCCTAGCAGATTTTGGCTGGGAGCAAGCCTTGTATGTAGTGCTTTTTCAGGGGGAATATCAGTTTCAGCCGTGGGAACCTGCAAAAGCGGATGGTACTTTTCCATAGGAAGGAAAGCACAGAGCCTCAGTGCTCCAGGAGCTGATGAGAGGCAGTCCTCAACATTCCAGGATCAGCCAGTCTTGCCAGGTGGCCCCCGGGAGGCCCAGCCAGCCAGACCTGTTCCATGTTGCCTTGGTTCCATGGGGCCTCACAGTGTCACAATGTACTCCTTGATTCCGGGAGTCCCTGTAGTGTCCCGATATTCTCCTTGTCACAATATTCTCCCTGCTTCAGTAGTGATAACAATGGCCCCTTGCTTCCCTAAGGTCCTGCAGAGTCACCATGGCCCCTGGGCTCCATGTGGCCCTGCTGTGTAACAAAGGCTCCTTGGTTCTCTGGGCCGCACAGCTTCATCACTGACCCTTGGTTCCATTGGGGTCCCGAGTCTCACAAAGGTGGCCCTGATTGCATGAGGCACCAGAGTGTCAAAATGGTCTCTTTGGTTCCATGAGGTTCCGCAGTGTCCCCATGGTCGCTGTCAGAGGCTGGATGACATCAATGTCCCCAGACCCGTCGGGATGCTCGGAATGGCCGAGTGGGGCCGGGGCTGGGACAGACCTTGGAATGAGGTGGGACAGAGCCCCGCCCCCAGCCATGGCCTGGCAGATCTGCCAATCACACAGCAGGGGTAGCGCCCACCCAGCTCTGATTGGCTGAGCCGTCAATCAATCCCACACAGCAGGAGCAGCGCCCACCCAGCTCTGATTGGTTGAGCCGTTAATCAGTCACACAGCAGGAGCAGCGCCCAGCCTGCTCTGATTGGTTGAGCTGTCAATCAATCCCACACAAAGGCAATGAAACACAGCAGTGAGTGGGAAGAAAGCAGATGTCCCCGAAAAGAGGAGAGCTTACAAAACGCTAGGGAATTGAAAAAATCGGGCATGACGTCAAGCCCTGGTCTGAATCCTGAAATCTCCTGGGTCTGTGTCTCAGCCACACTGGAAGCCTAGCAGCTGGTAGCTCTCTGCATATCTATCTGGAGATCTTCTGTCTTTCTGTCTCTTTTTTCTCTTTTAACCTTCTTATCCTCTTTTACTGGAATGTTTTTGGGTAGTTTAACATTTTTATGCCTAAAGGTTTCCATCTTACATGGGCTGAGTTAATGATGTTCCTGCTACGCTAAGTGTTGCACGTTGAATTGGATGTTGTATGAAATCATTTGCCAAAGGAGCTCGGTTTTCTGTATTTTTCCAGTACACTTTTGTGTCGTTTTGACCTCTTGAGAATATCTGGCTGGGGTTTCTACTCTGCACCAAACTCGAGGAAAGGAACCTTTGCTCACCCTCAGCATTTCAGTGTTCTGCGGTGTTACAGGCGCACAGGCTCAGCACGGCCTCTTGTTTCCATCAGGCCCTGCTGTGTCACACTGGCCCTTGGTTCCATGAGCATCTGGAGTGTCACACAGCCTGATGACATTTGTCCTTGCTGCCTCTCCCATCCCAGTGCTCCAGGAACAGCCCCGAGCCACCTGTGAGGGACAGGCCCTGCTGGCCCAGGCCTGGGCTCAGGCCTTGGCCTTTCTGCTTCCTCCAACCAGCCCAGGCCTTGCTCAGCATTGCAGTTCCCTGCTCACAGCCTCGGGCTCCTGCAATCCTGGCCTCGAGGATCTGCTCTCACCACTCCCTGGGGAGCCTTTGGCAGTCCCTGCCCTCAGTGGGGCCACTGATGCTCCAAGGGACTTGGAGTTTTGCTTCTGACTCCTTGAGCAGCTTCTTCAACCTTCTCTCAGTGCCTGGGGCTCCTGGACTCAGCCCCAAATCCACCGTTGGGGATCATTAAAATACAGAAAACCCTCAGGAGCTCTTTGTCTTCTTTCCAATGTCTTCCAGTCTCCAGGCCTTGTGCAGCTGCTTGGAGTCACTTTGGAGTTCTCTTAAGGAGGAAGATTTCAAGGTACAGCTCACGATTTTCAGTGTTATAAAAGGGAGTAATTTTTCTTTTTCAGTTCAAAGAAGAAGCAACTTAGGCATTCCCCAGGTGATCTTGATGCTGAACGTCTCCTTAGGAGGCGTGGGCCCACAGAAGAATGAGCCCCTTGCAGGCTGACCCTGTTTGGACAAGCTGCTCCCCAAGCCCAGCCTCAGCGTGTCTGACATGGCCCAGCTGGGACTGACATCCCTGGCCCTGCACCGGAAGCCCTTCCCCCTGAACTCTGCAGCTGGCTGTCCCTGCCCACTGCACCATGTCGCACGTGCTCTCCTCAGGGCTCTGCCTGCATCCAGGCCCGGGACAAGTATTCCTGTTTGTGAGGAAAGAAGGGAAAAGCCTGAGCAGGTCTCCTAAACGACAAATCCCCACTGTAGAAGCACATGCTGAGTACAGGCTGCCTGGAATGATGACACCTTTCTACTAGGGACAGTGGGACCAGAAATGATGTCTGGATGCAGAATTCTCGGAGTCTTGCAGCTGAATTCTCTGTCCTTGTCCTTTCCCTGCATCTCTGTTGCAGATGGAAGCTGCTGGTGCCTTTCTCAGCTGTGACCTGTCTTTTGAATGCAGACAGATGTTCCCAGGTGTGTTAAGCAGGTGCTGCTCAATGTTTATGCAAAGCTTTGGTGTGCTCATGGAACCAAGGGGACCCTTGTGACACAGCGGGGGCTGATGGAACCAAGGAGACAATTGTGACAGTTGAGAGCCTCACAGAAACAAGGCTCCATTGTGACGCTGAAGGCAATTACGGAATCCACATCACTGTGACACAGCCGGGCCACGTGGAACCAATGGTCCCTTATGACAATGCAGATCCAAGGAGACCATGGTGACACTATGGGACCGCATGGATCCAAGGGGCCACTGTGACACTGAAGAACTTCATGGAAGCCAGGGTGCAGTGTGACACAGCGGTGCCTGATTGGAAGAAAAGGAACCACTGCTGACAGCCCAGAAACTCCTGGAACCAAGGGGCTGTGGTGACACAGCAGGGCCACATGGAACCAAGGAGACCTGTGACATTTAGGAACCTCATGGAACCAAGAGTCCACTATGACACTGCAGAAACAAGGAGACCATTGGGACGTTGTGGAAGCTCACAGAACCAAGCAGCCCTTGTGACACTCCAGGGCCTCGTTGAAGCAGGGAGACCACTGTGACAGTCCAGAACGTCATGGAACTAAGGCTCTCTTGTGACACAGCAGGCTCCCATGCAACCAATTGTCCATTGTGACAATGCAGATCCCAGGAGACCATGGTTACACTACGGAAGCTCATGGAACCAAGGGTCCATTGTGACAAAGCAAGGCCTTGTGGAACCAAGGAGAGCATTGTGACGTAATGGAACCTCGTGGAACCAAGGGTCCGTTGTTAGAGTCCAGAACCAAGGACAGCATTGTGACAGTCCAGAACCTCATGGGACCAAGATTCCCTTGTTACACAGTGGCACTTGATGGAACCAAGGAGCCACTGTAGCACAGCAAAGCTGCATGAAACCTATGGTCCATAGTGCTACTGCGGATCCAGGGAAACCATGGCGATACCACGGAACCTCACGGAGCCAAGGGTCCAGTGTGACCCGGCAGAACCTCTTGGAATCAAGGCAACCATGTCACACTATGGAACCTCATGGAGCCAGGGGTCCAGTGTGCCATTGCGGGGCCTCACTGGAGCAAATAGTCGTTGTGACACGGCGGGGCTGCTTGTAACCAACTGTCCATCGTGATACTGCAGATCCAAGAGACAGTGCTGACACTATGGCAGTTCATGGAACCGAGAGGCTGTTGTGACACACCAAGGCCTCGTGGCACCAAGGAGAGCATTGTGGCAGTGCAGAACTAAGGAGGCCATTTTGACAGTACAGACCCAAATGGAACCAAGGGTCCACTGTTATCCAGCAGGGCCTCGTGGAACCAAGGGGCCCTCGTGAAAGTGTGCAAGGGGCATAATGGAGTCAGGGACACCACTGATACTGAAATCTGCTGGATAGCAACTTTTGAACACAGTTTTGAGGATCTGAGAGCAGGTATTCTTTATTACACCATGGTGGCCACTTGGGCAATCCTTCATCTACTCGAGTGCACTGGCCACCAGGCAATCGGAGCTTTTATCACTCACACTGATGATGTATTCATTAGTTAACCCCACCTGGAATTTATTTGCTATAATTGCACCCCTTCTCACAAGTCCTTCTATGGTTCTTTGGAGTCTGCCTTCAACATGCACTGTCCTTTTTAGGTGACTGCTCTTTGATCCCCGCTTTTGAGGAAGGGCAATATTATTGTTGTGTATAACTTCTGCTTTTGTCAGCCTTGCAGAGCTGAGCTGACATTCTCCTTGCATTTTGTGCACGCTCTGTTTGCCTCAGCTACATCCTTTGTGCGTTTCTCCAAGGCTGTGCTCTTCTGTTCTCTGCCCGCGATAAGTGTAAATGTTCTTCTGTTCTCCTGTCCTTGTCACAATGCTCCCCCCACGAGGCGTGTCTGCAAGCCCCTCCAACCCATGGACTTGGGGTGGGCAAGTGCTCCTGAGGGAACAGGGATGGGACAGCTGGGCTGGACTGGCCCAAGGGATGTTCCATTCCATGTCACAGCACGATCAGCAATCAACTGGGAGAAGCAGGGGGATGGGGGATTTGCGGGGGGGGGGGGGGAGTGTCACCATCTACCAAGACAGGCCGGGGATTGTTTGATCTCAGAGGTAATAGCAGGCAAATAGCAGGGGACAAATCAGTTTATTCAACAACAGCAATGCATTTTTATTGAATGCCAAACAATTCAGTTGCGCTAGAGGGGAGAGATATAGGAAATGGAGTCTAGAGAGAGAAAAAGAGGGGAAGGGGGAAATAGCTACCAACAGACGAGACCAACGTCATGGTGCGCCAGCCAATGGAAGGGTGGTCATCCGTGGGGAGTACTCAGGGTCTCCTCCAGAGGATCGCTCTTTTATAGTCCTTTTTCAAAGCGAGTGGCTTGTGGCCAAGAGGTGGGGAGATTTATGGAGCATTGTGTGGTGCTCCAAGAGACAGGTGCGGTCGTGCAGTACATGCAGGCTTCAGCTGGTACCATGACAGCACAGTCCAGTGAGCACAACACACCTGCAAAGAGTCCCTTGGCAAGCACCCACCTCAAGCAGGCCAGAAAATCATTGTCCAGAGTCAACCTGGGCGGGGGTCCTTGAGGTCTTCTTGAGAGGGTCATGAGGCAAAAATGAGGGAAACTTCACACCGACCCTTAGAGTGGTAGATGAGAGGCAGCCCTCAGGAAACGGTGGCCACCCAGAGCTGTTACTCCTAGCAGATTTTGGCTGGGAGCAAGCCTTGTATGTAGTGCTTTTTCAGGGGGAATATCAGTTTCAGCCGTGGGAACCTGCAAAAGCGGATGGTACTTTTCCATAGGAAGGAAAGCACAGAGCCTCAGTGCTCCAGGAGCTGATGAGAGGCAGTCCTCAACATTCCAGGATCAGCCAGTCTTGCCAGGTGGCCCCCGGGAGGCCCAGCCAGCCAGACCTGTTCCATGTTGCCTTGGTTCCATGGGGCCTCACAGTGTCACAATGTACTCCTTGATTCCGGGAGTCCCTGTAGTGTCCCGATATTCTCCTTGTCACAATATTCTCCCTGCTTCAGTAGTGATAACAATGGCCCCTTGCTTCCCTAAGGTCCTGCAGAGTCACCATGGCCCCTGGGCTCCATGTGGCCCTGCTGTGTAACAAAGGCTCCTTGGTTCTCTGGGCCGCACAGCTTCATCACTGACCCTTGGTTCCATTGGGGTCCCGAGTCTCACAAAGGTGGCCCTGATTGCATGAGGCACCAGAGTGTCAAAATGGTCTCTTTGGTTCCATGAGGTTCCGCAGTGTCCCCATGGTCGCTGTCAGAGGCTGGATGACATCAATGTCCCCAGACCCGTCGGGATGCTCGGAATGGCCGAGTGGGGCCGGGGCTGGGACAGACCTTGGAATGAGGTGGGACAGAGCCCCGCCCCCAGCCATGGCCTGGCAGATCTGCCAATCACACAGCAGGGGTAGCGCCCACCCAGCTCTGATTGGCTGAGCCGTCAATCAATCCCACACAGCAGGAGCAGCGCCCACCCAGCTCTGATTGGTTGAGCCGTTAATCAGTCACACAGCAGGAGCAGCGCCCAGCCTGCTCTGATTGGTTGAGCTGTCAATCAATCACACAGCAGGGGCAGCGCCCAGCCAGCTCTGATTGGCTGAGCCGTCAATCAATCCCACACAGCAGGAGCAGCGCCCACCCAGCTCTGATTGGCTGAGCCGTCAATCAATCACACAGCAGGGGCAGCGCCCACCCAGCTCTGATTGGCCGAGCTGTCAATCAATCCCACACAAAGGCAATGAAACACAGCAGTGAGTGGGAAGAAAGCAGATGTCCCCGGAAAGAGGAGAGCTTACAAAACGCTAGGGAATTGAAAAAATCGGGCATGACGTCAAGCCCTGGTCTGAATCCTGAAATCTCCTGGGTCTGTGTCTCAGCCACACTGGAAGCCTAGCAGCTGGTAGCTCTCTGCATATCTATCTGGAGATCTTCTGTCTTTCTGTCTCTTTTTTCTCTTTTAACCTTCTTATCCTCTTTTACTGGAATGTTTTTGGGTAGTTTAACATTTTTATGCCTAAAGGTTTCCATCTTACATGGGCTGAGTTAATGATGTTCCTGCTACGCTAAGTGTTGCACGTTGAATTGGATGTTGTATGAAATCATTTGCCAAAGGAGCTCGGTTTTCTGTATTTTTCCAGTACACTTTTGTGTCGTTTTGACCTCTTGAGAATATCTGGCTGGGGTTTCTACTCTGCACCAAACTCGAGGAAAGGAACCTTTGCTCACCCTCAGCATTTCAGTGTTCTGCGGTGTTACAGGCGCGCAGGCTCAGCACGGCCTCTTGTTTCCATCAGGCCCTGCTGTGTCACACTGGCCCTTGGTTCCATGAGCATCTGGAGTGTCACACAGCCTGATGACATTTGTCCTTGCTGCCTCTCCCATCCCAGTGCTCCAGGAACAGCCCCGAGCCACCTGTGAGGGACAGGCCCTGCTGGCCCAGGCCTGGGCTCAGGCCTTGGCCTTTCTGCTTCCTCCAACCAGCCCAGGCCTTGCTCAGCATTGCAGTTCCCTGCTCACAGCCTCGGGCTCCTGCAATCCTGGCCTCAAGGATCTGCTCTCACCACTCCCTGGGGAGCCTTTGGCAGTCCCTGCCCTCAGTGGGGCCACTGATGCTCCAAGGGACTTGGAGTTTTGCTTCTGACTCCTTGAGCAGCTTCTTCAACCTTCTCTCAGTGCCTGGGGCTCCTGGACTCAGCCCCAAATCCACCGTTGGGGATCATTAAAATACAGAAAACCCTCAGGAGCTCTTTGTCTTCTTTCCAATGTCTTCCAGTCTCCAGGCCTTGTGCAGCTGCTTGGAGTCACTTTGGAGTTCTCTTAAGGAGGAAGATTTCAAGGTACAGCTCACGATTTTCAGTGTTATAAAAGGGAGTAATTTTTCTTTTTCAGTTCAAAGAAGAAGCAACTTGGGCATTCCCCAGGTGATCTTGATGCTGAACGTCTCCTTAGGAGGCGTGGGCCCACAGAAGAATGAGCCCCTTGCAGGCTGACCCTGTTTGGACAAGCTGCTCCCCAAGCCCAGCCTCAGCGTGTCTGACATGGCCCAGCTGGGACTGACATCCCTGGCCCTGCACCGGAAGCCCTTCCCCCCTGAACTCTGCAGCTGGCTGTCCCTGCCCACTGCACCATGTCGCACGTGCTCTCCTCAGGGCTCTGCCTGCATCCAGGCCCGGGACAAGTATTCCTGTTTGTGAGGAAAGAAGGGAAAAGCCTGAGCAGGTCTCCTAAACGACAAATCCCCACTGTAGAAGCACATGCTGAGTACAGGCTGCCTGGAATGATGACACCTTTCTACTAGGGACAGTGGGACCAGAAATGATGTCTGGATGCAGAATTCTCGGAGTCTTGCAGCTGAATTCTCTGTCCTTGTCCTTTCCCTGCATCTCTGTTGCAGATGGAAGCTGCTGGTGCCTTTCTCAGCTGTGACCTGTCTTTTGAATGCAGACAGATGTTCCCAGGTGTGTTAAGCAGGTGCTGCTCAATGTTTATGCAAAGCTTTGGTGTGCTCATGGAACCAAGGGGACCCTTGTGACACAGCGGGGGCTGATGGAACCAAGGAGACAATTGTGACAGTTGAGAGCCTCACAGAAACAAGGCTCCATTGTGACGCTGAAGGCAATTACGGAATCCACATCACTGTGACACAGCCGGGCCACGTGGAACCAATGGTCCCTTATGACAATGCAGATCCAAGGAGACCATGGTGACACTATGGGACCGCATGGATCCAAGGGGCCACTGTGACACTGAAGAACTTCATGGAAGCCAGGGTGCAGTGTGACACAGCGGTGCCTGATTGGAAGAAAAGGAACCACTGCTGACAGCCCAGAAACTCCTGGAACCAAGGGGCTGTGGTGACACAGCAGGGCCACATGGAACGAAGGAGACCTGTGACATTTAGGAACCTCATGGAACCAAGAGTCCACTATGACACTGCAGAAACAAGGAGACCATTGGGACGTTGTGGAAGCTCACAGAACCAAGCAGCCCTTGTGACACTCCAGGGCCTCGTTGAAGCAGGGAGACCACTGTGACAGTCCAGAACGTCATAGAACTAAGGCTCTCTTGTGACACAGCAGGCTCCCATGCAACCAATTGTCCATTGTGACAATGCAGATCCCAGGAGACCATGGTTACACTACGGAAGCTCATGGAAGCAAGGGTCCATTGTGACAAAGCAAGGCCTTGTGGAACCAAGGAGAGCATTGTGACGTAATGGAACCTCGTGGAACCAAGGGTCCGTTGTTAGAGTCCAGAACCAAGGACAGCATTGTGACAGTCCAGAACCTCATGGGACCAAGATTCCCTTGTTACACAGTGGCACTTGATGGAACCAAGGAGCCACTGTAGCACAGCAAAGCTGCATGAAACCTATGGTCCATAGTGCTACTGCGGATCCAGGGAAACCATGGCGATACCACGGAACCTCACGGAGCCAAGGGTCCAGTGTGACCCGGCAGAACCTCTTGGAATCAAGGCAACCATGTCACACTATGGAACCTCATGGAGCCAAGGGTCCAGTGTGCCATTGCGGAGCCTCACTGGAGCAAATAGTCGTTGTGACACGGCGGGGCTGCTTGTAACCAACTGTCCATCGTGATACTGCAGATCCAAGAGACCGTGCTGACACTATGGCAGTTCATGGAACCGAGAGGCTGTTGTGACACACCAAGGCCTCGTGGCACCAAGGAGAGCATTGTGGCAGTGCAGAACCAAGGAGGCCATTTTGACAGTACAGACCCAAATGGAACCAAGGGTCCACTGTTATCCAGCAGGGCCTCGTGGAACCAAGGGGCCCTCGTGAAAGTGTGCAAGGGGCATAATGGAGTCAGGGACACCACTGATACTGAAATCTGCTGGATAGCAACTTTTGAACACAGTTTTGAGGATCTGAGAGCAGGTATTCTTTATTACACCATGGTGGCCACTTGGGCAATCCTTCATCTACTCGAGTGCACTGGCCACCAGGCAATCGGAGCTTTTATCACTCACACTGATGATGTATTCATTAGTTAACCCCACCTGGAATTTATTTGCCATAATTGCACCCCTTCTCACAAGTCCTTCTATGGTTCTTTGGAGTCTGCCTTCAACATGCACTGTCCTTTTTAGGTGACTGCTCTTTGATCCCCGCTTTTGAGGAAGGGCAATATTATTGTTGTGTATAACTTCTGCTTTTGTCAGCCTTGCAGAGCTGAGCTGACATTCTCCTTGCATTTTGTGCACGCTCTGTTTGCCTCAGCTACATCCTTTGTGCGTTTCTCCAAGGCTGTGCTCTTCTGTTCTCTGCCCGCGATAAGTGTAAATGTTCTTCTGTTCTCCTGTCCTTGTCACAATGCTCCCCCCACGAGGCGTGTCTGCAAGCCCCTCCAACCCATGGACTTGGGGTGGGCAAGTGCTCCTGAGGGAACAGGGATGGGACAGCTGGGCTGGACTGGCGCAAGGGATGTTCCATTCCATGTCACAGCACGATCAGCAATCAACTGGGAGAAGCAGGGGGATGGGGGATTTGCGGGGGGGGGGTGTCAACATCTACCAAGACAGGCCGGGGATTGTTTGATCTCAGAGGTAATAGCAGGCAAATAGCGGGGAACAAATCAGTTTATTCAACAACAGCAATGCATTTTTATTGAATGCCAAACAATTCAGTTGCGATAGAGGGGAGAGATATAGGAAATGGAGTCTAGAGAGAGAAAAAGAGGGGAAGGGGGAAATAGCTACCAACAGACGAGACCAACGTCATGGTGCGCCAGCCAATGGAAGGGTGGTCATCCGTGGGGAGTACTCAGGGTCTCCTCCAGAGGATCGCTCTTTTATAGTCCTTTTTCAAAGCGAGTGGCTTGTGGCCAAGAGGTGGGGAGATTTATGGAGCATTGTGTGGGGCTCCAAGAGACAGGTGCGGTCGTGCAGTACATGCAGGCTTCAGCTGGTACCATGACAGCAGAGTCCAGTGAGCACAACACACCTGCAAAGAGTCCCTTGGCAAGCACCCACCTCAAGCAGGCCAGAAAATCATTGTCCAGAGTCAACCTGGGCGGGGGTCCTTGAGGTCTTCTTGAGAGGGTCATGAGGCAAAAATGAGGGAAACTTCACACCGACCCTTAGAGTGGTAGATGAGAGGCAGCCCTCAGGAAACGGTGGCCACCCAGAGCTGTTACTCCTAGCAGATTTTGGCTGGGAGCAAGCCTTGTATGTAGTGCTTTTTCAGGGGGAATATCAGTTTCAGCCGTGGGAACCTGCAAAAGCGGATGGTACTTTTCCATAGGAAGGAAAGCACAGAGCCTCAGTGCTCCAGGAGCTGATGAGAGGCAGTCCTCAACATTCCAGGATCAGCCAGTCTTGCCAGGTGGCCCCCGGGAGGCCCAGCCAGCCAGACCTGTTCCATGTTGCCTTGGTTCCATGGGGCCTCACAGTGTCACAATGTACTCCTTGATTCCGGGAGTCCCTGTAGTGTCCCGATATTCTCCTTGTCACAATATTCTCCCTGCTTCAGTAGTGATAACAATGGCCCCTTGCTTCCCTAAGGTCCTGCAGAGTCACCATGGCCCCTGGGCTCCATGTGGCCCTGCTGTGTAACAAAGGCTCCTTGGTTCTCTGGGCCGCACAGCTTCATCACTGACCCTTGGTTCCATTGGGGTCCCGAGTCTCACAAAGGTGGCCCTGATTGCATGAGGCACCAGAGTGTCAAAATGGTCTCTTTGGTTCCATGAGGTTCCGCAGTGTCCCCATGGTCGCTGTCAGAGGCTGGATGACATCAATGTCCCCAGACCCGTCGGGATGCTCGGAATGGCCGAGTGGGGCCGGGGCTGGGACAGACCTTGGAATGAGGTGGGACAGAGCCCCGCCCCCAGCCATGGCCTGGCAGATCTGCCAATCACACAGCAGGGGTAGCGCCCACCCAGCTCTGATTGGCTGAGCCGTCAATCAATCCCACACAGCAGGAGCAGCGCCCACCCAGCTCTGATTGGTTGAGCCGTTAATCAGTCACACAGCAGGAGCAGCGCCCAGCCTGCTCTGATTGGTTGAGCTGTCAATCAATCACACAGCAGGGGCAGCGCCCAGCCAGCTCTGATTGGCTGAGCCGTCAATCAATCCCACACAGCAGGAGCAGCGCCCACCCAGCTCTGATTGGCTGAGCCGTCAATCAATCACACAGCAGGGGCAGCGCCCACCCAGCTCTGATTGGCCGAGCTGTCAATCAATCCCACACAAAGGCAATGAAACACAGCAGTGAGTGGGAAGAAAGCAGATGTCCCCGGAAAGAGGAGAGCTTACAAAACGCTAGGGAATTGAAAAAATCGGGCATGACGTCAAGCCCTGGTCTGAATCCTGAAATCTCCTGGGTCTGTGTCTCAGCCACACTGGAAGCCTAGCAGCTGGTAGCTCTCTGCATATCTATCTGGAGATCTTCTGTCTTTCTGTCTCTTTTTTCTCTTTTAACCTTCTTATCCTCTTTTACTGGAATGTTTTTGGGTAGTTTAACATTTTTATGCCTAAAGGTTTCCATCTTAAATGGGCTGAGTTAATGATGTTCCTGCTACGCTAAGTGTTGCACGTTGAATTGGATGTTGTATGAAATCATTTGCCAAAGGAGCTCGGTTTTCTGTATTTTTCCAGTACACTTTTGTGTCGTTTTGACCTCTTGAGAATATCTGGCTGGGGTTTCTACTCTGCACCAAACTCGAGGAAAGGAACCTTTGCTCACCCTCAGCATTTCAGTGTTCTGCGGTGTTACAGGCGCGCAGGCTCAGCACGGCCTCTTGTTTCCATCAGGCCCTGCTGTGTCACACTGGCCCTTGGTTCCATGAGCATCTGGAGTGTCACACAGCCTGATGACATTTGTCCTTGCTGCCTCTCCCATCCCAGTGCTCCAGGAACAGCCCCGAGCCACCTGTGAGGGACAGGCCCTGCTGGCCCAGGCCTGGGCTCAGGCCTTGGCCTTTCTGCTTCCTCCAACTAGCCCAGGCCTTGCTCAGCATTGCAGTTCCCTGCTCACAGCCTCGGGCTCCTGCAATCCTGGCCTCAAGGATCTGCTCTCACCACTCCCTGGGGAGCCTTTGGCAGTCCCTGCCCTCAGTGGGGCCACTGATGCTCCAAGGGACTTGGAGTTTTGCTTCTGACTCCTTGAGCAGCTTCTTCAACCTTCTCTCAGTGCCTGGGGCTCCTGGACTCAGCCCCAAATCCACCGTTGGGGATCATTAAAATACAGAAAACCCTCAGGAGCTCTTTGTCTTCTTTCCAATGTCTTCCAGTCTCCAGGCCTTGTGCAGCTGCTTGGAGTCACTTTGGAGTTCTCTTAAGGAGGAAGATTTCAAGGTACAGCTCACGATTTTCAGTGTTATAAAAGGGAGTAATTTTTCTTTTTCAGTTCCAAGAAGAAGCAACTTAGGCATTCCCCAGGTGATCTTGATGCTGAACGTCTCCTTAGGAGGCGTGGGCCCACAGAAGAATGAGCCCCTTGCAGGCTGACCCTGTTTGGACAAGCTGCTCCCCAAGCCCAGCCTCAGCGTGTCTGACATGGCCCAGCTGGGACTGACATCCCTGGCCCTGCACCGGAAGCCCTTCCCCCCTGAACTCTGCAGCTGGCTGTCCCTGCCCACTGCACCATGTCGCACGTGCTCTCCTCAGGGCTCTGCCTGCATCCAGGCCCGGGACAAGTATTCCTGTTTGTGAGGAAAGAAGGGAAAAGCCTGAGCAGGTCTCCTAAACGACAAATCCCCACTGTAGAAGCACATGCTGAGTACAGGCTGCCTGGAATGATGACACCTTTCTACTAGGGACAGTGGGACCAGAAATGATGTCTGGATGCAGAATTCTCGGAGTCTTGCAGCTGAATTCTCTGTCCTTGTCCTTTCCCTGCATCTCTGTTGCAGATGGAAGCTGCTGGTGCCTTTCTCAGCTGTGACCTGTCTTTTGAATGCAGACAGATGTTCCCAGGTGTGTTAAGCAGGTGCTGCTCAATGTTTATGCAAAGCTTTGGTGTGCTCATGGAACCAAGGGGACCCTTGTGACACAGCGGGGGCTGATGGAACCAAGGAGACAATTGTGACAGTTGAGAGCCTCACAGAAACAAGGCTCCATTGTGACGCTGAAGGCAATTACGGAATCCACATCACTGTGACACAGCCGGGCCACGTGGAACCAATGGTCCCTTATGACAATGCAGATCCAAGGAGACCATGGTGACACTATGGGACCGCATGGATCCAAGGGGCCACTGTGACACTGAAGAACTTCATGGAAGCCAGGGTGCAGTGTGACACAGCGGTGCCTGATTGGAAGAAAAGGAACCACTGCTGACAGCCCAGAAACTCCTGGAACCAAGGGGCTGTGGTGACACAGCAGGGCCACATGGAACGAAGGAGACCTGTGACATTTAGGAACCTCATGGAACCAAGAGTCCACTATGACACTGCAGAAACAAGGAGACCATTGGGACGTTGTGGAAGCTCACAGAACCAAGCAGCCCTTGTGACACTCCAGGGCCTCGTTGAAGCAGGGAGACCACTGTGACAGTCCAGAACGTCATGGAACTAAGGCTCTCTTGTGACACAGCAGGCTCCCATGCAACCAATTGTCCATTGTGACAATGCAGATCCCAGGAGACCATGGTTACACTACGGAAGCTCATGGAACCAAGGGTCCATTGTGACAAAGCAAGGCCTTGTGGAACCAAGGAGAGCATTGTGACGTAATGGAACCTCGTGGAACCAAGGGTCCGTTGTTAGAGTCCAGAACCAAGGACAGCATTGTGACAGTCCAGAACCTCATGGGACCAAGATTCCCTTGTTACACAGTGGCACTTGATGGAACCAAGGAGCCACTGTAGCACAGCAAAGCTGCATGAAACCTATGGTCCATAGTGCTACTGCGGATCCAGGGAAACCATGGCGATACCACGGAACCTCACGGAGCCAAGGGTCCAGTGTGACCCGGCAGAACCTCTTGGAATCAAGGCAACCATGTCACACTATGGAACCTCATGGAGCCAGGGGTCCAGTGTGCCATTGCGGGGCCTCACTGGAGCAAATAGTCGTTGTGACACGGCGGGGCTGCTTGTAACCAACTGTCCATCGTGATACTGCAGATCCAAGAGACAGTGCTGACACTATGGCAGTTCATGGAACCGAGAGGCTGTTGTGACACACCAAGGCCTCGTGGCACCAAGGAGAGCATTGTGGCAGTGCAGAACTAAGGAGGCCATTTTGACAGTACAGACCCAAATGGAACCAAGGGTCCACTGTTATCCAGCAGGGCCTCGTGGAACCAAGGGGCCCTCGTGAAAGTGTGCAAGGGGCATAATGGAGTCAGGGACACCACTGATACTGAAATCTGCTGGATAGCAACTTTTGAACACAGTTTTGAGGATCTGAGAGCAGGTATTCTTTATTACACCATGGTGGCCACTTGGGCAATCCTTCATCTACTCGAGTGCACTGGCCACCAGGCAATCGGAGCTTTTATCACTCACACTGATGATGTATTCATTAGTTAACCCCACCTGGAATTTATTTGCCATAATTGCACCCCTTCTCACAAGTCCTTCTATGGTTCTTTGGAGTCTGCCTTCAACATGCACTGTCCTTTTTAGGTGACTGCTCTTTGATCCCCGCTTTTGAGGAAGGGCAATATTATTGTTGTGTATAACTTCTGCTTTTGTCAGCCTTGCAGAGCTGAGCTGACATTCTCCTTGCATTTTGTGCACGCTCTGTTTGCCTCAGCTACATCCTTTGTGCGTTTCTCCAAGGCTGTGCTCTTCTGTTCTCTGCCCGCGATAAGTGTAAATGTTCTTCTGTTCTCCTGTCCTTGTCACAATGCTCCCCCCACGAGGCGTGTCTGCAAGCCCCTCCAACCCATGGACTTGGGGTGGGCAAGTGCTCCTGAGGGAACAGGGATGGGACAGCTGGGCTGGACTGGCCCAAGGGATGTTCCATTCCATGTCACAGCACGATCAGCAATCAACTGGGAGAAGCAGGGGGATGGGGGATTTGCGGGGGGGGGGGGGGAGTGTCACCATCTACCAAGACAGGCCGGGGATTGTTTGATCTCAGAGGTAATAGCAGGCAAATAGCAGGGGACAAATCAGTTTATTCAACAACAGCAATGCATTTTTATTGAATGCCAAACAATTCAGTTGCGATAGAGGGGAGAGATATAGGAAATGGAGTCTAGAGAGAGAAAAAGAGGGGAAGGGGGAAATAGCTACCAACAGACGAGACCAACGTCATGGTGCGCCAGCCAATGGAAGGGTGGTCATCCGTGGGGAGTACTCAGGGTCTCCTCCAGAGGATCGCTCTTTTATAGTCCTTTTTCAAAGCGAGTGGCTTGTGGCCAAGAGGTGGGGAGATTTATGGAGCATTGTGTGGGGCTCCAAGAGACAGGTGCGGTCGTGCAGTACATGCAGGCTTCAGCTGGTACCATGACAGCAGAGTCCAGTGAGCACAACACACCTGCAAAGAGTCCCTTGGCAAGCACCCACCTCAAGCAGGCCAGAAAATCATTGTCCAGAGTCAACCTGGGCGGGGGTCCTTGAGGTCTTCTTGAGAGGGTCATGAGGCAAAAATGAGGGAAACTTCACACCGACCCTTAGAGTGGTAGATGAGAGGCAGCCCTCAGGAAACGGTGGCCACCCAGAGCTGTTACTCCTAGCAGATTTTGGCTGGGAGCAAGCCTTGTATGTAGTGCTTTTTCAGGGGGAATATCAGTTTCAGCCGTGGGAACCTGCAAAAGCGGATGGTACTTTTCCATAGGAAGGAAAGCACAGAGCCTCAGTGCTCCAGGAGCTGAGGAGAGGCAGTCCTCAACATTCCAGGATCAGCCAGTCTTGCCAGGTGGCCCCCGGGAGGCCCAGCCAGCCAGACCTGTTCCATGTTGCCTTGGTTCCATGGGGCCTCACAGTGTCACAATGTACTCCTTGATTCCGGGAGTCCCTGTAGTGTCCCGATATTCTCCTTGTCACAATATTCTCCCTGCTTCAGTAGTGATAACAATGGCCCCTTGCTTCCCTAAGGTCCTGCAGAGTCACCATGGCCCCTGGGCTCCATGTGGCCCTGCTGTGTAACAAAGGCTCCTTGGTTCTCTGGGCCGCACAGCTTCATCACTGACCCTTGGTTCCATTGGGGTCCCGAGTCTCACAAAGGTGGCCCTGATTGCATGAGGCACCAGAGTGTCAAAATGGTCTCTTTGGTTCCATGAGGTTCCGCAGTGTCCCCATGGTCGCTGTCAGAGGCTGGATGACATCAATGTCCCCAGACCCGTCGGGATGCTCGGAATGGCCGAGTGGGGCCGGGGCTGGGACAGACCTTGGAATGAGGTGGGACAGAGCCCCGCCCCCAGCCATGGCCTGGCAGATCTGCCAATCACACAGCAGGGGTAGCGCCCACCCAGCTCTGATTGGCTGAGCCGTCAATCAATCCCACACAGCAGGAGCAGCGCCCACCCAGCTCTGATTGGTTGAGCCGTTAATCAGTCACACAGCAGGAGCAGCGCCCAGCCTGCTCTGATTGGTTGAGCTGTCAATCAATCACACAGCAGGGGCAGCGCCCACCCAGCTCTGATTGGCTGAGCCGTCAATCAATCACACAGCAGGGGCAGCGCCCACCCAGCTCTGATTGGCCGAGCTGTCAATCAATCCCACACAAAGGCAATGAAACACAGCAGTGAGTGGGAAGAAAGCAGATGTCCCCGGAAAGAGGAGAGCTTACAAAACGCTAGGGAATTGAAAAAATCGGGCATGACGTCAAGCCCTGGTCTGAATCCTGAAATCTCCTGGGTCTGTGTCTCAGCCACACTGGAAGCCTAGCAGCTGGTAGCTCTCTGCATATCTATCTGGAGATCTTCTGTCTTTCTGTCTCTTTTTTCTCTTTTAACCTTCTTATCCTCTTTTACTGGAATGTTTTTGGGTAGTTTAACATTTTTATGCCTAAAGGTTTCCATCTTACATGGGCTGAGTTAATGATGTTCCTGCTACGCTAAGTGTTGCACGTTGAATTGGATGTTGTATGAAATCATTTGCCAAAGGAGCTCGGTTTTCTGTATTTTTCCAGTACACTTTTGTGTCGTTTTGACCTCTTGAGAATATCTGGCTGGGGTTTCTACTCTGCACCAAACTCGAGGAAAGGAACCTTTGCTCACCCTCAGCATTTCAGTGTTCTGCGGTGTTACAGGCGCGCAGGCTCAGCACGGCCTCTTGTTTCCATCAGGCCCTGCTGTGTCACACTGGCCCTTGGTTCCATGAGCATCTGGAGTGTCACACAGCCTGATGACATTTGTCCTTGCTGCCTCTCCCATCCCAGTGCTCCAGGAACAGCCCCGAGCCACCTGTGAGGGACAGGCCCTGCTGGCCCAGGCCTGGGCTCAGGCCTTGGCCTTTCTGCTTCCTCCAACCAGCCCAGGCCTTGCTCAGCATTGCAGTTCCCTGCTCACAGCCTCGGGCTCCTGCAATCCTGGCCTCAAGGATCTGCTCTCACCACTCCCTGGGGAACCTTTGGCAGTCCCTGCCCTCAGTGGGGCCACTGATGCTCCAAGGGACTTGGAGTTTTGCTTCTGACTCCTTGAGCAGCTTCTTCAACCTTCTCTCAGTGCCTGGGGCTCCTGGACTCAGCCCCAAATCCACCGTTGGGGATCATTAAAATACAGAAAACCCTCAGGAGCTCTTTGTCTTCTTTCCAATGTCTTCCAGTCTCCAGGCCTTGTGCAGCTGCTTGGAGTCACTTTGGAGTTCTCTTAAGGAGGAAGATTTCAAGGTACAGCTCACGATTTTCAGTGTTATAAAAGGGAGTAATTTTTCTTTTTCAGTTCCAAGAAGAAGCAACTTAGGCATTCCCCAGGTGATCTTGATGCTGAACGTCTCCTTAGGAGGCGTGGGCCCACAGAAGAATGAGCCCCTTGCAGGCTGACCCTGTTTGGACAAGCTGCTCCCCAAGCCCAGCCTCAGCGTGTCTGACATGGCCCAGCTGGGACTGACATCCCTGGCCCTGCACCGGAAGCCCTTCCCCCCTGAACTCTGCAGCTGGCTGTCCCTGCCCACTGCACCATGTCGCACGTGCTCTCCTCAGGGCTCTGCCTGCATCCAGGCCCGGGACAAGTATTCCTGTTTGTGAGGAAAGAAGGGAAAAGCCTGAGCAGGTCTCCTAAACGACAAATCCCCACTGTAGAAGCACATGCTGAGTACAGGCTGCCTGGAATGATGACACCTTTCTACTAGGGACAGTGGGACCAGAAATGATGTCTGGATGCAGAATTCTCGGAGTCTTGCAGCTGAATTCTCTGTCCTTGTCCTTTCCCTGCATCTCTGTTGCAGATGGAAGCTGCTGGTGCCTTTCTCAGCTGTGACCTGTCTTTTGAATGCAGACAGATGTTCCCAGGTGTGTTAAGCAGGTGCTGCTCAATGTTTATGCAAAGCTTTGGTGTGCTCATGGAACCAAGGGGACCCTTGTGACACAGCGGGGGCTGATGGAACCAAGGAGACAATTGTGACAGTTGAGAGCCTCACAGAAACAAGGCTCCATTGTGACGCTGAAGGCAATTACGGAATCCACATCACTGTGACACAGCCGGGCCACGTGGAACCAATGGTCCCTTATGACAATGCAGATCCAAGGAGACCATGGTGACACTATGGGACCGCATGGATCCAAGGGGCCACTGTGACACTGAAGAACTTCATGGAAGCCAGGGTGCAGTGTGACACAGCGGTGCCTGATTGGAAGAAAAGGAACCACTGCTGACAGCCCAGAAACTCCTGGAACCAAGGGGCTGTGGTGACACAGCAGGGCCACATGGAACCAAGGAGACCTGTGACATTTAGGAACCTCATGGAACCAAGAGTCCACTATGACACTGCAGAAACAAGGAGACCATTGGGACGTTGTGGAAGCTCACAGAACCAAGCAGCCCTTGTGACACTCCAGGGCCTCGTTGAAGCAGGGAGACCACTGTGACAGTCCAGAACGTCATGGAACTAAGGCTCTCTTGTGACACAGCAGGCTCCCATGCAACCAATTGTCCATTGTGACAATGCAGATCCCAGGAGACCATGGTTACACTACGGAAGCTCATGGAACCAAGGGTCCATTGTGACAAAGCAAGGCCTTGTGGAACCAAGGAGAGCATTGTGACGTAATGGAACCTCGTGGAACCAAGGGTCCGTTGTTAGAGTCCAGAACCAAGGACAGCATTGTGACAGTCCAGAACCTCATGGGACCAAGATTCCCTTGTTACACAGTGGCACTTGATGGAACCAAGGAGCCACTGTAGCACAGCAAAGCTGCATGAAACCTATGGTCCATAGTGCTACTGCGGATCCAGGGAAACCATGGCGATACCACGGAACCTCACGGAGCCAAGGGTCCAGTGTGACCCGGCAGAACCTCTTGGAATCAAGGCAACCATGTCACACTATGGAACCTCATGGAGCCAGGGGTCCAGTGTGCCATTGCGGGGCCTCACTGGAGCAAATAGTCGTTGTGACACGGCGGGGCTGCTTGTAACCAACTGTCCATCGTGATACTGCAGATCCAAGAGACAGTGCTGACACTATGGCAGTTCATGGAACCGAGAGGCTGTTGTGACACACCAAGGCCTCGTGGCACCAAGGAGAGCATTGTGGCAGTGCAGAACTAAGGAGGCCATTTTGACAGTACAGACCCAAATGGAACCAAGGGTCCACTGTTATCCAGCAGGGCCTCGTGGAACCAAGGGGCCCTCGTGAAAGTGTGCAAGGGGCATAATGGAGTCAGGGACACCACTGATACTGAAATCTGCTGGATAGCAACTTTTGAACACAGTTTTGAGGATCTGAGAGCAGGTATTCTTTATTACACCATGGTGGCCACTTGGGCAATCCTTCATCTACTCGAGTGCACTGGCCACCAGGCAATCGGAGCTTTTATCACTCACACTGATGATGTATTCATTAGTTAACCCCACCTGGAATTTATTTGCTATAATTGCACCCCTTCTCACAAGTCCTTCTATGGTTCTTTGGAGTCTGCCTTCAACATGCACTGTCCTTTTTAGGTGACTGCTCTTTGATCCCCGCTTTTGAGGAAGGGCAATATTATTGTTGTGTATAACTTCTGCTTTTGTCAGCCTTGCAGAGCTGAGCTGACATTCTCCTTGCATTTTGTGCACGCTCTGTTTGCCTCAGCTACATCCTTTGTGCGTTTCTCCAAGGCTGTGCTCTTCTGTTCTCTGCCCGCGATAAGTGTAAATGTTCTTCTGTTCTCCTGTCCTTGTCACAATGCTCCCCCCACGAGGCGTGTCTGCAAGCCCCTCCAACCCATGGACTTGGGGTGGGCAAGTGCTCCTGAGGGAACAGGGATGGGACAGCTGGGCTGGACTGGCCCAAGGGATGTTCCATTCCATGTCACAGCACGATCAGCAATCAACTGGGAGAAGCAGGGGGATGGGGGATTTGCGGGGGGGGGGGGGGAGTGTCACCATCTACCAAGACAGGCCGGGGATTGTTTGATCTCAGAGGTAATAGCAGGCAAATAGCAGGGGACAAATCAGTTTATTCAACAACAGCAATGCATTTTTATTGAATGCCAAACAATTCAGTTGCGCTAGAGGGGAGAGATATAGGAAATGGAGTCTAGAGAGAGAAAAAGAGGGGAAGGGGGAAATAGCTACCAACAGACGAGACCAACGTCATGGTGCGCCAGCCAATGGAAGGGTGGTCATCCGTGGGGAGTACTCAGGGTCTCCTCCAGAGGATCGCTCTTTTATAGTCCTTTTTCAAAGCGAGTGGCTTGTGGCCAAGAGGTGGGGAGATTTATGGAGCATTGTGTGGGGCTCCAAGAGACAGGTGCGGTCGTGCAGTACATGCAGGCTTCAGCTGGTACCATGACAGCAGAGTCCAGTGAGCACAACACACCTGCAAAGAGTCCCTTGGCAAGCACCCACCTCAAGCAGGCCAGAAAATCATTGTCCAGAGTCAACCTGGGCGGGGGTCCTTGAGGTCTTCTTGAGAGGGTCATGAGGCAAAAATGAGGGAAACTTCACACCGACCCTTAGAGTGGTAGATGAGAGGCAGCCCTCAGGAAACGGTGGCCACCCAGAGCTGTTACTCCTAGCAGATTTTGGCTGGGAGCAAGCCTTGTATGTAGTGCTTTTTCAGGGGGAATATCAGTTTCAGCCGTGGGAACCTGCAAAAGCGGATGGTACTTTTCCATAGGAAGGAAAGCACAGAGCCTCAGTGCTCCAGGAGCTGAGGAGAGGCAGTCCTCAACATTCCAGGATCAGCCAGTCTTGCCAGGTGGCCCCCGGGAGGCCCAGCCAGCCAGACCTGTTCCATGTTGCCTTGGTTCCATGGGGCCTCACAGTGTCACAATGTACTCCTTGATTCCGGGAGTCCCTGTAGTGTCCCGATATTCTCCTTGTCACAATATTCTCCCTGCTTCAGTAGTGATAACAATGGCCCCTTGCTTCCCTAAGGTCCTGCAGAGTCACCATGGCCCCTGGGCTCCATGTGGCCCTGCTGTGTAACAAAGGCTCCTTGGTTCTCTGGGCCGCACAGCTTCATCACTGACCCTTGGTTCCATTGGGGTCCCGAGTCTCACAAAGGTGGCCCTGATTGCATGAGGCACCAGAGTGTCAAAATGGTCTCTTTGGTTCCATGAGGTTCCGCAGTGTCCCCATGGTCGCTGTCAGAGGCTGGATGACATCAATGTCCCCAGACCCGTCGGGATGCTCGGAATGGCCGAGTGGGGCCGGGGCTGGGACAGACCTTGGAATGAGGTGGGACAGAGCCCCGCCCCCAGCCATGGCCTGGCAGATCTGCCAATCACACAGCAGGGGTAGCGCCCACCCAGCTCTGATTGGCTGAGCCGTCAATCAATCCCACACAGCAGGAGCAGCGCCCACCCAGCTCTGATTGGTTGAGCCGTTAATCAGTCACACAGCAGGAGCAGCGCCCAGCCTGCTCTGATTGGTTGAGCTGTCAATCAATCACACAGCAGGGGCAGCGCCCACCCAGCTCTGATTGGCTGAGCCGTCAATCAATCACACAGCAGGGGCAGCGCCCACCCAGCTCTGATTGGCCGAGCTGTCAATCAATCCCACACAAAGGCAATGAAACACAGCAGTGAGTGGGAAGAAAGCAGATGTCCCCGAAAAGAGGAGAGCTTACAAAACGCTAGGGAATTGAAAAAATCGGGCATGACGTCAAGCCCTGGTCTGAATCCTGAAATCTCCTGGGTCTGTGTCTCAGCCACACTGGAAGCCTAGCAGCTGGTAGCTCTCTGCATATCTATCTGGAGATCTTCTGTCTTTCTGTCTCTTTTTTCTCTTTTAACCTTCTTATCCTCTTTTACTGGAATGTTTTTGGGTAGTTTAACATTTTTATGCCTAAAGGTTTCCATCTTACATGGGCTGAGTTAATGATGTTCCTGCTACGCTAAGTGTTGCACGTTGAATTGGATGTTGTATGAAATCATTTGCCAAAGGAGCTCGGTTTTCTGTATTTTTCCAGTACACTTTTGTGTCGTTTTGACCTCTTGAGAATATCTGGCTGGGGTTTCTACTCTGCACCAAACTCGAGGAAAGGAACCTTTGCTCACCCTCAGCATTTCAGTGTTCTGCGGTGTTACAGGCGCGCAGGCTCAGCACGGCCTCTTGTTTCCATCAGGCCCTGCTGTGTCACACTGGCCCTTGGTTCCATGAGCATCTGGAGTGTCACACAGCCTGATGACATTTGTCCTTGCTGCCTCTCCCATCCCAGTGCTCCAGGAACAGCCCCGAGCCACCTGTGAGGGACAGGCCCTGCTGGCCCAGGCCTGGGCTCAGGCCTTGGCCTTTCTGCTTCCTCCAACCAGCCCAGGCCTTGCTCAGCATTGCAGTTCCCTGCTCACAGCCTCGGGCTCCTGCAATCCTGGCCTCAAGGATCTGCTCTCACCACTCCCTGGGGAGCCTTTGGCAGTCCCTGCCCTCAGTGGGGCCACTGATGCTCCAAGGGACTTGGAGTTTTGCTTCTGACTCCTTGAGCAGCTTCTTCAACCTTCTCTCAGTGCCTGGGGCTCCTGGACTCAGCCCCAAATCCACCGTTGGGGATCATTAAAATACAGAAAACCCTCAGGAGCTCTTTGTCTTCTTTCCAATGTCTTCCAGTCTCCAGGCCTTGTGCAGCTGCTTGGAGTCACTTTGGAGTTCTCTTAAGGAGGAAGATTTCAAGGTACAGCTCACGATTTTCAGTGTTATAAAAGGGAGTAATTTTTCTTTTTCAGTTCCAAGAAGAAGCAACTTAGGCATTCCCCAGGTGATCTTGATGCTGAACGTCTCCTTAGGAGGCGTGGGCCCACAGAAGAATGAGCCCCTTGCAGGCTGACCCTGTTTGGACAAGCTGCTCCCCAAGCCCAGCCTCAGCGTGTCTGACATGGCCCAGCTGGGACTGACATCCCTGGCCCTGCACCGGAAGCCCTTCCCCCCTGAACTCTGCAGCTGGCTGTCCCTGCCCACTGCACCATGTCGCACGTGCTCTCCTCAGGGCTCTGCCTGCATCCAGGCCCGGGACAAGTATTCCTGTTTGTGAGGAAAGAAGGGAAAAGCCTGAGCAGGTCTCCTAAACGACAAATCCCCACTGTAGAAGCACATGCTGAGTACAGGCTGCCTGGAATGATGACACCTTTCTACTAGGGACAGTGGGACCAGAAATGATGTCTGGATGCAGAATTCTCGGAGTCTTGCAGCTGAATTCTCTGTCCTTGTCCTTTCCCTGCATCTCTGTTGCAGATGGAAGCTGCTGGTGCCTTTCTCAGCTGTGACCTGTCTTTTGAATGCAGACAGATGTTCCCAGGTGTGTTAAGCAGGTGCTGCTCAATGTTTATGCAAAGCTTTGGTGTGCTCATGGAACCAAGGGGACCCTTGTGACACAGCGGGGGCTGATGGAACCAAGGAGACAATTGTGACAGTTGAGAGCCTCACAGAAACAAGGCTCCATTGTGACGCTGAAGGCAATTACGGAATCCACATCACTGTGACACAGCCGGGCCACGTGGAACCAATGGTCCCTTATGACAATGCAGATCCAAGGAGACCATGGTGACACTATGGGACCGCATGGATCCAAGGGGCCACTGTGACACTGAAGAACTTCATGGAAGCCAGGGTGCAGTGTGACACAGCGGTGCCTGATTGGAAGAAAAGGAACCACTGCTGACAGCCCAGAAACTCCTGGAACCAAGGGGCTGTGGTGACACAGCAGGGCCACATGGAACCAAGGAGACCTGTGACATTTAGGAACCTCATGGAACCAAGAGTCCACTATGACACTGCAGAAACAAGGAGACCATTGGGACGTTGTGGAAGCTCACAGAACCAAGCAGCCCTTGTGACACTCCAGGGCCTCGTTGAAGCAGGGAGACCACTGTGACAGTCCAGAACGTCATGGAACTAAGGCTCTCTTGTGACACAGCAGGCTCCCATGCAACCAATTGTCCATTGTGACAATGCAGATCCCAGGAGACCATGGTTACACTACGGAAGCTCATGGAACCAAGGGTCCATTGTGACAAAGCAAGGCCTTGTGGAACCAAGGAGAGCATTGTGACGTAATGGAACCTCGTGGAACCAAGGGTCCGTTGTTAGAGTCCAGAACCAAGGACAGCATTGTGACAGTCCAGAACCTCATGGGACCAAGATTCCCTTGTTACACAGTGGCACTTGATGGAACCAAGGAGCCACTGTAGCACAGCAAAGCTGCATGAAACCTATGGTCCATAGTGCTACTGCGGATCCAGGGAAACCATGGCGATACCACGGAACCTCACGGAGCCAAGGGTCCAGTGTGACCCGGCAGAACCTCTTGGAATCAAGGCAACCATGTCACACTATGGAACCTCATGGAGCCAGGGGTCCAGTGTGCCATTGCGGGGCCTCACTGGAGCAAATAGTCGTTGTGACACGGCGGGGCTGCTTGTAACCAACTGTCCATCGTGATACTGCAGATCCAAGAGACAGTGCTGACACTATGGCAGTTCATGGAACCGAGAGGCTGTTGTGACACACCAAGGCCTCGTGGCACCAAGGAGAGCATTGTGGCAGTGCAGAACTAAGGAGGCCATTTTGACAGTACAGACCCAAATGGAACCAAGGGTCCACTGTTATCCAGCAGGGCCTCGTGGAACCAAGGGGCCCTCGTGAAAGTGTGCAAGGGGCATAATGGAGTCAGGGACACCACTGATACTGAAATCTGCTGGATAGCAACTTTTGAACACAGTTTTGAGGATCTGAGAGCAGGTATTCTTTATTACACCATGGTGGCCACTTGGGCAATCCTTCATCTACTCGAGTGCACTGGCCACCAGGCAATCGGAGCTTTTATCACTCACACTGATGATGTATTCATTAGTTAACCCCACCTGGAATTTATTTGCTATAATTGCACCCCTTCTCACAAGTCCTTCTATGGTTCTTTGGAGTCTGCCTTCAACATGCACTGTCCTTTTTAGGTGACTGCTCTTTGATCCCCGCTTTTGAGGAAGGGCAATATTATTGTTGTGTATAACTTCTGCTTTTGTCAGCCTTGCAGAGCTGAGCTGACATTCTCCTTGCATTTTGTGCACGCTCTGTTTGCCTCAGCTACATCCTTTGTGCGTTTCTCCAAGGCTGTGCTCTTCTGTTCTCTGCCCGCGATAAGTGTAAATGTTCTTCTGTTCTCCTGTCCTTGTCACAATGCTCCCCCCACGAGGCGTGTCTGCAAGCCCCTCCAACCCATGGACTTGGGGTGGGCAAGTGCTCCTGAGGGAACAGGGATGGGACAGCTGGGCTGGACTGGCCCAAGGGATGTTCCATTCCATGTCACAGCACGATCAGCAATCAACTGGGAGAAGCAGGGGGATGGGGGATTTGCGGGGGGGGGGGGGGGAGTGTCACCATCTACCAAGACAGGCCGGGGATTGTTTGATCTCAGAGGTAATAGCAGGCAAATAGCAGGGGACAAATCAGTTTATTCAACAACAGCAATGCATTTTTATTGAATGCCAAACAATTCAGTTGCGCTAGAGGGGAGAGATATAGGAAATGGAGTCTAGAGAGAGAAAAAGAGGGGAAGGGGGAAATAGCTACCAACAGACGAGACCAACGTCATGGTGCGCCAGCCAATGGAAGGGTGGTCATCCGTGGGGAGTACTCAGGGTCTCCTCCAGAGGATCGCTCTTTTATAGTCCTTTTTCAAAGCGAGTGGCTTGTGGCCAAGAGGTGGGGAGATTTATGGAGCATTGTGTGGGGCTCCAAGAGACAGGTGCGGTCGTGCAGTACATGCAGGCTTCAGCTGGTACCATGACAGCAGAGTCCAGTGAGCACAACACACCTGCAAAGAGTCCCTTGGCAAGCACCCACCTCAAGCAGGCCAGAAAATCATTGTCCAGAGTCAACCTGGGCGGGGGTCCTTGAGGTCTTCTTGAGAGGGTCATGAGGCAAAAATGAGGGAAACTTCACACCGACCCTTAGAGTGGTAGATGAGAGGCAGCCCTCAGGAAACGGTGGCCACCCAGAGCTGTTACTCCTAGCAGATTTTGGCTGGGAGCAAGCCTTGTATGTAGTGCTTTTTCAGGGGGAATATCAGTTTCAGCCGTGGGAACCTGCAAAAGCGGATGGTACTTTTCCATAGGAAGGAAAGCACAGAGCCTCAGTGCTCCAGGAGCTGAGGAGAGGCAGTCCTCAACATTCCAGGATCAGCCAGTCTTGCCAGGTGGCCCCCGGGAGGCCCAGCCAGCCAGACCTGTTCCATGTTGCCTTGGTTCCATGGGGCCTCACAGTGTCACAATGTACTCCTTGATTCCGGGAGTCCCTGTAGTGTCCCGATATTCTCCTTGTCACAATATTCTCCCTGCTTCAGTAGTGATAACAATGGCCCCTTGCTTCCCTAAGGTCCTGCAGAGTCACCATGGCCCCTGGGCTCCATGTGGCCCTGCTGTGTAACAAAGGCTCCTTGGTTCTCTGGGCCGCACAGCTTCATCACTGACCCTTGGTTCCATTGGGGTCCCGAGTCTCACAAAGGTGGCCCTGATTGCATGAGGCACCAGAGTGTCAAAATGGTCTCTTTGGTTCCATGAGGTTCCGCAGTGTCCCCATGGTCGCTGTCAGAGGCTGGATGACATCAATGTCCCCAGACCCGTCGGGATGCTCGGAATGGCCGAGTGGGGCCGGGGCTGGGACAGACCTTGGAATGAGGTGGGACAGAGCCCCGCCCCCAGCCATGGCCTGGCAGATCTGCCAATCACACAGCAGGGGTAGCGCCCACCCAGCTCTGATTGGCTGAGCCGTCAATCAATCCCACACAGCAGGAGCAGCGCCCACCCAGCTCTGATTGGTTGAGCCGTTAATCAGTCACACAGCAGGAGCAGCGCCCAGCCTGCTCTGATTGGTTGAGCTGTCAATCAATCACACAGCAGGGGCAGCGCCCACCCAGCTCTGATTGGCTGAGCCGTCAATCAATCCCACACAGCAGGAGCAGCGCCCACCCAGCTCTGATTGGCTGAGCCGTCAATCAATCACACAGCAGGGGCAGCGCCCACCCAGCTCTGATTGGCCGAGCTGTCAATCAATCCCACACAAAGGCAATGAAACACAGCAGTGAGTGGGAAGAAAGCAGATGTCCCCGGAAAGAGGAGAGCTTACAAAACGCTAGGGAATTGAAAAAATCGGGCATGACGTCAAGCCCTGGTCTGAATCCTGAAATCTCCTGGGTCTGTGTCTCAGCCACACTGGAAGCCTAGCAGCTGGTAGCTCTCTGCATATCTATCTGGAGATCTTCTGTCTTTCTGTCTCTTTTTTCTCTTTTAACCTTCTTATCCTCTTTTACTGGAATGTTTTTGGGTAGTTTAACATTTTTATGCCTAAAGGTTTCCATCTTACATGGGCTGAGTTAATGATGTTCCTGCTACGCTAAGTGTTGCACGTTGAATTGGATGTTGTATGAAATCATTTGCCAAAGGAGCTCGGTTTTCTGTATTTTTCCAGTACACTTTTGTGTCGTTTTGACCTCTTGAGAATATCTGGCTGGGGTTTCTACTCTGCACCAAACTCGAGGAAAGGAACCTTTGCTCACCCTCAGCATTTCAGTGTTCTGCGGTGTTACAGGCGCGCAGGCTCAGCACGGCCTCTTGTTTCCATCAGGCCCTGCTGTGTCACACTGGCCCTTGGTTCCATGAGCATCTGGAGTGTCACACAGCCTGATGACATTTGTCCTTGCTGCCTCTCCCATCCCAGTGCTCCAGGAACAGCCCCGAGCCACCTGTGAGGGACAGGCCCTGCTGGCCCAGGCCTGGGCTCAGGCCTTGGCCTTTCTGCTTCCTCCAACCAGCCCAGGCCTTGCTCAGCATTGCAGTTCCCTGCTCACAGCCTCGGGCTCCTGCAATCCTGGCCTCAAGGATCTGCTCTCACCACTCCCTGGGGAGCCTTTGGCAGTCCCTGCCCTCAGTGGGGCCACTGATGCTCCAAGGGACTTGGAGTTTTGCTTCTGACTCCTTGAGCAGCTTCTTCAACCTTCTCTCAGTGCCTGGGGCTCCTGGACTCAGCCCCAAATCCACCGTTGGGGATCATTAAAATACAGAAAACCCTCAGGAGCTCTTTGTCTTCTTTCCAATGTCTTCCAGTCTCCAGGCCTTGTGCAGCTGCTTGGAGTCACTTTGGAGTTCTCTTAAGGAGGAAGATTTCAAGGTACAGCTCACGATTTTCAGTGTTATAAAAGGGAGTAATTTTTCTTTTTCAGTTCAAAGAAGAAGCAACTTAGGCATTCCCCAGGTGATCTTGATGCTGAACGTCTCCTTAGGAGGCGTGGGCCCACAGAAGAATGAGCCCCTTGCAGGCTGACCCTGTTTGGACAAGCTGCTCCCCAAGCCCAGCCTCAGCGTGTCTGACATGGCCCAGCTGGGACTGACATCCCTGGCCCTGCACCGGAAGCCCTTCCCCCTGAACTCTGCAGCTGGCTGTCCCTGCCCACTGCACCATGTCGCACGTGCTCTCCTCAGGGCTCTGCCTGCATCCAGGCCCGGGACAAGTATTCCTGTTTGTGAGGAAAGAAGGGAAAAGCCTGAGCAGGTCTCCTAAACGACAAATCCCCACTGTAGAAGCACATGCTGAGTACAGGCTGCCTGGAATGATGACACCTTTCTACTAGGGACAGTGGGACCAGAAATGATGTCTGGATGCAGAATTCTCGGAGTCTTGCAGCTGAATTCTCTGTCCTTGTCCTTTCCCTGCATCTCTGTTGCAGATGGAAGCTGCTGGTGCCTTTCTCAGCTGTGACCTGTCTTTTGAATGCAGACAGATGTTCCCAGGTGTGTTAAGCAGGTGCTGCTCAATGTTTATGCAAAGCTTTGGTGTGCTCATGGAACCAAGGGGACCCTTGTGACACAGCGGGGGCTGATGGAACCAAGGAGACAATTGTGACAGTTGAGAGCCTCACAGAAACAAGGCTCCATTGTGACGCTGAAGGCAATTACGGAATCCACATCACTGTGACACAGCCGGGCCACGTGGAACCAATGGTCCCTTATGACAATGCAGATCCAAGGAGACCATGGTGACACTATGGGACCGCATGGATCCAAGGGGCCACTGTGACACTGAAGAACTTCATGGAAGCCAGGGTGCAGTGTGACACAGCGGTGCCTGATTGGAAGAAAAGGAACCACTGCTGACAGCCCAGAAACTCCTGGAACCAAGGGGCTGTGGTGACACAGCAGGGCCACATGGAACCAAGGAGACCTGTGACATTTAGGAACCTCATGGAACCAAGAGTCCACTATGACACTGCAGAAACAAGGAGACCATTGGGACGTTGTGGAAGCTCACAGAACCAAGCAGCCCTTGTGACACTCCAGGGCCTCGTTGAAGCAGGGAGACCACTGTGACAGTCCAGAACGTCATAGAACTAAGGCTCTCTTGTGACACAGCAGGCTCCCATGCAACCAATTGTCCATTGTGACAATGCAGATCCCAGGAGACCATGGTTACACTACGGAAGCTCATGGAACCAAGGGTCCATTGTGACAAAGCAAGGCCTTGTGGAACCAAGGAGAGCATTGTGACGTAATGGAACCTCGTGGAACCAAGGGTCCGTTGTTAGAGTCCAGAACCAAGGACAGCATTGTGACAGTCCAGAACCTCATGGGACCAAGATTCCCTTGTTACACAGTGGCACTTGATGGAACCAAGGAGCCACTGTAGCACAGCAAAGCTGCATGAAACCTATGGTCCATAGTGCTACTGCGGATCCAGGGAAACCATGGCGATACCAAGGAACCTCACGGAGCCAAGGGTCCAGTGTGACCCGGCAGAACCTCTTGGAATCAAGGCAACCATGTCACACTATGGAACCTCATGGAGCCAAGGGTCCAGTGTGCCATTGCGGAGCCTCACTGGAGCAAATAGTCGTTGTGACACGGCGGGGCTGCTTGTAACCAACTGTCCATCGTGATACTGCAGATCCAAGAGACCGTGCTGACACTATGGCAGTTCATGGAACCGAGAGGCTGTTGTGACACACCAAGGCCTCGTGGCACCAAGGAGAGCATTGTGGCAGTGCAGAACCAAGGAGGCCATTTTGACAGTACAGACCCAAATGGAACCAAGGGTCCACTGTTATCCAGCAGGGCCTCGTGGAACCAAGGGGCCCTCGTGAAAGTGTGCAAGGGGCATAATGGAGTCAGGGACACCACTGATACTGAAATCTGCTGGATAGCAACTTTTGAACACAGTTTTGAGGATCTGAGAGCAGGTATTCTTTATTACACCATGGTGGCCACTTGGGCAATCCTTCATCTACTCGAGTGCACTGGCCACCAGGCAATCGGAGCTTTTATCACTCACACTGATGATGTATTCATTAGTTAACCCCACCTGGAATTTATTTGCCATAATTGCACCCCTTCTCACAAGTCCTTCTATGGTTCTTTGGAGTCTGCCTTCAACATGCACTGTCCTTTTTAGGTGACTGCTCTTTGATCCCCGCTTTTGAGGAAGGGCAATATTATTGTTGTGTATAACTTCTGCTTTTGTCAGCCTTGCAGAGCTGAGCTGACATTCTCCTTGCATTTTGTGCACGCTCTGTTTGCCTCAGCTACATCCTTTGTGCGTTTCTCCAAGGCTGTGCTCTTCTGTTCTCTGCCCTTGGTAAGTGTAAATGTTCTTCTGTTCTCCTGTCCTTGTCACAATGCTCCCCCCACGAGGCGTGTCTGCAAGCCCCTCCAACCCATGGACTTGGGGTGGGCAAGTGCTCCTGAGGGAACAGGGATGGGACAGCTGGGCTGGACTGGCGCAAGGGATGTTCCATTCCATGTCACAGCACGATCAGCAATCAACTGGGAGAAGCAGGGGGATGGGGGATTTGCGGGGGGGGGGTGTCACCATCTACCAAGACAGGCCGGGGATTGTTTGATCTCAGAGGTAATAGCAGGCAAATAGCGGGGAACAAATCAGTTTATTCAACAACAGCAATGCATTTTTATTGAATGCCAAACAATTCAGTTGCGATAGAGGGGAGAGATATAGGAAATGGAGTCTAGAGAGAGAAAAAGAGGGGAAGGGGGAAATAGCTACCAACAGACGAGACCAACGTCATGGTGCGCCAGCCAATGGAAGGGTGGTCATCCGTGGGGAGTACTCAGGGTCTCCTCCAGAGGATCGCTCTTTTATAGTCCTTTTTCAAAGCGAGTGGCTTGTGGCCAAGAGGTGGGGAGATTTATGGAGCATTGTGTGGGGCTCCAAGAGACAGGTGCGGTCGTGCAGTACATGCAGGCTTCAGCTGGTACCATGACAGCAGAGTCCAGTGAGCACAACACACCTGCAAAGAGTCCCTTGGCAAGCACCCACCTCAAGCAGGCCAGAAAATCATTGTCCAGAGTCAACCTGGGCGGGGGTCCTTGAGGTCTTCTTGAGAGGGTCATGAGGCAAAAATGAGGGAAACTTCACACCGACCCTTAGAGTGGTAGATGAGAGGCAGCCCTCAGGAAACGGTGGCCACCCAGAGCTGTTACTCCTAGCAGATTTTGGCTGGGAGCAAGCCTTGTATGTAGTGCTTTTTCAGGGGGAATATCAGTTTCAGCCGTGGGAACCTGCAAAAGCGGATGGTACTTTTCCATAGGAAGGAAAGCACAGAGCCTCAGTGCTCCAGGAGCTGATGAGAGGCAGTCCTCAACATTCCAGGATCAGCCAGTCTTGCCAGGTGGCCCCCGGGAGGCCCAGCCAGCCAGACCTGTTCCATGTTGCCTTGGTTCCATGGGGCCTCACAGTGTCACAATGTACTCCTTGATTCCGGGAGTCCCTGTAGTGTCCCGATATTCTCCTTGTCACAATATTCTCCCTGCTTCAGTAGTGATAACAATGGCCCCTTGCTTCCCTAAGGTCCTGCAGAGTCACCATGGCCCCTGGGCTCCATGTGGCCCTGCTGTGTAACAAAGGCTCCTTGGTTCTCTGGGCCGCACAGCTTCATCACTGACCCTTGGTTCCATTGGGGTCCCGAGTCTCACAAAGGTGGCCCTGATTGCATGAGGCACCAGAGTGTCAAAATGGTCTCTTTGGTTCCATGAGGTTCCGCAGTGTCCCCATGGTTGCTGTCAGAGGCTGGATGACATCAATGTCCCCAGACCCGTCGGGATGCTCGGAATGGCCGAGTGGGGCCGGGGCTGGGACAGACCTTGGAATGAGGTGGGACAGAGCCCCGCCCCCAGCCATGGCCTGGCAGATCTGCCAATCACACAGCAGGGGTAGCGCCCACCCAGCTCTGATTGGCTGAGCCGTCAATCAATCCCACACAGCAGGAGCAGCGCCCACCCAGCTCTGATTGGTTGAGCCGTTAATCAGTCACACAGCAGGAGCAGCGCCCAGCCTGCTCTGATTGGTTGAGCTGTCAATCAATCACACAGCAGGGGCAGCGCCCAGCCAGCTCTGATTGGCTGAGCCGTCAATCAATCCCACACAGCAGGAGCAGCGCCCACCCAGCTCTGATTGGCTGAGCCGTCAATCAATCACACAGCAGGGGCAGCGCCCACCCAGCTCTGATTGGCCGAGCTGTCAATCAATCCCACACAAAGGCAATGAAACACAGCAGTGAGTGGGAAGAAAGCAGATGTCCCCGGAAAGAGGAGAGCTTACAAAACGCTAGGGAATTGAAAAAATCGGGCATGACGTCAAGCCCTGGTCTGAATCCTGAAATCTCCTGGGTCTGTGTCTCAGCCACACTGGAAGCCTAGCAGCTGGTAGCTCTCTGCATATCTATCTGGAGATCTTCTGTCTTTCTGTCTCTTTTTTCTCTTTTAACCTTCTTATCCTCTTTTACTGGAATGTTTTTGGGTAGTTTAACATTTTTATGCCTAAAGGTTTCCATCTTACATGGGCTGAGTTAATGATGTTCCTGCTACGCTAAGTGTTGCACGTTGAATTGGATGTTGTATGAAATCATTTGCCAAAGGAGCTCGGTTTTCTGTATTTTTCCAGTACACTTTTGTGTCGTTTTGACCTCTTGAGAATATCTGGCTGGGGTTTCTACTCTGCACCAAACTCGAGGAAAGGAACCTTTGCTCACCCTCAGCATTTCAGTGTTCTGCGGTGTTACAGGCGCGCAGGCTCAGCACGGCCTCTTGTTTCCATCAGGCCCTGCTGTGTCACACTGGCCCTTGGTTCCATGAGCATCTGGAGTGTCACACAGCCTGATGACATTTGTCCTTGCTGCCTCTCCCATCCCAGTGCTCCAGGAACAGCCCCGAGCCACCTGTGAGGGACAGGCCCTGCTGGCCCAGGCCTGGGCTCAGGCCTTGGCCTTTCTGCTTCCTCCAACCAGCCCAGGCCTTGCTCAGCATTGCAGTTCCCTGCTCACAGCCTCGGGCTCCTGCAATCCTGGCCTCAAGGATCTGCTCTCACCACTCCCTGGGGAGCCTTTGGCAGTCCCTGCCCTCAGTGGGGCCACTGATGCTCCAAGGGAGTTGGAGTTTTGCTTCTGACTCCTTGAGCAGCTTCTTCAACCTTCTCTCAGTGCCTGGGGCTCCTGGACTCAGCCCCAAATCCACCGTTGGGGATCATTAAAATACAGAAAACCCTCAGGAGCTCTTTGTCTTCTTTCCAATGTCTTCCAGTCTCCAGGCCTTGTGCAGCTGCTTGGAGTCACTTTGGAGTTCTCTTAAGGAGGAAGATTTCAAGGTACAGCTCACGATTTTCAGTGTTATAAAAGGGAGTAATTTTTCTTTTTCAGTTCAAAGAAGAAGCAACTTAGGCATTCCCCAGGTGATCTTGATGCTGAACGTCTCCTTAGGAGGCGTGGGCCCACAGAAGAATGAGCCCCTTGCAGGCTGACCCTGTTTGGACAAGCTGCTCCCCAAGCCCAGCCTCAGCGTGTCTGACATGGCCCAGCTGGGACTGACATCCCTGGCCCTGCACCGGAAGCCCTTCCCCCTGAACTCTGCAGCTGGCTGTCCCTGCCCACTGCACCATGTCGCACGTGCTCTCCTCAGGGCTCTGCCTGCATCCAGGCCCGGGACAAGTATTCCTGTTTGTGAGGAAAGAAGGGAAAAGCCTGAGCAGGTCTCCTAAACGACAAATCCCCACTGTAGAAGCACATGCTGAGTACAGGCTGCCTGGAATGATGACACCTTTCTACTAGGGACAGTGGGACCAGAAATGATGTCTGGATGCAGAATTCTCGGAGTCTTGCAGCTGAATTCTCTGTCCTTGTCCTTTCCCTGCATCTCTGTTGCAGATGGAAGCTGCTGGTGCCTTTCTCAGCTGTGACCTGTCTTTTGAATGCAGACAGATGTTCCCAGGTGTGTTAAGCAGGTGCTGCTCAATGTTTATGCAAAGCTTTGGTGTGCTCATGGAACCAAGGGGACCCTTGTGACACAGCGGGGGCTGATGGAACCAAGGAGACAATTGTGACAGTTGAGAGCCTCACAGAAACAAGGCTCCATTGTGACGCTGAAGGCAATTACGGAATCCACATCACTGTGACACAGCCGGGCCACGTGGAACCAATGGTCCCTTATGACAATGCAGATCCAAGGAGACCATGGTGACACTATGGGACCGCATGGATCCAAGGGGCCACTGTGACACTGAAGAACTTCATGGAAGCCAGGGTGCAGTGTGACACAGCGGTGCCTGATTGGAAGAAAAGGAACCACTGCTGACAGCCCAGAAACTCCTGGAACCAAGGGGCTGTGGTGACACAGCAGGGCCACATGGAACCAAGGAGACCTGTGACATTTAGGAACCTCATGGAACCAAGAGTCCACTATGACACTGCAGAAACAAGGAGACCATTGGGACGTTGTGGAAGCTCACAGAACCAAGCAGCCCTTGTGACACTCCAGGGCCTCGTTGAAGCAGGGAGACCACTGTGACAGTCCAGAACGTCATAGAACTAAGGCTCTCTTGTGACACAGCAGGCTCCCATGCAACCAATTGTCCATTGTGACAATGCAGATCCCAGGAGACCATGGTTACACTACGGAAGCTCATGGAACCAAGGGTCCATTGTGACAAAGCAAGGCCTTGTGGAACCAAGGAGAGCATTGTGACGTAATGGAACCTCGTGGAACCAAGGGTCCGTTGTTAGAGTCCAGAACCAAGGACAGCATTGTGACAGTCCAGAACCTCATGGGACCAAGATTCCCTTGTTACACAGTGGCACTTGATGGAACCAAGGAGCCACTGTAGCACAGCAAAGCTGCATGAAACCTATGGTCCATAGTGCTACTGCGGATCCAGGGAAACCATGGCGATACCAAGGAACCTCACGGAGCCAAGGGTCCAGTGTGACCCGGCAGAACCTCTTGGAATCAAGGCAACCATGTCACACTATGGAACCTCATGGAGCCAAGGGTCCAGTGTGCCATTGCGGAGCCTCACTGGAGCAAATAGTCGTTGTGACACGGCGGGGCTGCTTGTAACCAACTGTCCATCGTGATACTGCAGATCCAAGAGACCGTGCTGACACTATGGCAGTTCATGGAACCGAGAGGCTGTTGTGACACACCAAGGCCTCGTGGCACCAAGGAGAGCATTGTGGCAGTGCAGAACCAAGGAGGCCATTTTGACAGTACAGACCCAAATGGAACCAAGGGTCCACTGTTATCCAGCAGGGCCTCGTGGAACCAAGGGGCCCTCGTGAAAGTGTGCAAGGGGCATAATGGAGTCAGGGACACCACTGATACTGAAATCTGCTGGATAGCAACTTTTGAACACAGTTTTGAGGATCTGAGAGCAGGTATTCTTTATTACACCATGGTGGCCACTTGGGCAATCCTTCATCTACTCGAGTGCACTGGCCACCAGGCAATCGGAGCTTTTATCACTCACACTGATGATGTATTCATTAGTTAACCCCACCTGGAATTTATTTGCCATAATTGCACCCCTTCTCACAAGTCCTTCTATGGTTCTTTGGAGTCTGCCTTCAACATGCACTGTCCTTTTTAGGTGACTGCTCTTTGATCCCCGCTTTTGAGGAAGGGCAATATTATTGTTGTGTATAACTTCTGCTTTTGTCAGCCTTGCAGAGCTGAGCTGACATTCTCCTTGCATTTTGTGCACGCTCTGTTTGCCTCAGCTACATCCTTTGTGCGTTTCTCCAAGGCTGTGCTCTTCTGTTCTCTGCCCTTGGTAAGTGTAAATGTTCTTCTGTTCTCCTGTCCTTGTCACAATGCTCCCCCCACGAGGCGTGTCTGCAAGCCCCTCCAACCCATGGACTTGGGGTGGGCAAGTGCTCCTGAGGGAACAGGGATGGGACAGCTGGGCTGGACTGGCGCAAGGGATGTTCCATTCCATGTCACAGCACGATCAGCAATCAACTGGGAGAAGCAGGGGGATGGGGGATTTGCGGGGGGGGGGTGTCACCATCTACCAAGACAGGCCGGGGATTGTTTGATCTCAGAGGTAATAGCAGGCAAATAGCGGGGAACAAATCAGTTTATTCAACAACAGCAATGCATTTTTATTGAATGCCAAACAATTCAGTTGCGATAGAGGGGAGAGATATAGGAAATGGAGTCTAGAGAGAGAAAAAGAGGGGAAGGGGGAAATAGCTACCAACAGACGAGACCAACGTCATGGTGCGCCAGCCAATGGAAGGGTGGTCATCCGTGGGGAGTACTCAGGGTCTCCTCCAGAGGATCGCTCTTTTATAGTCCTTTTTCAAAGCGAGTGGCTTGTGGCCAAGAGGTGGGGAGATTTATGGAGCATTGTGTGGGGCTCCAAGAGACAGGTGCGGTCGTGCAGTACATGCAGGCTTCAGCTGGTACCATGACAGCAGAGTCCAGTGAGCACAACACACCTGCAAAGAGTCCCTTGGCAAGCACCCACCTCAAGCAGGCCAGAAAATCATTGTCCAGAGTCAACCTGGGCGGGGGTCCTTGAGGTCTTCTTGAGAGGGTCATGAGGCAAAAATGAGGGAAACTTCACACCGACCCTTAGAGTGGTAGATGAGAGGCAGCCCTCAGGAAACGGTGGCCACCCAGAGCTGTTACTCCTAGCAGATTTTGGCTGGGAGCAAGCCTTGTATGTAGTGCTTTTTCAGGGGGAATATCAGTTTCAGCCGTGGGAACCTGCAAAAGCGGATGGTACTTTTCCATAGGAAGGAAAGCACAGAGCCTCAGTGCTCCAGGAGCTGATGAGAGGCAGTCCTCAACATTCCAGGATCAGCCAGTCTTGCCAGGTGGCCCCCGGGAGGCCCAGCCAGCCAGACCTGTTCCATGTTGCCTTGGTTCCATGGGGCCTCACAGTGTCACAATGTACTCCTTGATTCCGGGAGTCCCTGTAGTGTCCCGATATTCTCCTTGTCACAATATTCTCCCTGCTTCAGTAGTGATAACAATGGCCCCTTGCTTCCCTAAGGTCCTGCAGAGTCACCATGGCCCCTGGGCTCCATGTGGCCCTGCTGTGTAACAAAGGCTCCTTGGTTCTCTGGGCCGCACAGCTTCATCACTGACCCTTGGTTCCATTGGGGTCCCGAGTCTCACAAAGGTGGCCCTGATTGCATGAGGCACCAGAGTGTCAAAATGGTCTCTTTGGTTCCATGAGGTTCCGCAGTGTCCCCATGGTCGCTGTCAGAGGCTGGATGACATCAATGTCCCCAGACCCGTCGGGATGCTCGGAATGGCCGAGTGGGGCCGGGGCTGGGACAGACCTTGGAATGAGGTGGGACAGAGCCCCGCCCCCAGCCATGGCCTGGCAGATCTGCCAATCACACAGCAGGGGTAGCGCCCACCCAGCTCTGATTGGCTGAGCCGTCAATCAATCCCACACAGCAGGAGCAGCGCCCACCCAGCTCTGATTGGTTGAGCCGTTAATCAGTCACACAGCAGGAGCAGCGCCCAGCCTGCTCTGATTGGTTGAGCTGTCAATCAATCACACAGCAGGGGCAGCGCCCAGCCAGCTCTGATTGGCTGAGCCGTCAATCAATCCCACACAGCAGGAGCAGCGCCCACCCAGCTCTGATTGGCTGAGCCGTCAATCAATCACACAGCAGGGGCAGCGCCCACCCAGCTCTGATTGGCCGAGCTGTCAATCAATCCCACACAAAGGCAATGAAACACAGCAGTGAGTGGGAAGAAAGCAGATGTCCCCGGAAAGAGGAGAGCTTACAAAACGCTAGGGAATTGAAAAAATCGGGCATGACGTCAAGCCCTGGTCTGAATCCTGAAATCTCCTGGGTCTGTGTCTCAGCCACACTGGAAGCCTAGCAGCTGGTAGCTCTCTGCATATCTATCTGGAGATCTTCTGTCTTTCTGTCTCTTTTTTCTCTTTTAACCTTCTTATCCTCTTTTACTGGAATGTTTTTGGGTAGTTTAACATTTTTATGCCTAAAGGTTTCCATCTTAAATGGGCTGAGTTAATGATGTTCCTGCTACGCTAAGTGTTGCACGTTGAATTGGATGTTGTATGAAATCATTTGCCAAAGGAGCTCGGTTTTCTGTATTTTTCCAGTACACTTTTGTGTCGTTTTGACCTCTTGAGAATATCTGGCTGGGGTTTCTACTCTGCACCAAACTCGAGGAAAGGAACCTTTGCTCACCCTCAGCATTTCAGTGTTCTGCGGTGTTACAGGCGCGCAGGCTCAGCACGGCCTCTTGTTTCCATCAGGCCCTGCTGTGTCACACTGGCCCTTGGTTCCATGAGCATCTGGAGTGTCACACAGCCTGATGACATTTGTCCTTGCTGCCTCTCCCATCCCAGTGCTCCAGGAACAGCCCCGAGCCACCTGTGAGGGACAGGCCCTGCTGGCCCAGGCCTGGGCTCAGGCCTTGGCCTTTCTGCTTCCTCCAACCAGCCCAGGCCTTGCTCAGCATTGCAGTTCCCTGCTCACAGCCTCGGGCTCCTGCAATCCTGGCCTCAAGGATCTGCTCTCACCACTCCCTGGGGAGCCTTTGGCAGTCCCTGCCCTCAGTGGGGCCACTGATGCTCCAAGGGAGTTGGAGTTTTGCTTCTGACTCCTTGAGCAGCTTCTTCAACCTTCTCTCAGTGCCTGGGGCTCCTGGACTCAGCCCCAAATCCACCGTTGGGGATCATTAAAATACAGAAAACCCTCAGGAGCTCTTTGTCTTCTTTCCAATGTCTTCCAGTCTCCAGGCCTTGTGCAGCTGCTTGGAGTCACTTTGGAGTTCTCTTAAGGAGGAAGATTTCAAGGTACAGCTCACGATTTTCAGTGTTATAAAAGGGAGTAATTTTTCTTTTTCAGTTCAAAGAAGAAGCAACTTAGGCATTCCCCAGGTGATCTTGATGCTGAACGTCTCCTTAGGAGGCGTGGGCCCACAGAAGAATGAGCCCCTTGCAGGCTGACCCTGTTTGGACAAGCTGCTCCCCAAGCCCAGCCTCAGCGTGTCTGACATGGCCCAGCTGGGACTGACATCCCTGGCCCTGCACCGGAAGCCCTTCCCCCTGAACTCTGCAGCTGGCTGTCCCTGCCCACTGCACCATGTCGCACGTGCTCTCCTCAGGGCTCTGCCTGCATCCAGGCCCGGGACAAGTATTCCTGTTTGTGAGGAAAGAAGGGAAAAGCCTGAGCAGGTCTCCTAAACGACAAATCCCCACTGTAGAAGCACATGCTGAGTACAGGCTGCCTGGAATGATGACACCTTTCTACTAGGGACAGTGGGACCAGAAATGATGTCTGGATGCAGAATTCTCGGAGTCTTGCAGCTGAATTCTCTGTCCTTGTCCTTTCCCTGCATCTCTGTTGCAGATGGAAGCTGCTGGTGCCTTTCTCAGCTGTGACCTGTCTTTTGAATGCAGACAGATGTTCCCAGGTGTGTTAAGCAGGTGCTGCTCAATGTTTATGCAAAGCTTTGGTGTGCTCATGGAACCAAGGGGACCCTTGTGACACAGCGGGGGCTGATGGAACCAAGGAGACAATTGTGACAGTTGAGAGCCTCACAGAAACAAGGCTCCATTGTGACGCTGAAGGCAATTACGGAATCCACATCACTGTGACACAGCCGGGCCACGTGGAACCAATGGTCCCTTATGACAATGCAGATCCAAGGAGACCATGGTGACACTATGGGACCGCATGGATCCAAGGGGCCACTGTGACACTGAAGAACTTCATGGAAGCCAGGGTGCAGTGTGACACAGCGGTGCCTGATTGGAAGAAAAGGAACCACTGCTGACAGCCCAGAAACTCCTGGAACCAAGGGGCTGTGGTGACACAGCAGGGCCACATGGAACCAAGGAGACCTGTGACATTTAGGAACCTCATGGAACCAAGAGTCCACTATGACACTGCAGAAACAAGGAGACCATTGGGACGTTGTGGAAGCTCACAGAACCAAGCAGCCCTTGTGACACTCCAGGGCCTCGTTGAAGCAGGGAGACCACTGTGACAGTCCAGAACGTCATGGAACTAAGGCTCTCTTGTGACACAGCAGGCTCCCATGCAACCAATTGTCCATTGTGACAATGCAGATCCCAGGAGACCATGGTTACACTACGGAAGCTCATGGAAGCAAGGGTCCATTGTGACAAAGCAAGGCCTTGTGGAACCAAGGAGAGCATTGTGACGTAATGGAACCTCGTGGAACCAAGGGTCCGTTGTTAGAGTCCAGAACCAAGGACAGCATTGTGACAGTCCAGAACCTCATGGGACCAAGATTCCCTTGTTACACAGTGGCACTTGATGGAACCAAGGAGCCACTGTAGCACAGCAAAGCTGCATGAAACCTATGGTCCATAGTGCTACTGCGGATCCAGGGAAACCATGGCGATACCACGGAACCTCACGGAGCCAAGGGTCCAGTGTGACCCGGCAGAACCTCTTGGAATCAAGGCAACCATGTCACACTATGGAACCTCATGGAGCCAAGGGTCCAGTGTGCCATTGCGGAGCCTCACTGGAGCAAATAGTCGTTGTGACACGGCGGGGCTGCTTGTAACCAACTGTCCATCGTGATACTGCAGATCCAAGAGACCGTGCTGACACTATGGCAGTTCATGGAACCGAGAGGCTGTTGTGACACACCAAGGCCTCGTGGCACCAAGGAGAGCATTGTGGCAGTGCAGAACCAAGGAGGCCATTTTGACAGTACAGACCCAAATGGAACCAAGGGTCCACTGTTATCCAGCAGGGCCTCGTGGAACCAAGGGGCCCTCGTGAAAGTGTGCAAGGGGCATAATGGAGTCAGGGACACCACTGATACTGAAATCTGCTGGATAGCAACTTTTGAACACAGTTTTGAGGATCTGAGAGCAGGTATTCTTTATTACACCATGGTGGCCACTTGGGCAATCCTTCATCTACTCGAGTGCACTGGCCACCAGGCAATCGGAGCTTTTATCACTCACACTGATGATGTATTCATTAGTTAACCCCACCTGGAATTTATTTGCCATAATTGCACCCCTTCTCACAAGTCCTTCTATGGTTCTTTGGAGTCTGCCTTCAACATGCACTGTCCTTTTTAGGTGACTGCTCTTTGATCCCCGCTTTTGAGGAAGGGCAATATTATTGTTGTGTATAACTTCTGCTTTTGTCAGCCTTGCAGAGCTGAGCTGACATTCTCCTTGCATTTTGTGCACGCTCTGTTTGCCTCAGCTACATCCTTTGTGCGTTTCTCCAAGGCTGTGCTCTTCTGTTCTCTGCCCTTGGTAAGTGTAAATGTTCTTCTGTTCTCCTGTCCTTGTCACAATGCTCCCCCCACGAGGCGTGTCTGCAAGCCCCTCCAACCCATGGACTTGGGGTGGGCAAGTGCTCCTGAGGGAACAGGGATGGGACAGCTGGGCTGGACTGGCGCAAGGGATGTTCCATTCCATGTCACAGCACGATCAGCAATCAACTGGGAGAAGCAGGGGGATGGGGGATTTGCGGGGGGGGGGTGTCACCATCTACCAAGACAGGCCGGGGATTGTTTGATCTCAGAGGTAATAGCAGGCAAATAGCGGGGAACAAATCAGTTTATTCAACAACAGCAATGCATTTTTATTGAATGCCAAACAATTCAGTTGCGATAGAGGGGAGAGATATAGGAAATGGAGTCTAGAGAGAGAAAAAGAGGGGAAGGGGGAAATAGCTACCAACAGACGAGACCAACGTCATGGTGCGCCAGCCAATGGAAGGGTGGTCATCCGTGGGGAGTACTCAGGGTCTCCTCCAGAGGATCGCTCTTTTATAGTCCTTTTTCAAAGCGAGTGGCTTGTGGCCAAGAGGTGGGGAGATTTATGGAGCATTGTGTGGGGCTCCAAGAGACAGGTGCGGTCGTGCAGTACATGCAGGCTTCAGCTGGTACCATGACAGCAGAGTCCAGTGAGCACAACACACCTGCAAAGAGTCCCTTGGCAAGCACCCACCTCAAGCAGGCCAGAAAATCATTGTCCAGAGTCAACCTGGGCGGGGGTCCTTGAGGTCTTCTTGAGAGGGTCATGAGGCAAAAATGAGGGAAACTTCACACCGACCCTTAGAGTGGTAGATGAGAGGCAGCCCTCAGGAAACGGTGGCCACCCAGAGCTGTTACTCCTAGCAGATTTTGGCTGGGAGCAAGCCTTGTATGTAGTGCTTTTTCAGGGGGAATATCAGTTTCAGCCGTGGGAACCTGCAAAAGCGGATGGTACTTTTCCATAGGAAGGAAAGCACAGAGCCTCAGTGCTCCAGGAGCTGATGAGAGGCAGTCCTCAACATTCCAGGATCAGCCAGTCTTGCCAGGTGGCCCCCGGGAGGCCCAGCCAGCCAGACCTGTTCCATGTTGCCTTGGTTCCATGGGGCCTCACAGTGTCACAATGTACTCCTTGATTCCGGGAGTCCCTGTAGTGTCCCGATATTCTCCTTGTCACAATATTCTCCCTGCTTCAGTAGTGATAACAATGGCCCCTTGCTTCCCTAAGGTCCTGCAGAGTCACCATGGCCCCTGGGCTCCATGTGGCCCTGCTGTGTAACAAAGGCTCCTTGGTTCTCTGGGCCGCACAGCTTCATCACTGACCCTTGGTTCCATTGGGGTCCCGAGTCTCACAAAGGTGGCCCTGATTGCATGAGGCACCAGAGTGTCAAAATGGTCTCTTTGGTTCCATGAGGTTCCGCAGTGTCCCCATGGTCGCTGTCAGAGGCTGGATGACATCAATGTCCCCAGACCCGTCGGGATGCTCGGAATGGCCGAGTGGGGCCGGGGCTGGGACAGACCTTGGAATGAGGTGGGACAGAGCCCCGCCCCCAGCCATGGCCTGGCAGATCTGCCAATCACACAGCAGGGGTAGCGCCCACCCAGCTCTGATTGGCTGAGCCGTCAATCAATCCCACACAGCAGGAGCAGCGCCCACCCAGCTCTGATTGGTTGAGCCGTTAATCAGTCACACAGCAGGAGCAGCGCCCAGCCTGCTCTGATTGGTTGAGCTGTCAATCAATCCCACACAAAGGCAATGAAACACAGCAGTGAGTGGGAAGAAAGCAGATGTCCCCGAAAAGAGGAGAGCTTACAAAACGCTAGGGAATTGAAAAAATCGGGCATGACGTCAAGCCCTGGTCTGAATCCTGAAATCTCCTGGGTCTGTGTCTCAGCCACACTGGAAGCCTAGCAGCTGGTAGCTCTCTGCATATCTATCTGGAGATCTTCTGTCTTTCTGTCTCTTTTTTCTCTTTTAACCTTCTTATCCTCTTTTACTGGAATGTTTTTGGGTAGTTTAACATTTTTATGCCTAAAGGTTTCCATCTTACATGGGCTGAGTTAATGATGTTCCTGCTACGCTAAGTGTTGCACGTTGAATTGGATGTTGTATGAAATCATTTGCCAAAGGAGCTCGGTTTTCTGTATTTTTCCAGTACACTTTTGTGTCGTTTTGACCTCTTGAGAATATCTGGCTGGGGTTTCTACTCTGCACCAAACTCGAGGAAAGGAACCTTTGCTCACCCTCAGCATTTCAGTGTTCTGCGGTGTTACAGGCGCACAGGCTCAGCACGGCCTCTTGTTTCCATCAGGCCCTGCTGTGTCACACTGGCCCTTGGTTCCATGAGCATCTGGAGTGTCACACAGCCTGATGACATTTGTCCTTGCTGCCTCTCCCATCCCAGTGCTCCAGGAACAGCCCCGAGCCACCTGTGAGGGACAGGCCCTGCTGGCCCAGGCCTGGGCTCAGGCCTTGGCCTTTCTGCTTCCTCCAACCAGCCCAGGCCTTGCTCAGCATTGCAGTTCCCTGCTCACAGCCTCGGGCTCCTGCAATCCTGGCCTCGAGGATCTGCTCTCACCACTCCCTGGGGAGCCTTTGGCAGTCCCTGCCCTCAGTGGGGCCACTGATGCTCCAAGGGACTTGGAGTTTTGCTTCTGACTCCTTGAGCAGCTTCTTCAACCTTCTCTCAGTGCCTGGGGCTCCTGGACTCAGCCCCAAATCCACCGTTGGGGATCATTAAAATACAGAAAACCCTCAGGAGCTCTTTGTCTTCTTTCCAATGTCTTCCAGTCTCCAGGCCTTGTGCAGCTGCTTGGAGTCACTTTGGAGTTCTCTTAAGGAGGAAGATTTCAAGGTACAGCTCACGATTTTCAGTGTTATAAAAGGGAGTAATTTTTCTTTTTCAGTTCAAAGAAGAAGCAACTTAGGCATTCCCCAGGTGATCTTGATGCTGAACGTCTCCTTAGGAGGCGTGGGCCCACAGAAGAATGAGCCCCTTGCAGGCTGACCCTGTTTGGACAAGCTGCTCCCCAAGCCCAGCCTCACCGTGTCTGACATGGCCCAGCTGGGACTGACATCCCTGGCCCTGCACCGGAAGCCCTTCCCCCTGAACTCTGCAGCTGGCTGTCCCTGCCCACTGCACCATGTCGCACGTGCTCTCCTCAGGGCTCTGCCTGCATCCAGGCCCGGGACAAGTATTCCTGTTTGTGAGGAAAGAAGGGAAAAGCCTGAGCAGGTCTCCTAAACGACAAATCCCCACTGTAGAAGCACATGCTGAGTACAGGCTGCCTGGAATGATGACACCTTTCTACTAGGGACAGTGGGACCAGAAATGATGTCTGGATGTAGAATTCTCGGAGTCTTGCAGCTGAATTCTCTGTCCTTGTCCTTTCCCTGCATCTCTGTTGCAGATGGAAGCTGCTGGTGCCTTTCTCAGCTGTGACCTGTCTTTTGAATGCAGACAGATGTTCCCAGGTGTGTTAAGCAGGTGCTGCTCAATGTTTATGCAAAGCTTTGGTGTGCTCATGGAACCAAGGGGACCCTTGTGACACAGCGGGGGCTGATGGAACCAAGGAGACAATTGTGACAGTTGAGAGCCTCACAGAAACAAGGCTCCATTGTGACGCTGAAGGCAATTACGGAATCCACATCACTGTGACACAGCCGGGCCACGTGGAACCAATGGTCCCTTATGACAATGCAGATCCAAGGAGACCATGGTGACACTATGGGACCGCATGGATCCAAGGGGCCACTGTGACACTGAAGAACTTCATGGAAGCCAGGGTGCAGTGTGACACAGCGGTGCCTGATTGGAAGAAAAGGAACCACTGCTGACAGCCCAGAAACTCCTGGAACCAAGGGGCTGTGGTGACACAGCAGGGCCACATGGAACCAAGGAGACCTGTGACATTTAGGAACCTCATGGAACCAAGAGTCCACTATGACACTGCAGAAACAAGGAGACCATTGGGACGTTGTGGAAGCTCACAGAACCAAGCAGCCCTTGTGACACTCCAGGGCCTCGTTGAAGCAGGGAGACCACTGTGACAGTCCAGAACGTCATGGAACTAAGGCTCTCTTGTGACACAGCAGGCTCCCATGCAACCAATTGTCCATTGTGACAATGCAGATCCCAGGAGACCATGGTTACACTACGGAAGCTCATGGAACCAAGGGTCCATTGTGACAAAGCAAGGCCTTGTGGAACCAAGGAGAGCATTGTGACGTAATGGAACCTCGTGGAACCAAGGGTCCGTTGTTAGAGTCCAGAACCAAGGACAGCATTGTGACAGTCCAGAACCTCATGGGACCAAGATTCCCTTGTTACACAGTGGCACTTGATGGAACCAAGGAGCCACTGTAGCACAGCAAAGCTGCATGAAACCTATGGTCCATAGTGCTACTGCGGATCCAGGGAAACCATGGCGATACCACGGAACCTCACGGAGCCAAGGGTCCAGTGTGACCCGGCAGAACCTCTTGGAATCAAGGCAACCATGTCACACTATGGAACCTCATGGAGCCAGGGGTCCAGTGTGCCATTGCGGGGCCTCACTGGAGCAAATAGTCGTTGTGACACGGCGGGGCTGCTTGTAACCAACTGTCCATCGTGATACTGCAGATCCAAGAGACAGTGCTGACACTATGGCAGTTCATGGAACCGAGAGGCTGTTGTGACACACCAAGGCCTCGTGGCACCAAGGAGAGCATTGTGGCAGTGCAGAACTAAGGAGGCCATTTTGACAGTACAGACCCAAATGGAACCAAGGGTCCACTGTTATCCAGCAGGGCCTCGTGGAACCAAGGGGCCCTCGTGAAAGTGTGCAAGGGGCATAATGGAGTCAGGGACACCACTGATACTGAAATCTGCTGGATAGCAACTTTTGAACACAGTTTTGAGGATCTGAGAGCAGGTATTCTTTATTACACCATGGTGGCCACTTGGGCAATCCTTCATCTACTCGAGTGCACTGGCCACCAGGCAATCGGAGCTTTTATCACTCACACTGATGATGTATTCATTAGTTAACCCCACCTGGAATTTATTTGCTATAATTGCACCCCTTCTCACAAGTCCTTCTATGGTTCTTTGGAGTCTGCCTTCAACATGCACTGTCCTTTTTAGGTGACTGCTCTTTGATCCCCGCTTTTGAGGAAGGGCAATATTATTGTTGTGTATAACTTCTGCTTTTGTCAGCCTTGCAGAGCTGAGCTGACATTCTCCTTGCATTTTGTGCACGCTCTGTTTGCCTCAGCTACATCCTTTGTGCGTTTCTCCAAGGCTGTGCTCTTCTGTTCTCTGCCCGCGATAAGTGTAAATGTTCTTCTGTTCTCCTGTCCTTGTCACAATGCTCCCCCCACGAGGCGTGTCTGCAAGCCCCTCCAACCCATGGACTTGGGGTGGGCAAGTGCTCCTGAGGGAACAGGGATGGGACAGCTGGGCTGGACTGGCCCAAGGG